>NC_057795.1:145755427-146071447 GCF_018294505.1 Triticum aestivum | reverse complement strand
TGGCAGGCTGCGAGAGGCTGGGGCGCGGCGGCGGACACGTCCGGCACGCGGAGGAAGGAGAGACTAGGGTTTTTACCCGAAAATTTCGGGGATGGGCACATATTTATAGGTAGAGGGAGCTAGGAGACTCCAAATGGAGTGCGGTTTTTGCCCACACGATCGTGATCCGACGACGGAGAGCATGGAAGTGACTTAGATGGGTTATTGGGTTGTTTTGAAGGGGTGTTGGGCTGCAACCCAAAAGAGGCCTTTGCGGTTATGTGGTTAACCGTTGGAGTATCGAACGAGCTCCAAATGCCACGAAACTTGACAAGTGGTCTACCGGTGGTGTACCAAGGCCACTTGGCAAGCCTCGGTCCATTCCAAGAACGTTTAACACCCGCACACGAAAAGAGACAAGAGGGGTGTGCTGGTGCATGTGGGAGTGTCAGATTGCAAAACGGACAACGGGGAAAATGCTCGGATGCATGAGACGAACACGTATGCAAATGAGATGCGCATGATGACATGATATGAGATGCATGACATGAATAAAATGCAAAACAAAATACAAAACCCAACCACAGAGGGAATATCATAACACATAGCCGAAAATGGCAAGAGTTGGAGTTACAAAGATGGAAAGTTACATCCGGGGTGTTACATGTGGCTCAAGTCATCGGCATCCGGAGGTCGCACATATGTGCCTTGGAAGTTGTTAAGAAATGCGTCTTCCATGTTTTCCCAACTACCAATGGAAGTTGTGGGCAGGTTGTTTAGCCAGTGCCGGGCAGGTCCTTTGAGCTTAAGGGGAAGATACTTGATGGCGTGTAGATCATCTCCGTGGGCCATGTGAATGTGGAGAAGGAAATCTTCAATCCATACCGCGGGGTCTGTTGTGCTATCGTATGATTCGATGTTTACGGTTTGAACCCTTGTGGGAATACATGATCCATCACTTCATCTGTGAAGCAGAGGGGGTGTGCGGCGCCTCTGTGCCGGGCTATGTCGCGACGCACTCCGGCTGCATCTGACTGGTTAAATTCGGCCCAGTCGGATTTGCTTTTAGTGTATCCGGTATGACGATCATCGTCATGTGCTGCGGCGCGCCCCTGTGATCCGTAGTCCGATCTTGGTTGTCCTATGGCATTATCCAGTTTATCACGCAGGTCCTGAGTATTGCCCCGAGCGGTAGTAAAATGGCGCGGGGGTGCAGGCTGGTATTCAGGATGATATGCTATTTTATCCCGGCCTCGAGGCGGCCGGTCAGTCATGTGGCGCTCGAGTCCATATTCCTCGGCTGCTAGGACTTCTGTCCATCTATCTATGAGCAGGTCTTGATCAGCTTGAAGTTGTTGCTGCTTCTTCTTCAGGCTTCTCGCAGTGGCAATAAGCCAGTGCTTGAAGTGCTCCTGCTCCGCGGGGTCCTCGGGCACGCCGAACTCGTCGTGCTGAGACTAATCTCGTCTTTGGAGGAAGGCATGTAGTTGTCCTCCTCCGGATACCCGTCCGTCGCCTGTTCATCTGGGCTGTCCTGCCCATCTTCCTGCTCGGCCTGCTCGAAGGCGGGCTGTTCGGGGTTGTATTCATCGTCAGCACCGTCCGAGTTATTTTCGTCTCCAGTACTGGTATTGCCTTGGCAGGGCTTGGAGCGGCACTGGCGACGGCCATGCTTTGCTTTTTTCTTGGAGGGGTTATCCTCCGTTGCCTCATCGCCATTAATTTCTTTCGGAGTGTCCACTATATATATATCATATGAAGAGGTGGCTGTCCACCGCCCTGTGAGCGGTGGCTCCTGTATGTCTCCGGCATCGTCATCCATACCGTCGATGTCTTCGAAGTCGAAGTCAAGCACGTCGGTTAAATCATAGATCGTGGCAATGAAGTGGGTGGTGGGTGGGCAGCGAGTTTCTTTGTCGCTTGCTTCCCACTCAAGCCGAACATAGTTCGGCCCAGAGCCTCCTGACAAAGAGAGAGACTTCAATGAGTTCAGCATGTCACCAAGGGGTGAGTGCTAAAAGATGTCCATAGCGGTAAACTCCATTACCGGAGCCCAACCTGGCTCGGCTGGCTCGAGAGTGTGCGGACCGGGATGAACAACCGGATACGAGTCCGGGGGGCCAGGGATACAGGCCTCCACAGAGATGTGACCTGTGTTCGGCTCCACCGCGATGAGTGTGCGGCCTGCGGGACGGGGTCTATCCCTCCATCCTTGGGCAATGCAACCTGTTCCGGATTTAAATCCGGGGCTGCTGCAGGGATGATGTCCTGAGCATTGTCCGACAGCAGGTCTAGGCCGTGCTCGTCGTGGCTGTCCGGCGCTCCTAGCACGGGCCCGAATCCGTCGAAGATCAAGTCTCTGCGAATGTCCGTTGTGTAGTTCAAGTTTCCGAACCTGATCTGGTGGCCAGGGGCGTAGCTGTCGATCTGCTCCAGATGACCAAGCGAATTGGCCCGCAGTGCAAAGCCGCCGAACACAAAAATCTGTCTGGGGAGAAAAGTCTCGCCCTGGACCGTGTTGTTGGTGATTGAAGACGCCATCAAGCCTTGAAGCGACGACACAGAGGAACTCTCAATGAAAGCACCAATGTCGGTGTCAAAACCGGCGGATCTCAGGTAGGGGGTCCCGATCTGTGCGTCTTAGGCTGATGGTAACAGGAAGCAAGGGACACAATGTTTACCGAGGTCCGGGCCCTCTCGATGGAGGTAAAACCCTACTTCCTGCTTGATTAATATTGAAGATATGAGTAGTACAAGAGTAGATCTACCACGAGATCGTAGAGGCTAAACCCTAAGAGCTAGCCTATGATGGTATGATTGTAATTGTGATCGGCCTTCTAAGGACCATCCTCTCTGGTTTATATAGACACCGGAGAGGGCTAGGGTTTACATGGAGTCGGTTACAAGGAAGGAAATATAATATCTGAATCGCCAAGCTTGTCTTCCACGCAAAGGAGAGTCCCATCCGAACACGGGCCGAAGTCTTGAGTCTTGTATCTTCACTCTTCAATAGTCCGGATGATGTATACAGTCCGGCTGTCCGGATACCCCCTAATCCAGGACTCCCTCAGTGACATTGGGGTAATCTATGCCTAGGGGTTGATGCACGTTCTCGTCTTTGTTTCTCCGGTAGAATCTTGGTGCACTCTTTGAGGTTCTTTGTGTTGGTTTGAGTATTATGAATCTGAATTTGCTTTGGTATTATTTTAGTATGAACTCTTGGTTAGATCGATTGGAAAGAATAGCTTGATGTTATTTTAGTATGAACTCTAGAATAGATTGATTGGAATGAATAGCTTTGAGGTGGGTTCATACCCTACAAACAATTTCTTATTATGTTCTCCCCTAGATAGGAACTTTGGAGTGATTCTTCATCGCACTTTGAGGGATGTTTATATGATCCAATTATATTAGCACTGTTGAGAGATTGCACTAGCGAAAGTACGGACCCTAGGCCTTGCTTTCAAGCATTGCAATACCGTTTGTGCTCACTTTTATCGTTTGCTACCTTGTTGTTTTCATTTATTAAGATTATAAAAATATATTTCTACCATGCATATTACACTTTTATCACCATCTCTTTGCTGAACTAGTGCATTTATACAATTTGCCATTGTATTGGGTGTGTTGGGGGCTGATGTCTACTACACAACCTTCTTCTTGTAGACGTTGTTGGGCCTGCAAGTGCACAAGTTTGTAGGATAGTAGCAAATTTCCCTCAAGTGGATGACCTAAGGTTTATCAATCCGTAGGAGGCATAGGATGAAGATGGTCTCTCTCAAACAACCCTGCAACCAAATAACAAAGAGTCTCTTGTGTCCCCAACACACCCAATACAATGGTAAATTGTATAGGTGCACTAGTTCGGCGAAGAGATGGTGATACAAGTGCAATATGGATGGTAGATAAAGGTATTTGTAATCTGAAATTATAAAAACAGCAACGTAACAAGTGGCAAAAGTGAGCGTAAACGGTATTGCAATGGTAGGAAACAAGGCCTAAGGTTCATACTTTCACTAGTGCAAGTTCTCTCAACAATAATAGCATAGATAGATCATATAACAATCCCTCAACATGCAACAAAGAGTCACTCCAAAGCCACTAATAGCGGAGAACAAACAAAGAGATTATGGTAGGGTACGAAACCACCTCAAAGTTATCCTTTCAGATCAATCTATTCAAGAGTTCGTACTAGAATAACACCTTAAGACACAAATCAACCAAAACCCTAATGTCACCTAGATACTCCATTGTCACCTCAAGTATCCGTGGGCATGATTATACGATATGCATCACACAATCTCAGATTCATCTATTCAACCAACACAAAGTACTTCAAAGAGTGCCCCAAAATTTCTACCGGAGAGTCAAGAACGTGTGCCAACCCCTATGCATAGGTTCATGGGTGGAACCCGCAAGTTGGTCACCAAAACATACATCAAGTGGCACATGATATCCCATTGTCACCACAGATAAGCACGGCAAGACATACATCAAGTGTTCTCATAAAAGACTCAATCCGATAAGATAACTTCAAAGGGAAAACTCAATTCATCACAAGAGAGTAGAGGGGGAGAAACATCATAAGATCCAACTATAATAGCAAAGCTCGAGATACATCAAGATCGTGCCATAGAGGGAACACGAGAGAGAACACGAGAGAGAGAGATCAAACACATAGCTACTGGTACATACCCTCAGCCTCGAGGGTGAACTACTCCTCCTCGTCATGGATAGCGTCGGGATGATGAAGATGGCCACCGGTGAATGATCCCCCCTTCGGCAGGTGCCGGGAAGGGATCCTGAGAGGTTTCTGGTGGCTACAGAGGCTTGCGGCGGCGGAACTCCCGATCTATCTTGATATCTGATGTTTTTAGGGTACGTAGGCTTATATAGGCAAAAGAAGTCAATCGAGGGAGCCTTGAGGGGCCCACAAGAGGGTAGGGCGCGCCCATGGGGGGTGGGCGTGCCCCCCTATCTCGTGGCCTCCTCGAGGATCTTCTGACATGCACTCCAAGTTCCTGGGATTGGTTCTGTTCCAAAAATAACTTTGCCGAAGGTTTCATTCCGTTTGGACTCCGGTTGATATTCCTTTTCTTTGAAATACTGAAACAGGCAATAAAACAACAATATGGGCTGGGCCTCCGGTTAATAGGTTAGTCCCAAAAGTAATATAAAAGTTTATAGTAAAGCCCATAATCATTCAAAACAGATAATAAAATAGCATGAATGCTTCATAAATTATAGATACCTTGGAGACGTATCAGGGACACGAGTGATTTCTTGTATTTGGTTGCAGGATTGTTTGAGAGACACCATCTTCATCCTACACCTCCCACGGATTGATAAACCTTAGGTCATCCACTTGAGGGAAAATTGCTACTATCCTACAGAACTCTGCGCTTGGAGGCCCAACATGAGTCTACAAGAATAAAGTTGCATAGTAGACATCAGCGCGGGACTCAATGTTCTCTCCACCGAGACATTTGACATGCTCCAGGTGCCATACGACAAGCTTCTGCCCACCAAGCCTTTCTCAGGGGTGACCGACGGCTCCACCATTCCCATGGGGCAGATTCGCCTCCTAGTCACCTTCGGCAAGCGCAACAACTACCGCACCGAGCTCATCGACTTTGACATCGCCCACATTCGCCTGCCGTACAATGCCATCCTCGGGTACCCGACCCTCGCCAAGTTCATGGCAGTGACTCACCACAGCTACAATGTCCTCAAGATGCCAGGAAGTTGCGGCATCATCAGGATCGCCTGCGATGAGAAGGATTCGGTGTGCTCCCTCGAGCATGCCTACCAGGCCGCAATGGTCGAGAACTCAGATGGCGAGGGTGCCATCCATCCTCCTTATGTCGTCCCTAAGAAGAATAAGCAGCTGCTCCTCAGAGATTCTCAGGAGGCTGGGGCGTCCAGTGATCATGCCGCAAGCCCCGCGCCTAGTGATGGGGCGCCCATCCCCCTCACATAGGAAGGAGTGCCCGGTGCCCCTCTCAGGTTGGGCTCGGGGGCTCTCCTCTGGAGGGACTCTAACCTAGCCAACGTCACGAGGGAGGCGTTCGGGCACCATGTGGAGGCATGCTTCAACGCGCGCTTCCGCGACCAGGGTGCCAGGCGCTCAAGAGTTCATCACCAAGGCGATCGAGGAGCTTCAGGAGACGCGAGCCATGCGTGGCGAGCATCGCCCCGCACCACCCAATGCAGCTGCTGCCCCTGATGTGGGTAGGGAGCTGCGCGTCTGCATCAACATCACATGACTCAATAGGGCTGCTTCTCAGGAGCTCTTCTGGTCGTCCCGTGTCGCCCGGTGTGGAGGCTACCCTCACAGCTACGTCTGCATGCCTTTTGGTTTGCCGAACGCAGCTACCTCACACCAGCACCACATGAGGAGAGTTCTGGCGACTCACAAGGCCAGGCGCCAGGCGATCCTGATGGAGGAGGTGTCGGACCCTCGCGGGCCACTCGGACCTCTGGAGCCTCACGTGGCTCAGGAGCCAGACGACTCGTGAGGAGCGACTTCTGCAGCGTGCATCTTCAGCTACTCCAACACTTCTACGATGATGTTGCCAGGTGACTTTTTGGATTGTTCAGTTGGAGTCGCCCCTCGGGCTGCATTATCCCCAAGCTATATGGGTTTGTCCCTACGGCATGTATCATTTTGCACATATATTAGAACTGGTCCTACCCTTTCATGAATTGCTTTAGATTATCACCTGCATGTCTGGTGCTTCGCCACCATGAATGTCGTGCGCCCTCACAAACCCGCCCATGACCACCTCATGATTAAGGACTGGCACGACGTCTGTCCTCGGGTCTGTCCCTGCAGTGTCGCTAAACCCTAGTGGCTGAGCTCTGTCTCACGGGCCAGCTCCCGTGTATGTCACCTCCCATGGTCCTTGGTGCCTTGTTCTCGCATGAGCTAATCAAGAGTGGATGAGTTAGGGTGCATGACCCGGTGCCTCGCCGTCGTGGGAGCCACGCATCGGTTGTCTTTCTTTAGGTTTGTTGCATGAGAAGACTAGGCACGGCGTCTGTGCTTGGGTCTGTCCCTACAGCGTCGATAAACCCAGCTACTAAGCTCTGTCTGGAGGGCCGGCCCCATTCACATCACCTCCTAGGGTCATTGGTGTTTGGCATTCTCATGAGATATCCTCCAGATATTCACTCGGCGCAGGCCACCTGACTATCTTGCAGGACTCTTACAAATGTTCCGAACCAAAAATTTAGGCGCAACCCGCCTTGAGGTAGGGCCTCGTGAGTCCCGCGCTAGCCCACGGGTGCCCATATACACCTCCTCCAGCCCTGTCGTGCAAGCCACGTGTCCGGATGGGGCTATACACGCCCCGAAGTCTCCCCTCAGAGGGATCTCCCACCCACGCACTAGTGGAAGCCCCGTGCTCTGCGCTGGCGGACGACACGGTCGAGGAGCGGCTATGCCCACACAAGAGTGGAAGCACCATGCTCCGCGCTGGTGAATAAACAAGTGAGGGCACCCTAGTAGCTGCACTAACCTCAGGAGAGCTGCAAGGCTCGCTCTCTGGCCCCACTGCGTCATTTTCCCTATGGGAGGGCCGCACGAGGGGTCTAGGCACGGGGGTTGTGCCCAGGTCACGCTTGGCGCACGCCACCTCACTAGGTCTCTCGCATCTGGTGTTCTTGTGACCCTCCCAAGCAAAAGCTGGCAAGGAAAGGTATGAGGGCTCCGGATTAACCCAGATGCCGCTTACATTTCCATCATGAGGGTCGTTCCTACGTCAAGGGGGACCCCTGAGCATCACGACTCAGGGGCCTCACTGGTCACGTAGACCCTCACCCCTTGTCCTTGTCCTGGTGATCCAGATGCCCCAACGGCGGTCGATGTATGCGCAGGGTTGGGCCCTGCCGATGTAGGACACTAAGGCAAACAGGAAGGGAATCAAGCACGGAAAGGAAATCATAGAGTCCTAGCAAGTTATTACATATCATAATGTCTCGCAAATTCAAGTAGAAGTTCTCACGCCTCCACGAGACATGGTAAATGTCACAGGGCCAAACTAGGAGGAAGCGCCGCCATCACCTCTGTTGCCGATGTCACCTGCCACGGGAAGCTCGTCATCGACAACGCCGCCACCATCCTCGTCGCTGGCTCCAGTCGACGCAGAGGAACTTCTCCAGCCGGGTTCTCACATGCTTCTCCACAGCCTCAGCAGCAGCGTCGCAGGACTCAGGAGCCACCGGCTGGATCAGCACGCCAAGGTCTAAGGTGGGGACCTAGAGATGGAGGTGGCTGAAAACACGCGTCGTGGCCGCGGTGCAAAGAGCACGGCACTCCCCTTCCACCATGGAGCCCACTCCGGCGGCGATGCCCTCGAGTTCCTCGGTGGGCTTGGCAAGAAGACCGGCAAGGCCATCCTCCAAAGTCGCCAATGGCTTCTCGTACCCTTCTCCGTAAAGGGAGTGCAGCGCCGTGCGGGACCTCGGCTCGAGGGAGACAAAGGTGTCACTTCTCGCAGCTGCCGCCTTCTCGGTCGCGGCGAGGGTCTTCTTCCTGGCGTCCAGTCGGGTTGTCTCCTCAGAGACAAGCTTGGCATGGGACTCCTGGGCCCTGTCTGCCTCCTCCTTCAGCTTGCCCAGGCGGCTCTGCTCCGCAGCCTGTTCCTAGGCTGCCTAGTCCATCTCGGCATCACGATCGGCGAGTGCGGCCTCCCGGGCCTTGCACTTTTCCTCCCGCTATTGGAGCTGACGGGTGTGGGCGACCTGCTCTTCGCGGAGGGCCTTCAGCTTGGCTTCCACTGCGTTGTAGCGTTCCTTGGCGGATGCTGCGTAGACCAGCGCCGCTTCACGGGCCGCTGTTGCCTCGTTGGCCTCCTTCCGGCCCTCCACGGCGGCAGCCTCGGCCTGGCCCTAAGCCGTCGTGACAAACACGTCGGCTTGGAGCCACCCCGAGATCAGCCCCAAACGCCCTGACACCATGCACTCGCAGCGCCCTGAAGGTCGGTCCGGAGCTGGTCCAGCATGGTGTAGGCCTCCTCCAAAGCATCGGGCCTGGCAGAGGGGTCATGGTCTACCAGCACGAGGGCCTGGGGAAGAGGTGGTGCCAACGCCTGGACTGGCGCCGCCACAACAGCAGGGGGCTCTGGAGCCCCCAACCCCCCCGCGGGTGCGACAGGGGCGGCTGGCTCCAGGGTCTACTGGGTCACGGGAGCGGCCTCCTCCTGAGGCTCTGCCACCGAGCTCTAAGGGGCCTGCTCCACCATGGGGTATTGCGAGGCGACCTCCTCCTCCCACGCCAGGACCGCCGCGGGCGGTGCGGCCTCATGGGTCTCAGCTTCGTCCCTCTTCCTCTTCACCATGGGCTTCACCCTGGTTGCCAGGAGAAGAGCACTGTGGGCATGGCGTCACGGATGTCAAACAAAAACAAGGTAAAATACTTACTCGTCGGTGGCGATGTATGCCCTTTTTCTGGCCAGGACCGTGATGCCCCCGATCTTCTTGAGCGCGGGCTTCGTCGCGCCCTGAGGATCGACTGGTCGCACAGCAGCTGGCTTCGGAGCAGTAGCGATGGGCGACAAGGTGGGGGCATCGCCCCGAGGAAGCAACGCCGCCTCGTCCTTCTTCGAAGTCGCTCAGCTCAGCCTCCGTAGGGGGGTGCCCCGGGACCTCGTGACGACTCTGGAGGAATGTGGAGATCCCTCGAATAGGAGCTCGGCGGCGTCATCGCCGTTGTTAGAAAGGTCGCGAAGAAGCTCACTCTGTGACGGGGGAGGGGTCTTCCCCTCGTCATCTATGGTCACCTCCGAGTCCTCCCCTCCCTACCCCTCGGAGTCCTCTCCAGAGGATACCGACACCGGGAAAGTGGGGAGCTTCAGCGGCACGAGTCCCAGCTCGTTGAAGATGGGCACGGTGGTGGCCAGCCCCGCTGAGGGAGTCTTGGATAAGGGGGTATCCGGACAGCTGGACTATGTACTTTGGCCGGACTGTTGGACTATGAAGATACAAGATTGAAGACTTCATCCCGTGTCCGGATGGGACTCTCCTTGGCGTGGAAGGCAAGCTTGGGGATTCGGATGTAGATCTCCTTCTCTGTAACCGACTCTGTGTAACCCTAGCCCCCTCCGGTGTCTATAGAAACTGGAGGGTTTAGTCTGTAGGACAACAACAATGATACCATAGGCTAGCTTCTAGGGTTTAGCCTCTACGATCTCGTGGTAGATCAACTCTTGTAATACTCATATCATCAAGATCAATCAAGCAGGAAGTAGGGTATTACCTCCATCGAGAGGGCCCGAACCTGGGTAAACATCGTGTCCCAGTCTCCTGTTACCATTAGTCTTAGACGCACAGTTCGGGACCCCCTACCCGAGATCCGCCGGTTTTGACACCGACATTGGTGCTTTCATTGAAAGTTCCTCTGTGTCGTCGTTGTAAGGCTCGATGGCTTCTCCAACCTTCAACAACGCCGTCCAGGGAGAGACTTTTCTCCCCAGACAGATTTTCATGTTCGGCGGCTTCACGCTGCGGGCCAACTCGCTTGGCCATCTAGAGCAGATCGACAACTACGCCCCTGGCCGTCAGGTAAGGTTCGGGAACCTAAACTACATTGCCGACATCCATGGAGACTTGATCTTCGATGGATTCGAGCCCACGTCAGGAGCGCCGAACGGTCGCCACGCGCATGACTTAGATATGTCGTCGGACAGTGTTCGGGATATCGCGCCTGCCATGGCTCCGGACTTTGATCCAGAGCAGATCGTGCCATCTGAGGACGGGTGGATGGACCCAGCCATGGAGGTCGCACACCTATCGGTGTTGGAGCCGAACATAGACTCCGCTTCTAAGGAAATCTGTGTCTCCGGACCCCCGGACTTATCTTCGGTCGAAGGTCCCGGACCGCGTGCATCCATGCCCATCGAATCTGATTGGGCTCCGGTCATGGAATTCACCGCCGCGGATATCTTCCAGCACTCCCCCTTTGGCGATGTGCTAAATTCATTAAAATCTCTCTCTCTGTCAGGAGATTCCTGGCTGAACTATGTTCGGCTCGAGTGGGAAGCAGGCAACGAAGAAATTCGTCACCCACCCACCACCCACTTCATAGACATGGTCGATGATTTGACCGACGTGCTTAACTTCGACTCCGAAGACATGGACGGAATAGACGACAATGCAGGAGAAGAACAGGAACCACCGCTCACAGGGCACTGGACTGCCACCTCTTCATATGATATATATATGGTGGATACTCCCAAAGAAAACAATGGCGATGAGGCAACAGGAGATAACCCCTCAGGGAAGAAATCAAAGCATGGGCGTCATCGGCGCTGCTCCAAGCCCCACCACAGCAACACCTGCACTGGAGAAGAAAATAATCTAGATGGCGCCGAAGAGGAATACAATCCTGATCAGCCTACCTTCGAGCAAGCCGAACAAGAACACGGGCAGGTCAGCCCAGATGAACAAGCGATGGACGGATACTTGGAGGACGATAACTATATGCCTCTCTCAGAAGACGAGGTGAGCCTCGGTGATGACGAATTCGGCATACCGGAGGATCCCATAGAGCAGGAGCGCTTCAAGCGCAGGCTTATAGCCACTGCAAGAAGCCTAAAGAAGAAGCAACAGCAGCTACAAGCAGATTAGGATATGCTAACAGACAAACAGACTAAGGCCCGGGCAGCCGAGGAATACGGACTCGGCCGCCGAAAACAATATTACCCAAAGCGCAGGCTACTACCTCAATTCGAGGAAAAGGCACTAAAGCCCGGACGACAGCCTAAACCCCGCCACCAACACACTACGACCAGGGGCTACGCGCAAGACAAAGAAAGCATACCAAACAACAAAGCAAGAACCCTGGGCACATCAGCAGCCAGGAACAGCGTCCGTGAACCCTGGCACAACAAATATAAGCGTCTGAAGACAAGGGACGACACCCAGGACACGGCAGTCAATACAGGAGCCCACAGCCCTCAGCCCGTTCAGCGGGAGAAGACATTTCAAAACACGGGCCCCTCCAGCCTGAACTGCATACTTGACCGCCCATGTCAAATTCATGGTACCCCAGGAACGGCAGCCAATCATACCAATAGAGAATGCTGGGTCTTTAAATAGGTCGGCAGGCAAACACCGGAAATAGTAAGAAGGGGTCCCAGGGCAAGAAGCCCAGATCATCAAACAGCACAGGGCAAAAGAAATTTCTTCCACCAATCAAAGCCGTGAACATGACAAACACCATACACATAAGAGCAGATGTACACTCTTCGGGACGTCACCTCAACGAAGCAAGTTCCCCGTTGTATAAAAATACGACCGATCATCTTCGATCGACTAGACTGTCTGGCCAATATCAACCAGAGGTATTCCCCTATTGGCGGTGACAATAGTCCAAACTTGCTGCACAAGGACACGGTGCGTCGGATAGCGATTGATCACTCGAGGATCAGACCCACGTAATGTAGTCACAATTACAGACAAGACCGAACTTCACCTCGGCGCCGAAAAGTATTCGGCCACCTTAGTAACAGAAGCAGCGAGTCGCGGCTTTTTCAATCGAACCTTGATTCGACAGCCAAACTCCTAGACACTGATAAAGGAGTCCAAACTACTTCAGGATACCTCAGCCTGATCAGGGCTCAAATAGGCCCTTCGGCATAAGCTGGACGGGCCACATCCCACGACTCAGCCGTTGTGCAGCACGCACACACCTTTAGCATTTTTTGCAGGTTTGCCTTTATGCATAACTGGACCGGCGACATGGAATCAGCTCGGACGCACAAAGGGGGTATCTTCACCCCACCCGAATACAATCCGGATACTACTTCGGATTTGTGCACAGCTCCCTACCGCCCAGTCCCAACAGGTTCTGCCATCATGCCTCTCCTTTATAACATGCACCGTACTCATACGCATAGCCGTATTACTTGAATACAACATGTAGAGTCATTTGACGCTTACCTGCTATCATTTCTCACCAACATTTTGTCATCACGACATCCGAAACATTGTGCCATGCCTTAAAACGCCAGGGGCTTCATTGCGCCCGCACTATGGCAACAAAGTCCGACCACCTTCTCGGACGTTCGGCACCCCGAACTTATAGCATTATATGCATCAGCTCCGAATCATGTCTTGGGTCATTAGTTGGGTTTGCCCGACTCCCATGTTTTGGTACCTTATGTTCCGCAATATCGGCTAAGGTAGCGCTAGGAGAACTGCTGCGATTGTGTCCCGGTTCTTCCGGACGAACACCTTAGCAGAGAAAGCCGAAAACTGACTGTCATGATAAGGCGAGAGCTGGTCAGCTATTCGAGAGGTTGTAAAATCTTTAAGGATTTATTCCGCATAATGCCATAATAAAATGCAGAGTGTGAAGGATAAATCTATCGATCAGGCGCTACTAGAGCCCCTCGTGCGGTCTTCCGAACACCAGGGGTTGCGCCTCCCATACTCGAATTCCTATGGCTAAGTGAGAGTAATAAAGCCCTATAGTCCGATTGCCTGGTTCGCTGTGCTGAACACCTTCATGGACCCAAGAATGGGATAAAGAGTGTTCAGGTGTATCCCGAACACCCCCGTAGTTCCTACGTGGGGGCAGAAGCCGACGACTGGCCAACTCTCAAGACTAACATATAAAATGGTTGTGCAGGAATAAAATTTACACATAACAGGCACATACATAAAAGTGACTTTGTTCCGCCTTACAAAGGACAGCACAACTGCCTTTAGGGAAAAATAATGTCTTTCGCACATTGCTCTGCCACAAGGCGGGCCCCTTTCAGGACACCATCATAATATAATTCGGGCTTGCGATGCTCCTTCCCCTCCGGCGGCCCCTCGGTCATCAGCTTCTCAGCATCAAGCTTCCCCCAGTGCACTTTCGCACGGGCAAATGCCATTCGTGCACCTTCTATGCAAACCGACCACTTAATGACGTCCAGCCGAGGGCAGGCACTCACAATTCGCTTCACGAGCCCAAAGAAACTGCTCAGAATGGGCTCGGTGGGCCATAGCCGGATAACCAAATCCTTCATGGCTAGTTCGGCCGCCTGATGCAGTTCGATCAGCTGCTTCAGCTGGTCAACAAACGGCATCGGATAATTCGGCGCCAAATACTGCGACCAGAAGAGCTTCTCCGCAGTTTCCTTCTCCTCAGCTCGGCAGAATTGGGCAGCATCAGATATGCTGTGTGGCAGATCTGCAAACGCCCCTGGAAAAATCAGGATTAAATGGGTCACCATGAATCTTCCCTGCGATCGCATACAAATCGCTTTGAATAAGAAAAACCCTTACCAGCCGCAATCTTCCGTGCCTCCTGAATATCCTTTAGAGCAGCCTGGGCTTCCTCCCGAGCATCATTTGGGGTTTGGAGAGCTTGGACGAGTTCAGATTCTTTCAATAATAGACTCTGCTCCAAAGTCTCGCTTTTCTTCACGGCCTCCTGAAGCTCTCGTTCAGCTTCCACGACCCTGGCCTCGTGCTTCTTGCGGAGAGCCTGCTCCGTGGCTGCCTTCTTTTCGGCCAAGGCAACAGCCTTCTTGAGCGCCTCAATTTCAGCATTTGTTCCTAGAGTGCGCGATATAAATGTTGTAAGTTAGACACAACTACTTACTTGTGCTAAAACTTACTAAAGTTTCAACATACCTTGTTTATCCTCCAGCTGCTTCTTCACTCGGCCGAGTTCTTCTTCGGCCAGCTCTAGACTCTGCTTGAGTCCGGACACCTCCGCAGTATGAGAGGAGGTAGTCGCTGCAGATGCCTGATTCATAAAGCAATAGATATATGTCATTAGCTGAGTCTCCTGCGGACGGAACTTTGATCCCCTGTCCGGTTCCTGTCCTCTCCGAACAGTGTATCAGGGGCTACTATATACTATGACAGTCTTCTAACAACTCCTAAAACGTACCTCCAAGCCTTTTATAAGGCTGATGCAGGATTCATTCAGTCCGCTCTCGGCAGCCTGAATCTTTTCTATCACCACGCCCATAAGGGCGCGATGTTCATCGATGATGGAAGCGCTCTCCAGCGCTGTCGATAGGCCTCCCGGCACCTTTGGTCGGACAGAGGTCGTGGGTGGAGCAGGATCGCCCCCTCCAGTCAAGATGGGCTGCCTGCCTGATCTCGGAGCCTCAAGGGTCTCCGGGACTGCGTCTAGCTGTGGGACGAATCCAAGATCGCCCCTGTCGTCGACGTTCATGGGAACCGCCACTCCCGCGTGTCCGGCCCCTGAGGTACGCCCCCTGGCTCAGGTCCTTTTGGGACGACACCTCGGTGTCACAACTAGGCTTTGGGAAGGGGCCCTTGGATGTGTCTCACTCTCCAAGGCATCGGAACTCAACGAATCCTCCGATGAGGACTGTTTGGCAGGTCGGACTGTAAAAAGTACGGTGCAAATTGAAATATTACACTCTAGTAATTCTGGATGCATGGACATGTTCGGATTTCATGCACTTACGAGTTTACCAGGGGCTGGGCCCTGGGATCCCACTCCGGGCTGCTGTCGGTAGCCGTGGTGGACGCCTCAGGGATGAGTGTTCTTCCCCTCTTAGACGAATTTGCCTCTAAGGATGAGGAGGTTGTCCTTTTCTTCCTCCCCCTCGTAGGGGACTCGTACTCTTCTTCCTCCTTGTCCTCTTCCTCCTCCTCATCCTCTTCCTCCTCCTCGTCCTCTTCGGAGGAGGGATGCTCACTGGAGTCTTCGAACTTTGCGTCCGAGGCACCGCGACGACGGAGGCCGCTCCTGGTCTCCTTGGCCTTTTGATTGGCCTCTTTCTTCGGCGCCTCGTAAGGCGTTGGGACCAGCATCTTCGTCAGAAGTGGTTCAGACGGTTCTTCCGACAACGGGGCCAGACAATGAATCCGCCCCGCCTTCTTCGTCCATCTCTGAGGTGATTGTGGAAAAGCATGATAAAAAACATCTCCCTCGGGACATACCAATAAGACATGCGGATGGCCGAGACATAATGATGACTTACCGGACTTGCGGGGTGGGACAGTTGGTACCCGCAGTCCGCGGAGGAGTCCGGCAATGGTTTTCCGGACTTAAAGAGCACCTTCCAGATGTCCTTGTGCGAGGAGCCGAAAAGCTCCCACAGGATCTGGTGCTCGGCCGGGTCATACTCCCACAAATTGCAGCTGCTGTGCTGACAAGGAAGGATCAGGTGGACTAGCATCACCTGGACTACATCAACAAGCCTGATGGCCATGTCTTCCATACCTTTGACACGCGCCTGGATTACTGACATTTCGTCGGACGATGACCAGTTCACGCCCTTCTTGGGCCAGGACGTAAGCCACAAAGGGGCTCCAGATCGAAACTCGGGAGCAGCGGCCCATTTTTTGCAGCGCGGCTCAGTGATGTCGAACAACTGCTGCTGCCACTCCTTGACGGAATCATTGAAAGTACCTGTCGGCCATGTGACCTTGGGCATCCTGCTCACCATGGTGCCTCCGCACTCGGCGTGTTCGCCATTCACCACCTTGGGCTCCACATTGAAAGATCTTCAACCATAGTCCAAAGTGCGGCGAGATGCGGAGAAAGGCCTCGCACACGACGATAAGCGTCGAGATGTTGAGGAAGGAATTGGGGGATAGATCGTGAAAATATATCCCGTAGTAATACATGATGCTGCGAACAAAAGGGTGAAGGGGAAACCCAAGCCCGCGGACGAAATGGGGGAGGAAAACAACCCTATCATGGGGCTCCGGAGTAGGGACAATCTGTCCCGCCGTCGGAAAACGGTGGCCGATTTTCTTGGCCAGATACCCGGCTGCCCACAGTTTTTTAATATCCTTCTCCTGGACGGAGGAGGCCATCCACTTGCCTCCTGCTCCGGATCCGGACATTTTCGGAGAATCTTTGTTGGTGGGAAGATGAATGCTTGGGCGCTAGGGCTCGGGCGAAAAGAAAGGGACGAGCAGAAGGAGAATAAGGCATGGGTAGAAAGGGAGAGGCCTTTCCCCTTTATAGAGGCAATGAAAACTTTGTACCTCCCCGCTTGCCTAATGGAACCTGCTCGTTCCCCACTCACCGCGATTGGTGGTGCAGTTGGGTTACCCACGCCCGTATTGAAGAGAATCTCACGATAAGGGGGCACGATCTCTGCTTTGATAAGACGTGCCAAGGAAACCGCCTCACAATATGTGCGGAAGCAGGTTGTAGAAAACGGTTCGAATAATGATCGGGCCGTGGCGTGATGTCAGGCTACGAATAGTTGTCAGCAGATTAGATTCGTGGTTTATTATTATCTCTACGGTGGTATATGAAATTTGCCTTGCAGAGCCAGACACAGTCCTTGTGTTCGGAATTTATCTTGGAGTATTCGGAGATGGAACCCGCCTCGCAATGCCGGAGACAATCTACGCGCTAGACTCGTCGTCATTAAAGCCTGGTTCAGGGACTACTGAGGGAGTCCCGAATAAGGGGGTATCCAGACAGCCGGACAATGTACTTTGTCCGGACTATTGGACTATGAAGATACAAGATTGAAGACTTCGTCCCGTGTCCGGATGGGACTCTCCTTGGCGTGGAAGGCAAGCTTGGGGATTCGGATGTAGATCTCCTTCTCTGTAACCGACTCTGTGTAACCCTAGCCTCCTCCGGTGTCTATATAAACCGGAGGGTTTAGTCCGTAGGACAACAACAATGATACCATAGGCTAGCTTCTAGGGTTTAGCCTTGCTACGTCTTGAGCTTGCGTTGGTTTTCCTTGAAGAGGAAAGGGTGATGCAGCAATAGTAGCGTAAGTATTTCCCTCGGTTTTTGAGAACCAAGGTATCAATCCAGTAGGAGGCTCCTCACAAGTCCCATGCACCTACACAAACAAACAAAGAACTCACAACCAACGCGATAAAGGGGTTGTCAATCCCTTCACGGCCACTTGCGAAAGTGAGATCTGATAGAGATAATATGATAAGATAAATACTTTTTTGGTATTTTATAATATAGATGCAGAAAATAAAGATGCAAATAAAAGTAGATTGGAAGCAAATATGATAAGAGATAGACCCGGGGGCCATAGGTTTCACTAGAGGCTTCTCTCAAGATAGCATAAGTATTACGGTGGGTGAACAAATTACTGTCGAGCAATTGATAGAAAAGCGAATAATTATGAGATTATCTAGGAATGATCATGTATATAGGCATCACGTACGCAACAAGTAGACCGACTCCTGCCTGCATCTACTACTATTACTCCACACATCGACCGCTATCCAGCATGCATCTAGAGTATTAAGTTCATAAGAACAGAGTAACACATTAAGCAAGATGACATGATGTAGAGGGATAAACTCAAGCAATATGATATAAACCCCATCTTTTTATCCTCGATGGCAACAATACAATACATGTCTTGCAACCCTTTCTGCCACTGGGTAAGAACACCGCAAGATTGAACCCAAAGCTAAGAACTTCTCCCATGGCAAGAAAGATCAATCTAGTAGGCCAAACCAAACCGATAGTTCGAA
Source organism: Triticum aestivum (assembly GCF_018294505.1). Classification (NCBI taxonomy): domain Eukaryota; kingdom Viridiplantae; phylum Streptophyta; class Magnoliopsida; order Poales; family Poaceae; genus Triticum; species Triticum aestivum. Next base: position 146,053,015 of record NC_057795.1, on the reverse strand, counting down.
GAGACTTGCAAAGATAACTCAATCATATAAAAGAATTCAGAGAAGATTCAATTATTATCCATAGATAAACTTGATCATAAACCCACAATTCATCGGATCTCGACAAACACACCGCAAAAAGAGATTACATCGAATAGATCTCCACAAGAGAGGGGGAGAACATTGTATTGAGATCCAAAAAGAGAGAAGAAGCCATCTAGATAATAAATATGGACCCGAAGGTCTGTGGTAAACTACTCAACTCATCGGAAGGGCTATGGTGTTGAGGTAGAAGCCCTCTGTGGTGGAATCCCCCTCTGGCAGAACACCGGGGACGGCTCCAAGATGGGATCTTGCGGATACAGAAGGTTACGGTGGCAGAAATATTTCTTTGGTGGCTCCTTGGATGTTTTTGGAGTATGTAGGCTTATATAGGAGGAAGAAGTATGTTGGTGGCCGCCCGAGGGGCCCATGAGACAGGGGGCGCGCCCTATAGGGGGGCTACGCCCTACCCTCTCGTGGCCGCCTCGGCTGCTTCTTGACTTGCACTCCAAGTCCTCTAGATCACGTTTGTTCCAAAAATCACACTTATGAAGGTTTCATTCTGTTTGGACTCCGTTTGATATTCCTTTTCTTCGAAATACTGAAATAGGCAAAAAAAAAACAGCAATACGGGTTGGGCCTCCGGTTAGTAGGTTAGTCCCAAAAAATGATAATAATGTGTAAAATAAAGCCCATAAACATCCAAAACAGGTAATATAATAGCATGGAACAATCAAAAATTATAGATACGTTGGAGACGTATCAAGCAAGCATCCCCAAGCTTAATTCCTGCTCGTCCTCGAGTATGTAAATGATAAAAACAGAATTTTTGATGTGGAATGCTACCTAGCATAATTCTCAATGTAATTTTCTTTATTGTGGCATGAATGTTCAGATCCAAATGACTCAAGATAAAAGCTTATAAAACATAAAAATAATAATGCTTCAAAACATACTAACAAATAATCATGTCATATCAAAATAACATAGCCAAAGAAAGCTTATCCCTACAAAACCATATAGTTAGGCCATGCTTCATTTTCATTACACAAAATACTCCCATCATGCACAACCCCAATGACGAGCCGAGCAATTGGTTCATACTTTTTAATGTGCTTCAGCTTTTCAACTCTTACGCAATACATGAGCGCAAGCCATGGACATAGCACTATGGTGGTTTATTGTGGTGGTTGTGAGGACAAAAAGTGGGAGAAGATAGTCTCACATCAACTAGGCATATCAACGGGCTATGGAGATGCCCATCAATATATATCAATGTGAGTGAGTAGGGATTGTCATGCAACGGATGCACTAGAGCTATAAATATATGAAAGCTCAACAAAAGAAACTAAGAGGGTGTGCATCCAACTTTCTTGCTCACGAAGACCTAGGGCATTTTGAGGAAGCCCATCATTCGAATATACAAGCCAAGTTCTATAATGGAAAATTCCCACTAGTATATGAAAGTGACAACATATGAGACTCTCTATCATGAAGATCATGGTGCTATTTTTGAAGCATAGGTGTGGAAAAAGAGATAGTAGCAATTGTCCCTTCTCTCTTTTTCTCTCATTTTTTTCTTTTGTTTTTCTTTCCTTCCTTTTTTTCTTTTTTTTATTTCTCCTTTTTTTCTTTTTTGTGGGCTTCTTTGGCCTCTTTTCTTTTTATAAAGCCCGAAGTCCCATCCCGACTTGTGGGGGATAGTCTTCATCATCCTTTCCTCACTGGGACAATGCTCTAATAATGAAGATCATCACACTTTTATGGATTTACAACTCAAGGATTACAACTCAAAGCTAGAACAAAATATTACTCTATATGAATGCCTCCGGCGGTGTACCGGGATATGCAATGAATCAAGAGTGACATGTATGAAAATTATGAAGGTGGCCTTGCCACAAATACGATGTCAACTACATGATCATGCAAAGAGCAATATGACAATGATGAAACGTGTCATAATAAACGGAACGGTGGAAAGTTGCATGACAATATATCTCGAAATGGCTATGGAAATGTCATATAGGTAGGTATGGTGGCTGTTTTGAGGAAGGTAAATAATGGGTTTGTGCTACCAGCGAAAGTTGTGCGGTAAAATAGAAGCTAGCAAAGTGGAAGGATGAGTGTACGTATATACATGGACTCACATTAGTCATAAAGAACTCATATACTTATTGCAAAAGCCTACTTAGCCCTCGAAGCAAAGTACTACTACGCATGCCCCAAGAGGGATAGATTGGTAGGAAAAATCCATCGCTCGTCCCCGACTACCACTCATAAGGAAGACACTCAAAAGAGCACCTCATGCAACAAATTTGTCACACAACTTTTACCATATGTGCATGCTACGAGACTTGCCAACTTCAACAAAAGTATTTCTAAATTTCATAATTATCCACTAGCATGACCCTAACATTACTACCTTTATATATCAAAATAATTATCAAGCATCAAATTGATCCTAGCATCCAATTCATTTTCTATGATAGTTTTTATTATACTCAACTTGGACGCTCATCATTCTAGGACCAAATTCATAACCAAAGCAAATACCATGCTGTTCTAAGAGACTCTCAAAATAATATAAGTGAAGCAAGAGAGACTAGCAATTTCTTCAAGATTAATCCACCGCCATGCTCTAAAAGATATAAGTGAAGTACTAGAGCAAAAACTATCAAGCTCAAAAGATATTAGCGAAGCACATAGCATATTCTAATAAATTCTAATCAAATAGGCTTCTCCCAAAAGGTGTATACAGCACGGATGATTGTGGTAAACTAAAAAGCAAAGACTAATGTAATACACAACGCTCCAAGCAAAACACATATCATGTGGCGAATAAAAATATAGCTCCAAGTAAAGTTACCAATGAACGAAGACGAAAGAGAGGATGCCTTCCCGGGGCATACCCAAGCTTAGGCTTTTGGATATCCTTGAATATCTTGGGGTGCCATGGGCATCCCCAAGATTAGGTTCTTTGCCACCCTTTATTCATAGTCCATAAAAGCTTTACCCAAAACTTGAAAACTTCACAACACAAAACTCAACAGGAAATCTTATAAGCTCCGTTAGTGAAAGAAAAAAAAACACCACATAAGTTACTGTAATGAACTCATTATTTATCTATTTTGGTGTTAAACCTATTGTGTTTCAAGTTTTCTATGGTTCATACCCTTACATACTAGCCATAGATGCATCGAAATAAGCAAACAACACACGAAAGGCAGAATCTGTCAAAAACAGAACAGTCTGTAGCAATCTGTAACTAACGCAAACTTCCGGAACCTCAAAAATCCTACCAAAATAGGACGTCCTAAAAAATTTGTTTATTGATCATAAAAAAAATGAATCAAAGCAAAATCTCGTTCCTGTGATTTATTGAAAACTTTTCTCGTGAGCGCAAAGTTTCTGTTTTTCAGCAGAATCAAATCAACTATCATCATAGGTTATCCTATAGGTTCTACTTGGCACAAACACTAATTAAAAGATAAAAACACATCTAAACAGAAAGTATAAGCAAAATTTATCACTAAACAGGAACAAAAACAAAGAACATAAATAAAATTGGGTTGCCTCCCAACTAGCGCTATCGTTTAACGCCCCTAGCTAGGCATAAAAGCGAAGATAGATCTAAGTAGTGCCATCTTTGACAATTGGTTCATAGGTAGCTCGCATGATAGATTCATAAGGTAATTTGACTTTATTTCTTGGAAAGTGCTCCATGCCTTTCTTTAATCGAAAGTGGAATCTAATATTCCCTTCCTTCATATCAATAATCGCACCAATCGTTCTAAGGAAAGGTCTACCATGAATAATAGGGCAAGAAAGATTGCAATCTATATCAAGAACGATAAAATCAACGGGCACCAAATTTCTATTTGCAACAATAAGGACATCATTGATCCTTCCTATTGGCTTTTTAATGGTGGAATCCGCAAGGTGCAAATTTAAAGAGCAATCATCAAGATCATGGAAACCTAGTATATCACATAAAGTTTTTGGAATCGTGGAAACACTAGCACCAAAATCACACAAAGCAAAACACTCATGATCTTTAATTCTAATCTTTATAGTAGGTTCCCACTCATCATTAAGTTTTCTAGGTATAGAAACTTCCAAATTAAGTTTTTCATCAAATGATTGCATCAAGGCATCAACGATATGTTTGGTAAAAGCTTTATTTTGACTATAAGCATGTGGAGAATTAACAATGGATTGCAACAAGGAAATACAACTTTCTAAAGAACAATTATCATAATCAAATTCCCTGAAATCCGAGATAGTGGGTTCAATGCTATTTAAAGTCATGACCTCTTCAATCCCACTTTTACCAAATTTAGCATCAAGATCTAAAAACTCCAAATTTTTGGGACGCCTTTTAGGTAAAGTTGACTCATCTTAAGTCCCATAATTTTCAAGATTCATATTGCAAAACAAAGGTCTAATAGGGGACACATCAATAACTTTAAGATCTTCATCATCATTTTCATGGAGACTAGAAGAACACGCTTTTATAAAGCTATCTTTCTTAGCACGCAATCTAGCGGTTCTTTCCTTGCACTCATCAATGGAAATTCTCATTACTTTGAGAGACTCGTTGATATCATGCTTAGGAGGAGAAGATCTAATTTTAAGAGAATCAACATCAAGCAAAAGTCTATCGACGTTCCTAGCCAAATCATCAACTTTGAGCAATTTTTCTTCAAGCAAAGTATTAAAATTCTTTTGAGAAATCATAAATTCTTTCACACTATTCTCAAAATCAGAGGGCATCTTATTAAAATTACCATAAGCATTATTGTAGGAATTTCCATAATTATTAGAGGAATTACTAGGGAACGGTCTAGAGAAGTTTCCTCTATAAGCATTGTTTCCAAAACTATTACTACCAACAAAATTCACATCCATAGATTCATTATTATTCTCAATCAAAGTATACAAAGGCGTATCATTGGGATCAGAGGAGTATTTTTAGTAGCAAACATTTTCATAAGTTCAACCATCTTTCCACTCAAAACATTGATTTCTTCTATAGCATGCACTTTTTTACTAGTAGATCGTTCGGTGTGCCATTGAGAATAATTTGCCATAATATTATCAAGAAGTTTTCTAGCATCTCCTAACGTGATTTCCATAAACATGCCTCCCGCGACCAAATCTAAGAGATTCCTAGAAGCAAAGTTCAAACCGGCATAAAAATTTTGTATGATCATCCATAAATTCAAACCATGAGTAGGGCAATTGCGAATCATCAATTTCATTCTTTCCCAAGATTAGGCAACATGCTCATGATCAAGTTGTTTAAAATTCATAATATCGTTCCTAAGAGTGATGATCTTAGCGGGAGGAAAATACTTAGAGATAAAAGCATCTTTGCACTTGTTCCAAGAATCAATACTATTTTTAGGCAAAGACGAAAACCAAACTTTAGCATGATCTCTAAGCAAAAACAGAAATAACTTCAATTTAATTATATCATTATCCGTATCTTTCTTATTTTGCATATCACACAAATCAACAAAGTTGTTTAGATGAGTAGCGGCATCTTCACTAGGAAGGCCGGCGAATTGATCTTTCATAACAAGATTCAGCAAAGCGGTATTGATTTCACAAGACTCAACATCATTAAGAGGAGCAATCGGATTACTAAGGAAATCATTATTATTGGTATTTGAGAAATCACACAATTTGGTATTATCTTGCGCCATGGCCACAAGTAATCCAACACACAAGCAAACAGAAAGAGGCAAACGAAAAAGAGGAGGAGATTGGGACAGAGAGGGCGAATAAAACGGCAAGGGTGAAGTGGGGGAGAGGAAAACGAGAGGCAAATGGCAAATAATGTAAATGCGAGGGAGATGAGTTTGTGATGGGTACTTGGTATGTCTTGACTTGAGCGAAGACCTCCCCGGCAACGGCACCAGAAATCCTTCTTGCTACGTCTTGAGCTTGCGTTGGTTTTCCTTGAAGAGGAAAGGGTGATGCAGCAATAGTAGCGTAAGTATTTCCCTCAGTTTTTGAAACCAAGGTATCAATCCAGTAGGAGGCTCCTCACAAGTCCCACGCACCTACACAAACAAACAAAGAACTCGCAACCAACGCGATAAAGGGGTTGTCAATCCCTTCATGGCCACTTGCGAAAGTGAGATCCGATAGAGATAATATGATAAGATAAATATATTTTTGGTATTTTATAATATAGATGCAGAAAATAAAGATGCAAATAAAAGTAGATTGGAAGCAAATATGATAAGAGATAGACCCGGGGGCCATAGGTTTCACTAGAGGCTTCTCTCAAGATAGCGTAAGTATTACGATGGGTGAACAAATTTCTGTCGAGCAATTGATAGAAAAGTGAATAATTATGAGATTATCTAGGCATGATCATGTATATAGGCATCACGCCCGCAACAAGTAGACCAACTCCTGCCTGCATCTACTACTATTACTCCACACATCGACCGCTATCCAGCATGCATCTAGAGTATTAATCTCATAAGAACAGAGTAACGCATTAAGCAATATGACATGATGTACAGGGATAAACTCAATCAATATGATATAAACCCCATCTTTTTATCCTCGATGGCAACAATACAATACGTGTCTTGCAACCCTTTCTGTCACTAGGTAAGAACACCGCAAGATTGAACCCAAAGCTAAGCACTTCTCCCATGGCAAGAAAGATCAATCTAGTAGGCCAAACCAAACCGATAATTCAAAGAGACTTGCAAAGATAACTCAATCATATAAAAGAATTCGGAGAAGATTCAATTATTATCCATAGATAAACTTGATCATAAACCCACAATTCATCGGATCTCGACAAACACACCGCAAAAAGAGATTACATCGAATAGATCTCCACAAGAGAGGGGGAGAACATTGTATTGAGATCCAAAAAGAGAGAAGAAGCCATCTAGCTAATAACTATGGACCCGAAGGTCTGTGGTAAACTACTCAAAAAACATCGGAAGGGCTATGGTGTTGATGTAGAAGCCCTCCGTGGTGGAATCCCCCTCCGACAGAACGCCGGCGACGTATCCAAGATGGGATCTCGTGGATACAGAAGGTTACGGTGGCGGAAATATTTCTTTGGTGGCTCCCTGGATGTTTTTGGGGTATGTATGCTTATATAGGAGGAAGAAGTACGCCGGTGGCTGCCCGAGGGGCCCACGAGACAGGGGGCACGCCCTATAGGAGGGGGGCGCGCCCTACCCTCTCGTGGCCGTCTTGGCTGCTTCTTGACTTGCACTCCAAGTCCTCTGGATCATGTTCGTTCCAAAAATCATGCTTCTGAAGGTTTCATTCCATTTGGACTCCGTTTGATATTCCTTTTCTTCGAAATACTGAAATAGGCAAAAAAACAGCAATACGGGCTGGGCCTCCGGTTAGTAGGTTAGTCCCAAAAAATGATAATAATGTGTAAAATAAAGCCCATAAACATCCAAAACAGGTAATATAATAGCATGGAACAATCAAAAATTATAGATACGTTGGAGACGTATCAAGCCTCTACGATCTTGTGGTAGATCAACTCTTGTAATACTCATATCATCAAGATAAATCAAGCAGGAAGTAGGGTATTACCTCCATCGAGAGGGCCCGAACCTGGGTAAACATCGTGTCCCCAGTCTCCTGTTACCATTAGCCTTAGACGAACAGTTAGGGACCCCCTACCCGAGATCCGCCGGTTTTGACACCGACACCTGCCCCGTCGCTGCGGCGGTACAATGGGAGGTAGGCCGTCGGGAGGCTGTCCGGGTCCTCCTCGAGCAAGGTAAGCATGGCCTTGCTCAGCTCCTCGCATGTCAAGCTTCCTGGGCACAGCCGAATGTCATCCTTTGTGCCCTTGAAATCCCACATGGGGTGCGAGTGTGCTTGGAGCGGGGCTAGGCGCTGCATCAGGAGCTCCCTAACAATCATGGCCCCCGTTAGCGCCCCGAACTCCATGTCCGCTTGCATCAGCCTCAAGACCAGCGCCGCCTGGGGGTCAGTGAGCTTCTCATGAGCCCCCTGGTCCAGCTTCTCTGGCATCTCGGTCATCAGCTCCAGCCGAGCAAGGAGGCCCTTGGCGTCCATGAAGATCCACTTATGCCGGAAGTCCTCCACCTTCTTCCCAGCCCTCATGAGTGCATTGCCGCTGTGGGCCACAATGAAGGAGACGCAGCTAGAGCGTTGGGTCGGGCATGCATCCAGAGGAAGAAGAAATGGTGGAGCAGCGCAATGGAGGGCACCACGCCTACGAACGCCTCGCGGTCTGGAGGTGCAGAGCGTGAACCTGGTAATGGTCGAGGACGGCAAGGAAGAACCTGGAGAAGGGCGGGACGAGCCCCACGAAGACACTATGGAGGAAAAAGGGATAGGATGTCCACGCCAAGGTTTCCCGCTTGGTGGAGCCGGCCCGAAGCGCCGTCTCCCTCCCCTCATTGTCATTGCTCACCGTCAGCGGGCGAGGAGGAAGAGTGCGCGGCCGGGGCGGCAGGCTTCGCCTTGTTGGTCGCCATCAATGAATAGCTCGGGGAAAGATTCTGCAGATCTGGAGATGCTCTCGGTGGGAAGAAAAGGGGATCTGGAGCAAGGCAAGGAGAAGGTAATGAAGGCTCATAGGCAGGCGCCAACCTTTTTGTCACTCTGGAGCAGTTGCCGAGGCACCATGGGGAAGTGGAGATGCCCACGTCCCATCAAGCGCCATGCGTCAACTCGGTCAGCAGGCGATTGGGGCCCGCGATGCTTCACCCTTGCCTCTTGGCTTCGCCTTGAAGCCAAGTCCGAGCGCGCCTTGGGACCGGGGGCTACTGTCGGTGTTCTGCGAACCAGGGTACCCAGACTTGCCTGCCTGTGGCCCATGGCATGGCTCCATCTATGACCTGGTATGGCCCATCTTCAGCACCTTCAAGACAAGACCCTCGCGGGGGGCCAAGCCTCGCGAGGCGGACGACGCCAAGACCTCCGAAGGGAGCGGCCTCCTCCGTTGGGCTCCGGAGGAGCGGAGATTCCTATGCAAGTGCCCACATCATGAGGTTGAGGTGATGCAAGCCATGACAACCAAGGCCAGGCGGGCACCAGTGGGCGTAGAGTAGCAGGTTTCCTCTTTGGTGCTAAGGAGGCAAGCGCAGGCACGGGGTCCCGAGGAATCACCCAAAGGTTTCCATTCCCATGCAACAAGACCAAGACCGCCAGGACGACATGACAGATGTCATTGCCGAGCCCACCACGGCGTCACAGTCAGAAGCTTTGCAGGCGAAGACCACCTTTCATGAGGATGGGATGTACTTCTTGTCCCCCTTCAAAATTGGCCACTGTGGAATCCCTTCCCGCCTTCACTTGGAGGAAGAAGACCAAGGCCACTATAAATATAGCTTAGCCACCACCATAGGAGGTGAGATCAGACCCAGACCGAACCCTCAGCTTACACCCACACAAAAATAGACCTCCTGAGGTTGTTCTTCCCTTGTACTAGTTCATCCTCAGCCCCTCGCGAGGCTAATCCAACCCAAAGCAAGAGTAGGGTTTTACACCGCAAGGTGGCCTGAACCTGGGTAAACTATTGTGTCCCTTTCCTTTCTTGTTCATCGAGCTAGGCCGTGGGAGCGACGAGTTGGTTGGCAGGAGAGGTTGATTTCTTCGCACATGCCCCATAGTTTGAACCTTTCTTGGGTTTGCGGAGCTCTGAATCCAATGGTGCTAATCTCCATTGGAAAGGAGGGAACAACAAATTTCCCACGACAGTGAATGTCTCTCCTTATTCTCCAAGAACCTCAGACAACAAAATGCTTAGGTTCCCTTACACTAGTGTAGCTCTTGGGGCGAGCTCCAAACCCTCATAAACGAGCCTGGGGAACTACCACACGACTGGAAGCTCCTGAGAAACACCAACCATTTATGGTTCCCCACAAATCCAAGAGTAAAAAGATTTGATAGGATCTCATGGGGAATCAATGAACTCGAGTTTTTCTTGGATGGAATGGTAGATCAGGGTGTTGCTCTTTGTCTCTCTAAAATATCGAGTCGGTTGATCGAATACAGAGGAAGGAATCGGAGGTCGAAGCTTTGATATAATAGAGGAAGGAATCCCTTGGAGAAGAAGGGTGCTTTATATAGTATCCCAAAATATCTACCTATTATGCATACTATATAGAAAAAGTCAAACAATCTGACTTAAGAGGGACATTCTGGGCCAATGTACGACAGGTCCATAGCACTGGACAAAGTCGCACCCTAGGGCAGACCCCATGTCGAACAATTCAACGTGTCGGATAGTCCAACATAAGCCAGATACTTCAACTTGGTGCTCACAGTCAAAACAGAGGCAAAACAGGTGAAGATTTTGGCGCTCTTTATCACATGGGGGTGTCGGCGTATTTGGCTATAAAAGTTCACTAATTCCCACACTGGATTCATAGTGTATCCCCTCTTAAGAGTGCGGCATAGCTACGACTCATAATACGAAAAATCTTCGATGCAAATTTGGAGAGTCGTCTTCTTTTGTCCTTTTAGCTTGGGGGTTGACGACCAACAATATGTTTCATTTCCATAGATGTATAAGCAGACAACATGCTCGAAACAAACTTAGTCATCTAATCTCTGTTGTCACACCAATACTCTCAGTAGAGACGGATGCCTTTCATGATACAAAAATTGTTACGAATTATAGTATATAGAAACCCTTATCAAAGTCCCACATATTCCTCTGAGTTAAAAGAACCCCAGGTACCCCACCCCCAATTTGCACACAATGTGATGATTTGGTCCCAAACTTGCAAAACTCAACTCCACCATCCCTGAACTTGCACTGGATCTGACGATTTGGTCCTGGGCCTATCACATCGCGACAGTTGGCAGCTAGGTGGTCGGACCGGCCGTCGCCTGCACTATTGCAAAAAACACCCTACTGTTTTATCTGATCAACCTGCACTACAGGGCACCTGAATTAAATTTGTCTCATTATTGTCATCATAAATATCATCATCCCCATCATCTATGTCATAGTCACTATCACTGAAATCTGAATCTAAATCCACTATATCTTCATTAATTTTTGCCCATCTTTAGTAAGCAAGTTGTGCCCTGCACCTTCGATCAAAAAACTCTATGGTTCTGTTCCTTTGCTGGAATCTCTGACATGGGATCTTTCCCAATGACAGAAATGAGGTTGTGGGAAGATGCTGCACTTCCTACCACAACACTTGAGGTGGTTGTCGGTGTCAAAACCGGTAGATCTCGGGTAGGGGGGCTCAAGTTGTGCGTCTAAGGATAAATGGTAACAGGAGACTAGGGGACACAACATTTACCCAGGTTCAGGCCCTCTTAAGGGAGTTAAAACCCTACTCCTGCTTGATTATATTCGACGAGTATTAAGATTACAAGAGTTGATCTACCTCGAGATCATAATGGCTAACCCTAGATGTCTAGCCTATGAGAATTCCAATGATGGTGAAGAGGATCGCCTCTAAGGACTAACCCCTCCAGTTTATATAAACACTGGAGGGGCCTAGGGTTTGTACAAGGTCGATTTATAAGGGAAGGAAGCTTCTGGACTCTATTCTTGCCGTCTACGTATTAAGAAGTCCCATTCGGACACGAAGGATAATCTTCAGCTTGATCTTGTATGGCCCATCCAACCCGGCCCATACTCCTGGGCCGGACACCTGAGGACCCCCGAATCTAGGACTCCCTCAGTAGCCTGCGAACTTGCCTTCAATGATGATGTAGTGTGCGGACGCAAGTCTTTGGCTTTGCAAGGCGGGTTCTCCATCATATTCCGGATTGATGATAGTCTGGCATCGGTTTCTGCATCCAATCTTTATGATTCCTTCCTGTCGTTGCTTCGATTTCCACACGTCTAAGTGAATGTGAATGGTCCGTTATTGATGCCCGATCTTTCACGATTGGGGGGGATCCTATGAAGAACACGAGGGGGAAATGAGGGAAACACAAGGGAAACACGAGAGAAATCACTCAACCAACAAGAGATGGTCACACACATGCTAGATCCTCGAAACACAAAGAGATACACGATCCAAATCCAACAAGGGACGATACAAGTGGCGGTAGTTCTTTTTCGAGAGGAGGTCTTGAAGGTCTTCCCGTGATGGGGTCTTGAATCCGCTTGGGGGATCTTCTCCGAAGAGGTCGTGAGCTCCGAGGAGAAGTAACCAAGTGGATGAGCAAAGCTCTATCTCAAATATGAGCTATCACAATGCTAACCCTAGAAAAGAGGTGGTGGAGTCATATATATAGGCGAAGGGGGCGAAGGGGTACATGGTCCTCGGCCCAACACGCGCACACGGGCGGGGGTCCGGATGATCCGGACGGGGAGCCGGATGATCCGGGCCTCAGGAAGTCGGATTATCCGGGGGGCAGCCTGGATGAGGCGAAGAGGCAGGTAATGGCGGGTCGGCCTGGATGTCCGGAGGGGGATCCGGATGATCCGGGGCTCATCCGGATGGTCCGGCTTCGGGGTCCAGCTTCGGGTGTCTTGGGGCACATTATCCAGATCGTCCGGCCAGCCTGGGACTTGGATGATTTCTTCTTCGTCTTCACGCATGTCTTATGCTTCCGTTTCTCCTTGCTTCTTAGCTTCTCCATGGCTAACTCCTTGGTACCTGATTATGCAAAGCATCTCCATTTGAGGTAGTAGCCATGTCTCGTGTGATTCGAAAGGGAGTTGTGAGAGGAGTGATGTCACCTCAGTTTTGAGAGCTCTTGCATGTGCTCGTGTCATTGGTCCAAGTGGTGTTGTAGGAGATGTAGATGCGTCCATGGGGATGATCGTGGGATGCTCCGCATCATCTCCCCCTCCCTTGGGAAAGATCCGACCTCGAAAGCTTCATCACCATGGTATGGCGAGAGGTCTTTGACATTGAAGATGTCGCTCATGTTGTACTTGTCGCTTGGGAGGTCGATCTTGTAAGCATTGTTGTTGTAGCGTGCTAGCACCTTGAAGGGTCCATTGTCCCATGGTAGAAGTTTGGACTTGTGTTCATTGGGGAAGCGTTCCTTGCGAAGGTGTAGCCACACAAGATCTCCAATGTCGAATATCATGGGTTGCTTGTTGATGTTGAGCTTGGTCTCGAGTCATTGTAGTTGGCGCTCGATGGTGTGCCTTGTATATTCATGCATCTTCTTTATGTAGCTTGCTCTTGCACTCGCGTCCATGTTGGTGCACTCTTGTAGTGGAAGAGGAAGAATGTCCAATGGGGACAACGGGTTGAAACCATAGACGACCTCAAAGGGGGACTTTCCGGTTATGGAGTGTCTTGCACGGTTGTAGGCGTACTCGGCGATGGGTAGGCACTCCTCCCACTCCTTGATGTTCCTCTTGATCAACACCCGTAGTAGAGTGGAGAGTGTTCAGTTCGTCACCTCTGTTTGGCCGTCGGTTTGAGGATGGTATGCCGAAGAGAACAAGAGCTTGATTCCGAGCTTGGCGCATAGAGTCTTCCAAAAGTAACTCAAGAACTTGACGTTGCGGTCCGAGACAATCGTCTTGGGCACTCCATGTAGGCGCAAGATTTCCCTACAAAAAATATTTGCAATATGTGAAGCATCGTCTATCTTGTTGCATGGAATCAAATGAGCCATCTTGGAGAATCGGTCCACGACAACAAACATGGAATCCTTTCCATTTTGAGTTCTAGGCAAACCAAGTACAAAGTCCAAGCTAATGTCTTCGCAAGGTTGATAAGGTATAGGAAGGGGCATGTAAAGACCATGGGATTGAGCTTTTGACTTAGCTTTGCGACATGTAGAGCATCGGTTGGTGAAGCGTGAGACGTCGTGCAACATCTTGGGCCAAAAATAGTTCTTGGAGAGCGTAGCGAATGTCTTATTGCACCCAAAGTGTTCCATGAGTCCACCTCCATGAGCCTCTTGCAAAAGGAGCAAACGAAGAGAAGACTCGGGAATGCAAAGTTTGTTAGCTCTCATAAGATAATCATCATTGATGTAATATCGTTCCCAAGATGTATGTGTCAAACACTTAGCATATGGAATAGCAAAAGTAGGTTCATGCATGCATACAAGTATTTGATGTGCTCAAAGCCAATGACATTCAACTCAAGTTTAGTGACTAGCATGCATATGCGGGAAAGAGCATCCGCCACTACATTTTCCTTACCTTTGATGTATTTGATGACATAAGGAAAAGACTCAATGAATTCACTCCCTTTAGCATGACGCTTGTTCAACTTAGTTTGACCCTTTAAATACTTAAGCGTTTCATGAGCCGTATGAATGATAAATTCATGAGGGCGAAGATAATGTTCCCATTCACGTAAAACTCACACTAAAGCATATAGCTCTTTTTCATAGATGGGATAATTGAGTTGCACTCCGAAAAGTTTCTCACTAAAGTATGTTATGGGCGCTTTTCTTGCGTTAACACACCTCCTATGCCATTACCACTAGCATCACAATGAATCTCAAAAGGTTTGTCAAAGTTGGGTAATGCAAGCACGGGGGCATGAGTAAGCAAATTATTAAGCTCATTAAATGTGGTATCTTGGGATGGTCCCCAAACAAAAGGCACATTTTTCTTACTCAAAGAATGTAAAGGTGAAGCAATGGTGCAAAAATCCTTCACAAATCTACGATAGAAACTAGCTAAACCAAGAAAACTACGCACTTGTTGCAAGTTGGTTGGTTGGGGCCAAGTTTTAATAGCATTGATCTTAGATTCATCTAAATGAACACCCTTAGAAGACACAACGAAACCCAAGAAAACAAGCTTATCAACACCAAAAAGGCATTTGTGCATACTAGCACAAAGGCGCTCTTTCCTAAGGGCTTGCAACATGGTTCTAAGATGGGTGACATTATCTTTGAGGGATTTACTAAAAACAAGAATATCATCAAAATAGACCACAACAAATACACCAATATAGGGACGAAGAACAAAGTGCATGACTCGCATGAAAGTATCGGGTGCTTCGGATAAACCCATTGGCATAACTAGCCATTCATATAAGCCAAATTTGGTCTTAAATGCGGTTTTCCATTCATCACCTTCTTGGATGCGTATTTGATAGTAGCCACTCTTAAGATTAATCTTAGAGAAAATGGCAGCTCCGCTAAGCTCATCAGGCATATCATCTAAACATGGAATAGGGTAACGATCTCGAACGGTGATAGCATTGATGGGACGGCAATCGGAAACCATGCGATAAGTACCGTCTTTCTTTGGAACAAGAATGACCAAAATAGCACAAGGGCTCAAGCTTTAACGTACTTGACCATTGTCGATGAGTAGTTGTACTTGTCGTTGGATCTCCTTAGTTTCCTTGGGGTTGACGCGGTAGGGAGCCTTGTTAGGTAGAGGTGCTCCGGGGATGAGGTCGATTCGATGTTCAATGCCTCGTAGTGGAGGTAGACCCGGAGGTAGCTCGTGGGGAAAACATCTTGTAATTCCTGCAAAAGAGAAGACAACACTAAAGGTAGATTGTGAGAGGTGTTAGTTTTCGGTGCCTCGTCCTTGCACACAAGGACATAGTGCATAACACTTGATGGGTTCTCACACACTTCTCCCATCTCACTTTTGGTGGAAAATAGAACTAAGTCCTTCTTGTCGCTCATCATGGAGGCACTCAGTTTTGGCTTGTGGCGCTCACTCTCGTTTGGGTGGGTCACTCTCTCAATCTTTTCTCCATGATGGATGGCTTGCTTGTCGGCGATCACATGACTTGGAGACATAGGTCATAACACGTACTCCTTTCCTTTCATCTTGAAGCTATAATGATTGGTACGCCCGTTGTGGATGATGCCACAGTCAAATTGCCATGGTCGCCCAAGAAGGAGGTGGCAAACGGACATCGGGGCGACATCAGACTCCAAAGTGTCTTCATATGCTCCAATCTTGAAGGAGACTTTGACTGTATGCTCGACTTGGATAGTGCCGGAATTGCTTAGCCATTGAACCTTGTAGGGGTGCGGGTGATTCATCTTGACCAATTGGAGCTTGGAGCATAGTTCTTCACTTGCTAAGTTGTGACAACTCCCTCCATCGATGATGACCTTGACGAACCTTACATTGATGCCGACCTTGGTGTGGAAGATGTGGCATCGTTGGTCTTCGTCTTGTTGATGTTGGAGAGTCAAGACTTTGGAGACAACGAGAGCGGGGCTCGAATCCTCATCAAGAAAGACTTTATCATCTTCATCTTCGTTCACGCACCGGTGCATGGCCACTTGCTCAAGGGCTTCTATTTCCTCTTCACTCATGGAGTCATAGGTTCCATCGTCATTGAGGATCATGGTGCGCTTGTTGGTACACTCAAAGGACTTGTGGCCTCGGCCGCCGCATGTGAAACACTTGATGGAACTTGTCTTGACGGTCTCATCGATTGGAGTAGATGATGAAGCGCGCGACTTGAAGTTGCTTGTAGTAGGAGGACGACTTGAGGTTGTCGAAGTTTTCTTGTAACTCGACTTGTCGCCGTTGCTTGTAGATGGTTTGGTTGATATAGGAGTTGTTGGAGTCATTGAAGCTTGGGTGTTGGATAAGATATAGCTCTTCGAAGAGTACTTGGCGTACTTGAAGTCATCTTGCACTTGGCGTTCCGCTTTGGTAGCTTGATGCACAAGCTCAATGAGGTTGGAGTAGGGTTGGAAGTCGGCAATCGTCTTGATGGGATGATTGAGGCCATTCAAGAAATGAGCCATAGTTTGTTCATCATCTTCCATGACATTGGCTCTTATCATGGTTATCTCCATTTCCTTGTAGTATTCTTCAACGGTCTTTGTTCCTTGCTTGAGGAGTTGGAGTTTATTGAAGAGATCGCGGTTGTAGTAGGTGGGTACAAAGCATGCTCGCATGACATCCTTCATTTGATCCCATGTGGTGATTGGTGGTTCACCTCTTGCTTCTCAGTGCTCAAGGACTTTTTCCCACCATATGAGCACATAGTCTTGGAACTCAAGGGATGCCATAGCAATCTTCTTCTCTTCCTCATAGTTGTGCAAACGAAAGATTTTGTCGACCTTCAATGCCCATGATAGGTACTCTTCGCGATCATTGCTTTTGTTAAACTTGGGTATGGTGAACTTGAGCTTGCCATAGTGTTGCTCTTCATTATGTTGGGGTCGGGGGTGATGATGACACCCTTGATGTGGAGGATTTTCAACCTAATATTGCTCTTGGCGTGGAGGATTGTTGTAGTCATCATGCTCTTGATGAACTTGAGGTTGTGGAGGAGCTTGTCGAGCTTGTGGAATATCTTGAGGAACTTGACGATGTGCTCTTCCTTGGTAGCGTCGCTCTTGAATTTCTTCGCAAAGTGCTTACTCTTGATTGCGCCTATCTCGGTTGCGATTGGCAATAGCTCGACTTGATTCTTGAAGGGCATGTTGCGCCTCAAGTGCTTGTGCTTCACGTTGTTGTTGTTGAAGATGTTGAGCCTCGGCATCTTGTTCGTCTTGGTGTTGGCGTGCTCGCTCTTCCTCTTGGAGACGTTGATGTTGTCTTTCTTGTGCTTGAGCAAGAGGAGCTTGGTTTTGGCGATGACGATGTGCTTGTTCGTCGAATTGCTCTTGTGGATGATTGTCGTGTAGAGGATTGCGAGTTGCTTAACGGTCTTGGCATGCGGCTCGACGTAAAGTGTTCAATGTTGGTGTACTTGAGCTGGAGAAGGTGTCATCGGAGTTTTGACTCGAGCGGCTCCGTCTTGAGTAGGATGAAGTGGTAGAATTGTGGTTCACCAACAAGGCATGAATCTCGTCCATCCTTGCATTGTTATCTTGTTTGTGTGCGTCGAGCTTGTTGTCGAAGTAGTCTCTTGTTCGTTGCTCGGAGAGTCGCAAGTCGGTGGCGAGATTGTCGATGCGATCGCTCATTGCTTGTTGTTCTTAATGAAAATCTTTTTATGCACCAAAGAGGTGGCTCTTGGTGACATAGGATGACATGTCATCGTCTTGCTCGATGAAGAGTGGGTTGGTAGAAGAACTTGGCCTATCCATCATTCCAAGCAAATATGTGAGTGGGAGAAAGAGAAAAACTTATACCAAATGTACCTTGACCCATGTTGAAGGTGGATCAATGATCACTCAAATGTGGAACAAGGAAATAGCACAATTGGTACCAATTATTATCGGTTCTCACAACTACACAAGTAAAAGCTTATGGTGGAGCTCGGTTAGGATGGTGGCACAAAATTTGATGCGATTGTTAGTTAGACTCAAAGATGTTGAAAAAGATTCGCAAATGCAACAAGTAGACCAAGCAAGTAGAGGTACACGGAAACACACACGCAAATAGATAAGTGGGGTTGTGCAAATAAAAAATGAGCCAAAATGTGGGATCCACGAAAATGCTCTTGTTGCACAACACGAGAGAGACGCTAGCACGATTGCATAATAGGCGGATACGAAACTTGTCCACAACCTACTAAGCAAAATGCAACGACTTCTATCCCAAGTATGCTATATGTATGGTAGTCCGGTGATATGATCCAAGATGATCGAGTATGAAAATCTTAATGTAGTATGATGCTATGGTTCTTTCTTATAAGCTTCTTTGCTCTCTTTCTTTTTCTTAAAAGCTTTTTTTATGGCCACTTTTGCACCAATGCACAAACCAAGACAGCAATAGTGTATATGCGGGAATAAACTTGTGACACAAGATATGATATGATAGCAAGATGATACCAATATGATATGGTATATATGCAATACGAGGTGTAGACCAATGATCACTAATGTGCACAAGTAACGTTGCCGGCAATACTCAAATGGCTGGTCTCGATAGGCAAGTGACGCAAAATGGGCTAGGGGTTATCAATGCAATGGAAAGGGGAATATACAATGATGTCGTTGATGTTACCGTCTGTCTTGATGATGAGAGGCGGCGTTGTCGAAGTCGACCCTCCTAATTAGCCGAAACACCTTAGGAAATGGAAAAACCACAACTCAAAATCTCAAGGACAAAAGTCAAATAGTGGTAGCAAAAAGCGGTGGTGGTTTGCACTCGGCAATGCGGAAGTGGGATGATGGAATTATGCGAGTCGAAGTTGAAGTTGCCGTCCCTAAGTAGCCAAAACACCTTAGGAGACACAATCCACAACTCAAACAATCTCAAACAAAATTGGGCTAAGTTGGGTTAGTGGAAGTGTATCGTGGGCAAAGTTATGCGGAAGTGGTGATGATGGTTGATGAAGAAGCAACCGTCCCTAAGTAGCTGAAACACCTTAGGAGACTTGAATCACTACTCAAACAACCACTAATGCTATGAGGAACCAAATGGGTTAGGTTGCGAAAGTCGATGGTGATAATGCGGATGATATGGTGGAAGGCCTAGGCAAAGATGCCAAAGTTCCAAAAATTTGATGGAGTCAAATGGTGTTAGTGATATTTTTGTGGGATGGGGAATGTCAATAACTTCAAAACGAGCTAAAAAACGTCAAAATCGGACTTCGGGTGAATTAGTTATGGCTAAAACAAGAATTCAGCCATGTCAGTGTCAGGGTTATCCGGACATCCGGGAGGAGGTCCGGATGATCCGTGTTCGTCAACCGGATTTCTATCGTGTGGGGCGTCCGGACATCTGGGAGATGGTCCAGGTGATCCGGGTGGATCCGGATGATCCGGGAGTACTTCCGGATGATCCGGGCAGGTCAAACTGCTTGGGATTTCCTCTCGGGGATGAATTTTTGGTGGGGATTTTCAAATTTTAGGACGAAATCAAGCAAAAGAGGGGTAGGGGCTCCAAATTCATGATCAACCTTGCTCTGATCCAAGATGATGTAGGGTAGAACCCTAGATGCCCGATCTTTCACGATTTGAGGGGATCCTACGAAGAACACGAAGAACACGAGGGGAAAAACGAGGGGAACATGATGGGAAACACGAGAGAAATCACTCAACCAACAAGAGATGGTCACACATATGCTAGATCCTCTAAACACAAAGAGATACACGATCTGAATCCAACAAGGGATGATACAAGTGACGGTAGTTCTTCTTCGAGAGGAGGTCTTGAAGGTCTTCCCGTGATGGGGTCTTGAATCCACTTGGGGGATCTTCTTCGAAGAGGTCGTGAGCTCCGAGGAGAAGTAACCAAGTGGATGCGCAAAGATCTATCTCAAATATGAGCTATCACAATGCTAACCCTAGAAAAGAGGTGGTGGAGTCATATATATAGGCGAAGGGGGCGAAGGGGTACATGGTCCTCGGCCCAACACGCGCACACGGGCGGGGGTCCGGATGATCCGGACGGGGAGCCGGATGATCCGGGCCTCAGGAAGTCGGATTATCCGGGGGGCGGCCTGGATGAGGCGAAGAGGCAGGCAATGGCGGGTCGGCCTGGATGTCCGGAGGGGGATCCGGATGATCCGGGGCTCGTCCGGATGGTCCGGCTTCGGGGTCCAGCTTCGGGTGTCTTGGGGCACATTATCCAGATCGTCCGGCCAGCCTGGGACTTGGATGATTTCTTCTTCGTCTTCACGCATGTCTTATACTTCCGATTCTCCTTGCTTCTTAGCTTCTCCATGGCTAACTCCTTGGTACCTGAGTATGCAAAGCGTCTCTGTTTGAGGTAGTAGCCATGTCCCGTGTGATTCGAAAGGGAGTTGTGAGAGGAGTGATGTCACCTCGGTTTCGAGAGATCTTGCACGTGCTCTTGTCATTGGTCCAAGTGGTGTTGTAGGAGATGTAGATGCATCCATGGGGATGATCGTGGGATGCTCCGCATCAGTTACCCTTGTATATTAATATTTCCAACAGGCACATGCAGCACCTATATAACGAGGCTAGATCTTCAAAACGCCATCTCGCACCACTCCAATAGCAACAGAGCAAACCACGGAAAAAAATTCAAACCATGGCTAGTGTCCCTGGATCCTCCTCGTGTCCTCATGGCCCTGAAGAGGGGGATTGGTAAAGTTGCTCTGTATCTCATCTCCAGCTCAATCGGCTCCAAACGCAAGGATATCTCCCCCCCCCCCACACACACATACACATGGATCTAACCCTCATACGGGCAGGGTTAACTTCCATGGGCGATGACGCATTGGCAGAAAATTTCCCCAATCCCAGCCAAGGAGAGAGGGTGTGCTTCATCTCGTTCCTTCTGAGGGCGTGGGATTCCCGATCCACCCCTTCCTCAGGGGATAATTGATGATAACCCCCCTTGTTGGCAAATCCTTGATCATATACCCCCCCCCCCCGCTGTCTATGACATGTGGGGTTTGAGTGGCCTGGGGGTTATCATCAAATTCCCGCTTCCTCAGGGGTCTACTAGAGTATCACGGGATCCAACTGCACAACCTCACACCAGGTTCTATTTTGCACATTTCCGGTTTTGTCGCCCTTTGCTAGTTATTTTTAGGCTGTGAGGCCCATTTTGAACTATGGAAGAAGTTCTTCTGCCTCGTCCCCCGCCACCAGGGCGGAGGGTCTATTTTTGAAGTGGTGGTGTCGAAGTATGGCGCATAGCCAGATCCAGTTATCTAGTCGGGACTCCGAAGAGGGGGTCCGATGAATGGTCTTCAGAATGGTTCTACATTGAGGATGTTCCCCTTTCGGACCCTGTTCGGCACGGGCTTCCCGAATTCTCCAGCGCTCCTTTACAGAAGTTGTTCAGCTGGCGTCCCAAGTCCCCTAGACAAGAGGATAGTGCGAAAGTAATGAGATTGGTCAGCAAGGTCAGATTATTGACCCATTCCGGACTCTCCATCGTTGAAGCCATGGCTATCACGATAAAGCGATGTATCCAGCCTCTTCAGTCAAGAGTTGGTCCTTTATGGAACTACAGTAGGGAGGACGACTCGTCTCGCTATACTCGAAAGGGTCCGGACAACCAAGTTGCACTGGCCGCCATGCTTGTGGATCTTTATAAGGGAGAGGAAGAAGACTTCGTCCGTCTACAATGTCGGGATGGTTTCTCCATGTACAACCCTATTGAATGGGTAAGTTTAGTCATTCAGCACCTTTTTTGTCATTGAGATGCATTAACTGAATAGTCTGGTCATTTCAAAAACAGTCGTGGAGGAAGGTAGTCGAGAGCATCTACTGCCCTCCTCCACAACCCGAAGACCACGTACGTCACGAAGACCCCGGATTCCATGAAGATCCGGATATATTTGTGGAGTTTGAAGACGGAGTCTACTACCAGGCGAGCCTTGACGGCTCAGAAGTAGCCATTATGGCCGATTACCCTGATCTCTACCCCTTCGTCAAGGTAAGTGTCCGGAAATTAAAATGGAGTGTTGTTTTCGCACATAACTTATTCTCCGCACTCGGCCGCAGTTCGCAGGATCGGCGCCCGGTGAACCGTACCCAAGGACAGGCAACAAGAAGAAGAACGACACCTTCAAGGGGTGGTCGTACGAAGCGAAAGGAAGCCGGGAGCGCCACTGAGCCTGCTCCATCACCCAAGAGGTATGTTCCTTATTTCATATTTAGGCACGAGGCCGAATTATCATTTTTTATCCTCCTATTATCTCAGGAGGGGTACCCTATGAACAGTAAATAAAACCCCGACCGGCTGGGCCGCAGCCAATCCGGCGCTGGAGACATCAACTAGGACCGGGGCGCACACTGACGCGACACAGACCCATCTGCCCCATCAAGAACCGAATGAGGTGTACGTCACCAACTCCGAAGTAGAAAGTGTGATGAATCATCGGCACTTGAAAGAAGCTCTGCGCACCCCTGCTTTGATAGAGCCGGAGTTTACCGCTCTTAGCACCATGGGCGCGTACATCTGAGCTGCCCGGGACGGACTTACACGAGTTGCTCGCCTGTTCTTAAAAGATACACAAGTATAAATGTATATAAACTTAGTAGATAGCAGTAGCCCCCGAGACTTAAACCGGGTGGAAAAAACCGATTTGAGGATCATTTATGACCATGGGTACTCAAGGAGAAGAACAGTGCACTGTCCCAGGAGCTCGAGACAAGCCGGACACAGCTAAATGTCGCTGTCTCCGAGCTTGAAGAAATTAAGAGTGCCCGAATATATTTTGGCAAAGATAAAAAACTAGAAGAAGAAGTTAAGAAGCAGGCGGGAGAGATAAAGAGCTTAAAGGCTCAACTCTTGGAGACACAACAGGAAAACAGAAGCTGAAGGGCGGCATATTCGGTATGACTTGTGAACCATCTGGATTATTGATGTAATCATATAACGCGGAATGTAATAGTTCGGTTGATACAGGTATGTTGACCGGCCACCCCGAGGAGGAAGGGTCCGGGCTACAAAGTGACGTTCTAACGGAACTGGTGAAGCTGCATGAGCATGCGCGGAAGGCCATGAAGAATATGGCTAAAGCCTTATGGCCCTCCAACGTCGCTCCAGAAAGTATGGAGGGGTTGGCAGATCTGTTCAAGGGTGCTCGGCGTTGCTTCGAGCTGTTGAAGACGTCCGCATGTCGTGAAGGTGCACGAGAGGCATGGGCCATGGTGAAGACACGCTACACCATACTTGATCCGAACCATATGGCCCGAGTTGGACCACAAGGACCTGACGGGAAGGAAATTCCTGTAAGCTTGGTATACGACCAAGTAATGACAACGGTGAAATTTTGGCAACAAGATTGTAAATTAGATAGTCTACTAGATGGCGTAGAAAGAGAGTAGGCGTTCGATTCTATGTAACAATGTACTTTATGACCGAACTTATCTCCTGTCGAACTTATAAAATTTGTGTCATCGCAGACCTTCGACTTCCACCTCTGAACCAAGAAGTTGGAGTGTTTCCATATACAACATCTAACTAAGAAACGTTTAGTATCTTTGGAAACCAGGCAATCCAGTCATATTGCTCGAACAGACAAAAAGTGTTCGGGGAGTTATGTTATATTACTTTTTAACGTAAGAAACATCTTCCAAGAAAAATAGTTCCATTAGGGGTTCCTTTCCTTGGGCTAGGCTCGCATCCAAAGAACATCCAGCCAATTTCATAGTTTTTTTTTCAGAAACAGTCTGTTGTATATGTGCCGACCAATTATTCCCTTAAGAACACTAGCTTTCGGTTTCACCCGTCTGAGGTATAGGTCCGGATAACCCGGTTGTAGAAATCGCAGAGGTACTCCCTTTACACCCTAGCCGAACAATCAGGAACGTAGGGTATAAATACAAGAGCTAGGCAACCCAGCTTCGCAAAAACTTAAGTCATAGAGGTGCATAAACTGGCAGAAACAACAACCATTGTGGACGAAATAAGCTTGTAAGCTTTTCAATAAAATGCTTCTTTAAAAGAAGCCCCCATGTATGGTGGGGTGTATACATTTAAAGATGTGTACCCCGAACAATGCGGTCGATCCGAACATACATTTGAGAATAAAAGGGAAAAAATAAGAAGGGAGAGAAAAAAGAAAAAGCCTAGTTTAAAATGAAACCCAAGGAGGTCGAACTATGCGTAAAATCTTCGGAGTCAGGCGTTGTTCCATGGATTCGGCTCAAGGCGACCATCCTCTGCATTTCGAAGGTGATAGGCTCCTCCAGTAAGGACTTCATCTATGACGAAGGGGGCCTCCCATTTGGGTTTGAGCTTATCCTTTTTCTTCTCTGGGGGGTGTAGAACAAGTTCACTGACATTGTATGTTTTAGCCCGCACTTCTCTGCTTTGGTAACGCCTCGCATGTTGTTGATAAAATGTTGAACGGGCCTTAGCAACATCGCGCTCCTCTTTGAGTCCATCTAGGTCGTCTTGCCGATCTATTTCGGCTTCTTTCTCTTCATACATGCGCACTCTAGGTGAGTCATGAATAATATCCCAGGGCAATATGGCCTCTGCACCGTACACCATAAAAAAGGGTGTGTATCCGGTCGTTCGATTGGGTGTGGTCCGGAGTCCCCAAAGTATGGAATCGAGTTCCTTGACCCAGTGCTTGTCTGATTCTCGTAAAGAGCACACTAGTCTGGGATTAATACCACTCATGATCAGACCATTCGCTCGTTCGACTTGGCCGTTTGTTTGAGGGTGGTATATAGATGCATAGTTGAGTTTAATGCCCAACTTAGCACACCAAGTTTTCACCTCATCAGCTATGAAGTTAGAGTCATTATCAGTGATGATACTGTGCGGGACACCATAATGGTGCACTACGCCGGATATAAAGTCAATCACTGGTCCGGCCTCAGCTGTTTTTACTGGTTTGGCTTCTATCCATTTAGTGAATTTATCAACCATGACCATCAAGTATTTCTTTTTGTGGCTTCCCCCTTTAAGGGGTCCAACCATGTCAAGCCCCAAGACCGCAAAGGGCCAAGTAATGGGGATTGTTCTTAATGCGGTGGGAAGCATGTGGCTTTGATTGCCTAAAAGCTGACAGCCCACGCAACGTTGGACAAGGGCTTGAGCATCTGCTCGAGCCGTGGGCCAGAAAACCCCTGTCTGGAACGCCTTGCTTATGAGGGCTCGAGATGCGGCATGATGACCGCCGAGGTCAGCATGTATTTCTGCCAAGAGCTTCCTTCCCTCTTCTTCGGAGATACACCTTTGAAGGACTCTGGTAGTACTTCTTTTATATAGTTCAGCCTCATGTACTTTAAAGGCTTTGGAGCGTCGAACTATGCATCGAGCCTCGTTTTGATTGTCGGGGAGCTCTTGCCTATTAAGGTAGGCCAGGAATGGTTCGGTCCACGGAGCGATAACCGCCATGATCTCATGACCAGAGGGTGTTATCTCGATATCCAGACCGCCGATGGTGTCTACATTGTGTTCGGTGGCTAGGGGTGTGATCAGGTCTGTATTGCCTTCTCCGCTCTCACCCTGCCACACAAGAGATGGCTTAAAGAGCCTTTCCACAAAGGTGTTGGGTGGCACAGGGTCGCGCTTAGCGCCCATACAAGCGAGGATGTCGGCCGCCTGATTACTCTCTTTAGCGATGTTATGAAATTCCAGTCCTTCAAACCGGGCTGATATTTTTAATATGGCATTTCGATATGCCGCCATTTTGGGGTCCTTTGCATTGAACTCTCCGTTGACCTAGGAAATTGCGAGGTTGGAGTCACCGCGCACCTCCAAGCGTTGTATACCCATGGAGACAGCCATGCGAAGACCATGTAGCAGTGCCTCGTATTCGGCTACATTGTTGGAATATGTATACATAATTTGTAGTACGTAACGAACTGTGTCCCTAGTGGGGGATGTTAGGATGACGCCAGCCCCCAGTCTGGCCAGCATTTTAGAGCCATCGAAGTACATAATCCAATTGGAGTATGAGCTATACTCTTTAGGGAGTTCGACTTCCGCCCATTCAGCGATAAAATCAGCCAATACCTGGGATTTAATAGCCTGGCGTGGCTTGTATACGATTTCGAACGGTAAGAGCTCGATGGCCCATTTGGCTATGCGTCCATTGGCTTCCCTGTTATTGATAATGTCATTGAGCGATACTTCAGATGCCACTGTGACCGAGCACTCTTGAAAGTAGTGTCGCAGTTTACGGGATGCCATGAAGACTGTGTAGGCTATCTTCTGGTAGTGGGGGTATCGGGATTTGCAAGGTGTAAGGACCTCCGATACATAATAGACTAGTTTTTGGGTGGGGAATCTATGTCCCTCTTCCCCTCGTTCGACGATGAGCACAACACTAACCACTTGGTTAGTCACCAAAATATATAACAACTTGGGCTCTCCAACACCTGGTGCAGCTAGGATTGGGTTGTTTGCAAGAAGGGTTTTAATCTCTTCCAGTCCGGCTGTGGTAGCAGCCGTCCATTTGAAGTTGTATGTGCATCGTAATAGCTTGTAGAGTGGTAGCGCTTTTTCTCCCAATTTGGAGTTAAAGCTGCTTAAGGCTGCGATGCAATCTGCTAGCTTCTGGACTTGCTTTAGGTCTGTTGGTATGGCCAATTCTGACAATGCTCGGATCTTGGGTGGGTTGCTTCAATTCCTCTATGGGAAACAATGAACCCAAGCAGCTTTCCAGTCGGAACTCCGAAGACACATTTTTCCGGGTTAAGCCGTATGTCGTATGTTCGGAGGTTGTCGAAGGTGAGGCGAAGATCGTCCACCAGTGTCTCGACGTGCTTTGTCTTGATGACCACATCGTCCACGTATGCTTCGACCATTTTGCCTATTTGCTTTTCTAGGCAAGTTTGAATCATGCGCTGGTTGGTAGCCCCAGCGTTTTTGAGTTTGAAGGGCATAGTGTTGAAGCAGAAGGGGCCATAAGGGGTGACGAACGCGATTGCCACCTGGTCTGATTCCTTCATCTTAATCTGATGGTATCGGGAGTAAGCGTCGAGGAAACACAAAGAGTCATGCCCTGCAGTTGAGTCAATAATTTGGTCAATGCGAGGCAATGGGAAGGGGTCCTTAGGGCAAGCCTTGTTGAGGTCCTTGAAATTGACACACATGCGCTAGGATTTGTCCTTCTTTGGTACCATAACCAAGTTTGCTAACCAATCCGGATGTTTAATTTCCCTAATAAACCCAGCCTCTAACAATTTGGCTAGCTCTTCTCCCATGGCTTGACGCTTGGGTTCGGAGAATCGCCGTAGTGTCTGCTTCACGGGTTTGAATCCCTCGATTATATTAAGACTATGTTCGGCCAGTCTTCGTGGGATGTCGGGCATGTCTAAAGGGTGTCAGGCAAAGATATCCCAATTCCCTCGCAGGAATGTGCGTAGGGCGGCGTCCACTACCGGATCCAACTGTGCTCTAATAGATGTTGTTTTATTAGGGTCCGTCGGGTGCACTTGGAATTTCACTATTTCCTCTGCTGGCTTGAAAGAGGTGGATTTGGATCTCTCATCGAGGATCACATTGTCCCTATCTGTCGTGGACCGTAGGGTGGTTAATTCCTCTACCGCTAGGGCTTCAAATAGTGCCTCGAGGGCCAAGGATGCAGTTTTGTTTTCGGCACGAAGGGCTGTGTCCAGGTCGCTCGAGATTGTGATAATTTCATTAGGACCGGGCATTTTGAGTTTCATATACCCATAATGGGGTATAGCTTGAAAGTGTGAGAAAGTGTCCCGGTCGAGGATGGCGTGATACCCACCATTGAAGGGGACCACATGAAAGAGCAACTCTTCGGATCTATAGTTCTCAGGCGTGCCGAACACCACATCCAATTTAATTTTTCCCGAGCAGTGTGCCTCTTGACTGGGGATAATACCTCGAAAGGTGGTGTTGCTTTGCTCGATGCGTGATCTATCCATCTGCATTTTGTCGAGCATGTCCTCATAGATGAGGTTAAGTCCACTGTCGCCGTCCATGAGCACTTTAGTAAGCCGAAAACCATCAACGATGGTGGCGGGTGCTCGGACTGACCGAGCCTTTGGTTCGTCTTCGACCGTAAAGGTTATTTCCGTGTCGTTCCATGGGCTCAGTGCGATAACTTGATGGACTTCGGCGAGGTCGCGGAGCACCCGTTTGCGCCGATTGTTCGAAGAAAAGGTCTCAAGGACTGTTAGGACGTTAAAGTTGTCCTTCTCCAGTGAGTATCTCTTTGGAGTTGTGGTGAGGATGGCCTCTCCACTGTTTGCTACTTGTCGGAGTACCCACCATGCTCGGGGGCTATGGGTTGGGACTGTGTGCGGAGTGGCGTGAATCGGACAGGGCTTGTCCAATAGTTCGTCAAGAACGGACCTATGTCCCATGAAGGGTTTGTTCTTCCTACCCATAGACTGGTGGTCGGGTGACCCGCCAGGATGTATTCGTTTGGCCTGGGCCGCACACTGCGTCGAGGCATCGGGCTCCAGTTGAGTTTTATGGGTCCTCCATGTGCTTTCCATCGCACAATACTTTTGTACTATGTGTGATAATTCCGTGAAACTTTGTATGTGGCGACGGTCGAGGGCATTCAATATTCCTTCGTCGGTGCAGTTCCGGTGGAAAACCGAAACTACGTCGTCATCTGAGCAGTCTTTGATCCTGTTTTTAACAAGGAGGAATTTGTCCCAAAAGTGGTGGACCATTTCCTGAGGCTGTTGCCGCACATACATCAGGTCGTATATATCTGGAGACCTGAGTTGCTTGGAGAATATAGATTGTGGTGGGCGGGTGGATTAAATTTTGGATCATGTCCCACATTTGTGTTAGGAGCCAGAATGGTTTCCGAAGTGACTGGTTTGGGTCCGGTTAAGAGCAAAGGCTCCGGCAATCCTACACTTGAACCAGAGTCCGGAGAGCATAAGGTC
Organism: Triticum aestivum; assembly: GCF_018294505.1. Classification (NCBI taxonomy): domain Eukaryota; kingdom Viridiplantae; phylum Streptophyta; class Magnoliopsida; order Poales; family Poaceae; genus Triticum; species Triticum aestivum. The sequence goes on along the minus strand of NC_057795.1, from coordinate 146,023,912 downwards.
CCGTCCGGAGGGGAAGCATCTGGCTCAGGGGATTCAGGGACCCCGAACATACTTGGTTCTCAATATGGGGAGGGAAGTGTCTGCGGTCGGTTCCTCAATGACCGCCACGAAGTGGGTGATCGTTGGGTGACTAATTTCCCTCTGGTCGGGCTTGAGCCTGATCTGATCATAGTCCGTTGAGACCCCCAGGGCAGTGATGCGGTCTAGCAGTTCGTTTAAAGACGAAACATCCACCGGATCCAATTTCTCGGAGTACTTAGGGCCAATGCGGGAACGGTGTCCGACGGCCATGGGGGGAGTTGCGGGCTCGATGGCCGCGCGGGCCCTTATGGTGAAACCACCGAACTGGAGGGTTTGCCCCGAATCTAGCACCCTCTAGAAGTGATATTGTTGTTTATGAGTAGGCGAGCCATAGATCGCTTTTTGCAGACAGCACGGCAGAGCTCTCAATGAAAGCACCGATGTCGGTGTCAAAACCGGCAGATCTTGGGTACGGGGCCCAAGCTATGCGTCTAAGGATCAATGCTAACAGGAGACCAGGTGACACAGCGTTTACCCAGATTAAGGCCCTCTTCAGGAAGGTAAAACCCTACTCCTGCTTGATTATATTCGATGAGTATGAAGATTACAAGAGTTGATCTACCTCGAGATCGCAATGGCTAACTCTAGATGTCTAGCCTATGAGAATTCCAATGATGGTGAAGAGGATCGCCTCTACGGACTAACCCCTCCAGTTTATATACACACCAGAGGGGCCTAGGGTTTGTACAAGGTCATTTTATCAGGGAAGGAAGCTTCCGGACTCTATTCTTGCCGTCTACGTATTGAGAAGTCCCATCTGGACACGGAGGATAATCTTCAGCTTGATCTTGTATGGCCCATCCAACCCGGCCCATACTCCTGGGCCAGACACCTGAGGACCCCCGGATCTAGGACTCCCTCACTGGCCACTATCAAAGATAGGGGCAACATGCACACCGAATCAGACCTGAAGTTGCTGATGAAATCTGTATGGTCAACCATGAGTACAAGCATTTTATGCTCAACACTAGCTCTGATCATATGCTGCAAATCCTCATCACCTCTAATTCTGACCAAACCATCTGAAATTGGTTTATCAGGTTTGCACCAATAAACGATGTGCTCAATCACTGGATATCCCAACCAAATTAGGTGTTCCTCAAGGAATGCATAGGAGAAAGTGCCAGTCAACATAGTCAAGCACCTCAACAGAAGGGTTCCAGTACTCCAGCTTATTGATTGGGCCACAGAAAATTCCACCATGCTCAAGTTCCAGTGTAAAAAAAGGAGTATGTACCCTTTCTCCATTTTCTGCATCACACACTGCATCCAAAATATGTACTTTGTAATGACTAAACATTGCATAACTGAACTCCAAAGGTGCACAAAATTCAGTAAAGTATAGTAACTAAAAATTCAGTTAGCTGAAAAAATCCAGTTAACTAAAGAACGTTGAGTTAAATGCATAATTTCAGTTAACTAATGGCATTAATGAACACTTCATCTTGAATTCAACTAATTTCAAAAGACTCCATTGTAGCAACTTACCACTGCATCAAGTTCAATAAACTACAGTAAATGAAAGTTCAGTTAACTGAAAAATTTCAGTTAACTAAAGAAAATTGAGTTAAACGCACAGTTTCAGTTAACTAGTAGGTTTATTGAACACTTCATATTGAATTCAACTAATTTCAAAAGACTCCATTGTAGGAACTTATCACTGCATCAAATATTCAGTTAACTAAAAAAATTATGTTTACTACAACAACAGAGAGCACACTAAGTGCAGCAATTCTTCTGTATAAACATGCCCGTAGATGAATTACAGCATTAGCACGAGCACGCCCATTAAATTAACCGAAACTGCACTGCATATAGCATTAGCATAAGTGAACTAAAAGGTTCAGAAATTTAGCATCAGAATAACTAACAAAAACATCTTCAAGACAAAAAAAGAGGTTCATTTAACAACACAAAGAGATTCACGACTACAGGACACCTGAATCAACAACTAACAACAAAACTAAACCCCAACTTAAAAGTCCGGAACATCTACTTTATCCGCCAAAAACCCTAGCTCGCATGCCAAACCCAAGCCTAAAATCGTCGGCCGAAACCCTAGCTCTATTGCGCCCTACATGACCCTACGCAAGAAACACCACTAGACGGCCTTGAATCAAGCTCGAATCGCACCGATTACAGCTGATGTGAACGGCGGAACCGGCAAGCGACGAGCGACAGAGCAAAGCAGAGGAGAGGGACAAAAACTACTCACAATAATAACGAGGGAAGACGCAGAACGGGCGGACGAGATGAGCGGATGCAGGCGCTTCCACGCCGCCGGTAAACTCCGGCGACGACGCCCTCAAAGCTGATGTCACCATCAAGCAATTGCCAGCTCGTGAACTCCTGTCGCCCCCGACAGGACAACACTTGTATTCTCGAACGAAATGGGATTTGAGACAAATTTAATTCAGGTGCCTTGTAGTGTGGGTTGATTAGATAAAATGGCAGGGTGCTTTTTGCAGAAGTGCACACGACGACCGGTCCGACCACCTGGCTGCCAATTGTCGCGTTGTGATAGGCCCAAGACCAAATCGTCAAATCCAGTGCAAGTTGAGGGATGATGAAGTTGGGTTTTGCTAGTTCAGGACTAAATCATCACATTCTGTGCAAGTTGAGAACTTGAGATACATGAGGAATGGAGTTTTTTTGGGTTAAAAAAAACTCTATTCCTCTACGGGTGTGAATTGTTTTGGATCACCACCTTTTGGTTTGACACCTCTTCATGCCAAAGAAAAAAGGCATGTAGTACGAGGTAAACTTTCAATTCGATTTATGTAATCGAATATGAGCTTTTTCGAGTTGCTCAATGGTCCGGTCCTTCCACGCAATTCTTCCAAATTTCGAATAATACTGAAGATCTTTTATTTTCTTTGTAAATATTTCAATGAAAGTGGAGCAATATTAATGGCCAACCAAACATGCCTTAATCAGCCACTCCACCATGCCTTAACCAAGCGACGTTAACCGCTGTTTTCCTCGTGGCCGGCAATAATGATCGCCGTTGCGTGCACATGACACACGGGCTCGGAGGAGTCTCGTCGTTCTCCCAAGGAGAAAAAAAACCGAGAAAAGGAGTGGGAGGAGTAGGATGCAGACGAAAAGCACCGGAAACCAACACGCCTCCCTTCCCAATCTCGCTGCTAATGGCCGCCGCCCACAGCTGCAGCGCCGCCGCCCTAGCCTAATGGCGTAGCTGAGCCCACCCTCGCAGTCGCGGCCAAACCAAGCGACCACGCGGAGGCAGCAGCTAACAGAAAGGAGAGATTTTTGTCGCGGCTGTCGGTGGTTCGTCTCTTCGCTGCCTTTTTCCCTTTCGCTTCCTGCCACGGTTGGAAGGGAGAGGGGTCGAGGTGAAGGGAGAGTCGGCGGTCTCTCGGCGCAGGTTGGTCTGCTCATCTCTTGTTTTCGTGGGTCTTGGTTCGATCTGGGGTCGGGTTCCCGCCGATGTGGTTTGGTCGATCTCGCCGGCGCGGCGGGGCGGGATTTCTTTCTTGGCTCCGGCGCCTCTCCGATTGGATACGATTAGGTTCTTAGCCAGTCCCAAATGTTTGGTTCATATCATTCCATGCGTTCTCTTTCTTTTCCCTCTGCGTGTCAGTTAATCAGAGGTTTCTGGATTTGTTTTACTCGTTGGGTGCGATATCTTTCTTAGATTTACTGTGGCAGTGCATTAATTAGACGAGGCAGCGAGCTGAATCAGCTGCTCTTGTTTTGTTTTTGTCTTTTTAATGGGAAATCAGCTGCTACTGTTGTCCTTGCGCTTCATTGCCTCCCCTGCTCTGCTCTAGTACCAGTGAATCCTCATAAAAGTACCAATGAATCCTCTCAGGACTGCAGTTTATTGCTTCCACTACTTTTACTCATTGTTCGTATGGTTGCCTCTGCAAACGAACGCCAGCATTAGGTTTATTGCTTCCATTCGATCCGGAACTTATTTGTTCCTCTACAGGACTGGGAGTACAGCACTGGCTATTAATAATCTGAGGCCTCTTCTTATCTACTGCAACAAGGGGGCGTCACAGCAAGGGTTAAGGCCAGAAGCAGCTCTTCTCAACTCTAAACATAGCTTCATACACTGCTTGATTGATACTTCCTTTTCGAAGGTATGCATTTCTTCACGCCGCTGTTCAATGTTTTCTCCAAATTTTCATATTGTTTAGGGGGTTGCTGTGATGATCTCACCCCTTATGAGCCTGGCTCCAATGGTGATGTAGTTTAGTGGGTCCATCTTTGATTCTTGAGGTGGATGCAGGCATGTTCAAGAACCAGCTGCAGGAGCTTGCGCAGAGGAGCTGCTTCAACTTGCCGTCCTATGCGTGCATCCGCGAGGGGCCAGATCATGCGCCCCGGTTTAAGGCCACGGTTACTTTTAATGGGGAATCATTTGAGAGCCCGGGGTTCTATCCCACCTTGCGGCAGGCAGAGCATGCGGCAGCTGAGGTAGCGCTCAATGAGTTGTCCAAGAGGGGGCCTTCATCATCGCTTGCTGCAAAAGTCCTGGTCAGTTTTGTTGATGCCCCTAGATATTGCTTATCCTGGCCACATTAACATTGGAATCTCGTTTCCTTCACTTTAGCTGAAATAACAAACATCACCTGTTGTTGATTATCCAATTTTTTGCAGCTTATTTTAATGTGGACAAAGACAAATAAAACTGTAGGTTTCAAATACTTAATATGCAAGTGACTGGCATTATTATCCATCATCCTTTATCTTAACCTTCTGCGAAAATGCTCTTGCAATTCTTTCCTACATTGCACAAACTCATACTCCCTCCGTCCCAAAATAAGCGTCTCAACTTTATTTTAACTTTGTGCTAAAGTTGTACTAAAGCTGAGACACTTATTTTGGGACGGAGGGAGTATTTGCTTAATGTGCTGTCACAGCTTTTGCCCTTTCCATCTGCAATATTGTAGTACCATTCGTTTTAGTTATTATGACGATGGACATTTTTTTAATTCACTTGGTACATGTATAGCCATACAGCAAGTCAGCCTCTCCTTCAGTCAAAAAACAATAAATTTCATCTGTGCTGTGGATCTACCTAAGATACTTCCATGACAGTGTATATTTAATATGCACTGTTCTTGATAATTCCCACTGCAATAAGTCAAAGCGAAACAGTATTATTTATGATGTATTGGTTGGGAAGGTTCTGTTCTTTTATGATATCTGATGTTGACTTGCCAGTTGTCCCATTTTCATGCCTGCTGGTGCAGTAAAAAAAATCCAAGTAGATGGGATATTTAAGGTTGTCATGTGGTATGTAGTTTTCTACCCTTGTAGTACATCTCTACCGTGTGTCCATGTTCATTAATGTCATCTAGATTCAGCATTTGGACTAGAGGTTATATGAATGTTTTCTTTATACTTCTTTTGTCAGTGTGCTTATTAGTACATAATTTGTTACCTTTACATTATAATTTCTGGTTTATACTGCAACTGTGGTGAGCTCATGTTTGGCAACACAACCTCAGGAATGTCCTCAAAGCTGAGGTGCTAATGATGTTTCACTCCACAGGATGAAACTGGGATCTACAAGAACCTGCTCCAAGAAACTGCTCATCGGGCCGGTTTAAAACTGCCTATGTACACTACTATTAGATCTGGACCAGGGCATACACCAACGTTCACGTGTACAGTGGAGTTAGCAGGAAGGATCTTCACTGGCAATCCTGGCAAGACCAAGAAACAAGCCCAAAAAAATGCAGCTATGGTGGCCTGGTCTGAATTGAAGCAGCGTGAGTATTTTCTCGCCTTCTTACCACCTTCAGTTTCTTACTATATGATTGTACTAGCATATCTGCTAGTTGATGCATCTGGTTGTATTAACTCCATAGTGTTTGCTCTTATTAAGTTTTGTTGTACTATCATGTCGGTTTCACTCAGCTGTTTCCTAACATTTCAATTTTTTCCTAACAGTGCCTCTAGTAGGTGAGGCAGCATCAGTAGGTGAGGCAGCATCTTCATCTTCTCCATCCGATCATGACAAGGAGCAGGAACAGGTCACAGTTACCCGCACTCTTGAAAACTTGGACCGAAAAAATGAAGGCAAGGCATCACATCAAAAGGAAAAACAGCAAAGCAATAACCGCTCACAATCTCGGAGATCTTATCCTAAACCACATGTGTCATTTTACGGGTCACACTTACAAAATCAGATGTACCCAAATGTTGCACCAGAGCAAGCAATGTACCATATGTGGAACCAAGTGCAAGCAGCACAGCAGAAGCCCCATCTTCCGATGGTTCAAGCTATGGGCAACACAAGGTTTCAACCGCCACCAACTATGCTCTCCATGTACCCTCCTCCACCTAGAAGGCAGTTTGCCGTGCCAGCCAGCCAAGATGCTTTAGCTCTTCTTCCATGTTTTCCTGAAACTGCTCCTGTCCTTCCTCGGTACTTCTCGCCTTACCCTGCCACCTATGTATCAAGAAGTCCATTGCCAGTTACTGTGCACACAGTGCACAGGGAAAGACAAGGGTATACTGAGACAGTTGAGCTTCCTGACGCCGCAGTTTTATCCGAATACACTGCTCTAGATTCCTCTAGCACTCCAGAAAATGTCGGTCCAAGTCAGGTTCAACAATGGCCTGAAAATGGGAAAGAGGTGTATACAGAGAGTAGTGCTGCCTCCGTGGAAGAGAATAAAGCTTCTCAAACTCTGTCAAGCTCCACAGCACATCCACTGTCACAGAAGTTGGAACCAAATCAAGATGACAAAGAGTCAAAGAAGCCAGCGGAACAGCCACCAAAGCCATCATTGTCTCATGCTGGATCATCTGTTGTACAAAGACCTGTCCAACGACAGGGTTATTCTAGTCCTGTTCAGCACGGCGAGCCCATCCACAGAAGTAATCTTCCGTTCAGCAGGGCAACATCACCAGAGTTATGGCCTTTGGACATGCAAGCTCCAGCGAGATATGGAGCTGCGACTCCTATGAGTTCATCAGGTTTGTTATACCAGCAGCGGCCCCCTTGGTTGGCGGCCCCTGTTACGGTCCGAACTTCTATCCCTGTGTGCTCAGCTAGGCCAAATGCTGCGGTGGTGAACTCTAGCCCTGGAGCAGCAGCGCGAGCGCGGCCTGCTGTTCAGATCCTCTCCAGGGAGGACCCTGAAGCCCACAGGAACACGAGACACGTGGGCGACGCTTCGACGGCGAGTTCAGAACTCAATAAGCTCCATATGTGAGCGATGCTACGACAGCAAGTTGAGACCAGTAGCGAGCTTTAGTTAGGGCTCGGACATGGCAGTATATCAGTTTTGGCCACTTCGTTTCCACATTGGTATTTAGTTAGATAGGATGAACTTTATAAAGAGTTGGGGAGGGCTCATGCTCACGATCACCAGGCCTGTTCGGAGTTCATATTATACTGCTTTGTTGTCAAGAAAAATGGATGAGAACGATAATATACAAAACGGAAGTTCCTTGTGTGTTTGAGTTGAGATAAGAATCAGCAGTCTAGTGAGAGGCCGCTTCTGTTTGTTTTGTTCAAACTGTTAACACTTGAGGCATGGTTGGTTGAAATTTATGTGGCAGTGCTGGAGCATGATCGGGGCGTTACCTGTGCATTGTTCCAGCTCCGGGAGGCTGTGGTGCAGGGTGCTTGGTGGTGGGGCGGCGGCGAGCTTGCGGATCCAGGGTGGCTGGAGTGCGGCGTAGGACAGGAGAAATCCTTCTCTGGTTGTGGCCGGAGGCTGCAGCAGTGTCGCATGTGTGCAACGATCTCCTTGCTGAATGTGTTGCTGTGATCCTGCTGCCATTTCCTCCACTTGACATCTCGGCTCTTGTGGTGGTAGCTGGTGGCGGTGAGCTGTTGGGCACGCATGGCTATTGTGGCTCGGTATCTGGTGGGCAAAACGCAGCGATGTGGGGTTTGGTGAGCTCCGGGTGAAAATCTCGCACCAACTTCGGTTAATGCCGGCGACAATGACATCCTAGGACGTCGTTGCCCTAATTGGAGGTGTTGTGACTTGTGAGGTGCCCCTTCACCTCCTGTCATTCGGGTTAGAGCTCTCCGGGTGAAATAGTTTCAGCTTTGGTCGGCACTCGTCAGCGTTGCCATACCTAGCTGGCAATGCCTCGTGTTTTCTCGGCAGTTTCAGCGTCGGCTGGGCAGAGGTCTTGCCGATTGCTTGAAAATAAAAATGTCCCAATGTTAAAATTTTAGTCATGGCCTAATGTCGGTAGAGCAAGGTATTGGTCACCAAGGCAACTCAAAACCTGCCAAAAATCGTTCAAGTTCTGTGTGCTTGGCAAACTGAGTCGGTAGCCAACCAATTGATGGCTGGTGGTAAACCTGTGAATAGTTTGGATTGAAACCTTAGTTTCAGTTTGGTTTTCCTACAGAACTGTCTTTGGATTGGATTGAATGGGCTGAGCCCCTAGCGTAATCTGGTGTGGTCTGGGTTTTGCGTATTGTTGGATTAGTTTGGTTCCGTTTGGACACAAACAAAATGGTTTCAAACTGTTTCAACCCACGGTCAAAGACCAAATCCAGCGACCAAACTGTATTTCGGGATGGGGGCGCGCTTGCGCACAACGCAGGCCTAGCGCATGCTGCGAGTTCACTTTTGTCCCGGTGTTCGCACCGAGCAGAGGCGGAGGCTGCCGCGAGCGCGTCCCCGGCGGTCGAAGCCCTCGGTGTCTAGGCGCAGCACAACAGCACGGAGTGCGACGACAGCGGCGTCCATCCTGGAGCTCCAGGAGATGAGGTCCTGGCGGCACCGCATGGCCCAACGTGCATGGCAATGATGGGACGTCGACGCCGCAGACGCGCGACTGCGGCGAGACAAGCAACTGCGCAAGGTAGGCTGGCGACGCTTGACGTCATTAGCAGCGTGATGGCGTGTGAAATCAGCTTGTTCTACTTCTACCTCCCCTGTGTAACAGGATTCTTACTAGAGTACCAGTCGTTAGATACGCATGTGCATATGGATCTGTCTATGGTTTGAATCTGTGGATTCCATCCAAAAATAGGAGACAGTTTGGATTGGTTTGGGTGAAAAGCTCATACAATTTGGTTTGGTCTAGACTCTAGTCAATAAAGTTTGGTTTGATTTGGTTTCAATGATGGACATGCAGTCCTATAGTTTGGCTTGGATTTAGTTTGGATGTCAAACTATTCCCAGGTTTGCTTTTATTGGCTTGTCTAAATACTGTGACCAGGAAGTAGCCAAGCCAAGCATACTTCCTTGATAACTTTTCTCATCTGAACAACAAATTGCTGTTCCGACTTCAGATGGTCCAACCACGAGTGTCCAGACCATGAAAGCAGATGGCAACACAACTAACAAGGCTCAACAAGCAAAACAGCATACAGTCAATGGAGTGTAACTTTCAATCGGTTCTTAACAACCTAATTGATCCACAAACACAGGGACAGTACATTAACCGACATAAGTTCACCATGTCACTGGAATCTATGTAACATAGGAGTTCAGACTTCGGAGTTCTCTTTTAACTGGTTCAGACTTGAGGGTGACCTCTATTACGTTTTGGGCTACTATAACTAGGCGCAAACACACTGGATGAGATAAACGGGTACGTCTGGGGCTTCCCTTTGGTTGTCAACCGCCAAACGAGTTTGTTCCTCAGGGAACACTAGATCATCGCCGCCTTCTCTTTCCCTGCAACAAATGAAGGAACAACAGCAGCAAGTGAGTCCCTAATTTACTCGGACAACCACAGCATACAATGAAGACAGAAGAACAAGGTAGCATCTAATCACTTACCGAGGGTGCACTGCCGTCCCTCCGCCCCCTCTTGGAGGGGGTCTGCATGGGAGAGTCCATTGGACTACTTGACGAAGGACGCTTTGTTGGTGTCATGTTCTGCAAGACACAGAATGATTAGTGCAAATTGCAGAATATTATATTTTCTTGAAAGGGAGTTAAGGATAACCCAGAGCAAAGAGATCTTGAACACCAAAGTAAAGGGCGGGAAGTGGGTAGTAGAACAGGAACCAACCTTCTTATCTTTCCTGGCCTGTCTATCACGCTCATCACACTCTTGGTTCTCCTTCTCCACTAGACGAATGAGAGTGTCGCACCTTCTAGCCAACTCTTGCGTGGTTCTGGACTTCACAAACCAATCAAAACGGAACAAGGGAGACATGCGGAAGGCCGACTTCAGTTCTTCCCAGTTTCCATAGCCAAGTTTGTGCACCATGCACAACTGTACACAAGGAAGAGTTCATTAGTCATGCCAAACAGTGCAGTTATTTGGTAAGAACTGTGGTGTGGCATTACCAGAAAACGGTCGCATTCCTCATTGTACAGCTTCCCTTTGTTCTGGCCATACTGAATTTTCAACTCCAACCATGGGTTCTTATAACGGTCCATCTTTTTCGCAATGGCTTTCATAATCTCATCCTTCCTAGAGATCTTTGATTCTCCTTTCTCAATGTTCTTAATAATTCTGTCATAATCTGGTACAGGAAAGAAGATACTATGTGGATTAGACAAAACGAACCTCACATGCCATAAATTGTGAGCTCATCAAGGAAACCCTTTGAACACTGGATGCATTTATCTAATTTGTAGAAAGCATGGAGGAAAGGACAGAAAGAGAAAAATGGAAATGGATAGGGTTTTTGAGCATATACCATTCAATTCTGTGTATCTTTCCTTGAAAACTTCAGCATAACGCTGAACTTCCTCTTCCGTTTTCCCCTCCATTTCAGAGGCTATACTCTTTATGTCATCACGACCATATTTCTCACAAGCTCGAATAAATGTGTTGAAGTCCCTCCTCGTCCATGTTGAAAAGCCCTAAATTGCACAGAAGATGGAAGATAATTATGGGGGGGAACCAGGTCCAAATAAAAGACTTAAAGTATATCCAAACCTCTTCCAGTAGCTGCTCCTTCTCTTCTTGCTCTTCCTCAGTCAAAGGTTCCACTTCTAAATGGCAAAAAATGCATTGATCAGCACAATCACATACTTCTTGCAGTACAAGTAGAAATGTAAGACTTGGTAATACCTTCATCCTCACCATCACCATCGCCAATTGTATCCTTTTTCTGATTAGTTTGCTGAATAATTTTTTTGAAGGTAAACATTAGACAAAGGTGGGACTTATTATGTTCATCTTTAAAATATAAGTGGTGTGATACTCTACGATATGCATACAGCAGTCCCACAGAGTATCAGACTTATAAATAATATATATGCACCCATAATCAAATTCTTTAACACTACAGGATCTACATGACCATGAAAAGCTATAATGAAAATAATAGAAGAAATTAATTATGTGGTATAGATTGGTCCCACTTCTGAAATAAGTAAAAAGAAAGTAAATTATGACTTATGAAACAAGTTTGGGGTCTGGGCCGGCACTCCAGTGCAGGTGAAACAAAAAATACAGCTCTGGTTGAGAAATTACCACGAGATATTTGACTTCCTTTTCATACAATTCATTGAGCCTCTGCGTGTTGAAGAACTGGAAATCATGCCTGACATAGACAAACACCCCATTAAGTACCAAGACCAAGAATCTAAAATTTAGGCTTGATCGAGTGAAATGAGCAACTGAAAAGGCATACAAGTTTGGCATTCGGGGAATTCTCGGTTCCCTAGGTTTTGCTGGGCCACCTTGGCGAAGTGCTTGCTTAAAATATTCAGACTCAGAGTAGCTACAGAAACAAATTAACCAAATTTAGTATCATTAAAATTAAATAACTAATAATAGTAAACTACAGACATCAAACTTACTTTCGTTTTCTTTCTCGTCTAGGGGGTTCTATCCAGTTATCGCTGACTAGCTTTTTAAAATCTGGCTTGTCTTCCTCCTTCACAAAAGAGAGGTTCGATTGTCATGAATCTTTGGGCTAAATATGAACAAATATTTCAATAACATCAAGTGGATGATTAATTGAACTGAACTTCAGATATGTGGTAAACAATGAACAAGAAACTTATTCATTACCTTGTCGTCATCAAAATCATAAAGTTCAGCAGCTGCATAAAAACACAACTTGCATGAGCTGAGTTACAATACAATGCATATAAAGTCAAAAGTCATGTGGATGATTATCTGGAGAACCATTATTTTGTACAAACACATCAAACCATAATCTTAACGGGTATACAGAACTCTAAAAAAAGGTGCAACCAGCAACATGGTCAGATTTCATACTGAAACAAGTATGGACTATTTCTAGTAGTTTCAATTTTCAGTGAAAAATTTATCTGGCTGACAATCATCTCACTCCGCATAGAATGAATATTACATCCAACAAGGCCGAAACATCATACAAGTTTATGCTAAACCTAGAAACTGCACAGGGAGGGGAGGAGGGAGGGTCATACTGTCGTCCATTTTAAATTTAATGGCATCTTCTGTGAACTTCTTCATTTTTGCATCAAGTTGTGCTGTCGCCTCTTCTCCTCTAGCGATAATGCGGTCAATATCTTCATCTGTTATTGTGCTATCCTTGGAACTGAATACCATTTCAGCACCAAATCTCACCATTTGCAACAGCTCATCCTTGTTGACGGCTAATAAAAAACACAACAACAAAAGTATATTAATACTTCTTTCACTTTAACATAAAAAATTATTTGAAATACAAGCAGTGAGAAGAAACAAAAGCAACCTTTCTGTTCTGCCAATCGCCCTTGCTGTATGACCAAAGCATCCAAGGCAAGCTTCTTATATGCTCTCTCAATTACTTTTTCCTCGATAGTATACTGCAAGCAATATTCTCTGTAAGATACAAATAAAATATACTGCTACCCTTCCGTTTCCAAATATAAATTAGAACCTCGGTGCAGAAACGGAAGACTTGAACTTCTTTCTTTTGACCAATTCTATGTGCACGGTCTTGAGCTTGCAAATCCACTTGAGGGTTCCTGAGACACAGAAGAATTCAGGCCCCAAAATCCATGGTTATTATAAAAAAAAACTAAGAAGACAAAGACATTACCAATCACTATCATAAAGAACAACAATGTCAGCGGTAGCAAGATTGATCCCAAGACCACCTGCCCTAGTTGAAAGTAAGAAGATAAACTTTTCACTCCCTGGCTTGTTGAAAGCTTCAATGGAAGCATCACGATCATCACCACCAGTATTCCCATCAATCCGGCAATACTGATACCCTCTGTACATTAGATAATCTTCCAAAATGTCCAAAAGACGGGTCATCTGCAGGATATACAATTGCGTTCAAATACTCAAATGGTAGGAATATACAGGAAAATAGGGTATAAGATAAATGCCACAAAACTCTACATAGAATGTGAGCATGGGCACCAAACCACCTCACAAGCCGAATTTCCAAAGTTCATAGTTGGTATAATACTTTTATCAATCATGATGCTTTCTGAAGCAGCCAAGCTAGGTGCAGGAGTAACAGAAGAGAGCCATTACCTGGGAGAATATCAGTACTCTGGAATCACGGGCCTTTAGCTTGGGAAGTAATTTATCTAACAGAACCATCTTTCCTGTAGAAAGCATCAAAGAGTGTGAGCTATGTGTGCAATGGTAGTAGTAAGGTCCAGAAATTTATGAAGAATACTGGGATGTACAAACAATACCTGCATTCTCAATTAGATGGTCCCCAGTTGTATAGGGTGGGCCAGGCTCAGCACCTTGGAATAAATATGGATGATTGCAGCACTTCCGAAGTTGCATGGCTATGTTAAGAAGGCGCTTGCGCTCACCACCAGCATTAATAACCTCCAGATCCTTCTGAAGTAGAGCACGATAATACTGTTTTTGCATCTCAGACATTCCAACTTTAAGTATAGTCTCCTTCTTTGGAGGTAAACCCTTCTCGACATCCGATTTAAGCCTCCGAAGGAGAAATGGACGCAAAACCTTGAAAAATGACGGTCAATGAATTACGCAAAGGAAAAAAACAACATGTGCTATCAATTGATATTTCTTGGAAAAAACTGAGAAAATAAATTTGTAAATATTGTATGTTACCTTATGAAGCTGCTGAACAACCTCATGTTGATCATTTTCCCCAGAGATTTGGAACCATTCATCAAAAGTCTCTGCAGAGCTAAATATTTCTGGCAACAAGAAGTTGAGAAGAGACCAAAGCTCATGAAGATTATTCTGCAGCATAATCAAGAGATCAGCTACAGTGAAGTTGCTTTGAACCAAAATACACATAAAGTAAACTAATTGTCATAATTTGAAGTGTAGAATTCAGGTAGCACAAAGATTGGGATGAGACTTTATGTTGGCATACCTGCAGCGGAGTGCCTGTGATGAGCAGACGGTAATTGGTACTGAAAAGCCTCATTGTCTTAGAAAGAAGGGAGTTCTCATTTTTTATCCGATGAGCTTCATCGATAATAATATAGCGCCAGCTAAAACGCCTCAATGCAGTTTTTTCTTTTATTGCCATTTCAAAACTAGTAACACAGACATCAAACTTCCCTGGAGCTAGCAAATTTTCCCGTATATGATTCTGGCCAAATAGAACAAACATGTTAATAATGTTCCACAAAAGGCTCATAAGAACAACTGAGGTAACTTGGGACTTACCCTTTCTTCTGGGTTTCCTAAGAACTTGACAGCACGCAGAACAGGGCAAAAACGTTGGATTTCCTTCATCCAATTGCCAAGAGTAGACTTTGGTGCAACAACCATGTGAGGACCAGTTATTCCTCTGAACTCATGCAGATATCCAAGCAGGGAGATAGTTTGGAGAGTTTTTCCGAGACCCTAAATGAGAAGGTGTGGCATGCCAAATATGAGCTCATGAAGGTGAATTAAGCATAACCATATTAGCTTTATGTGCGGAAAATAGTGAAGAGTAAGTACAAAAGGCAAGGCGAGCACAATACATACCATTTCATCAGCCAATATTCCATTGATGCCATTTTCATACAAGCGTATGAGCCAATTAAGTCCAGCTAGTTGGTAATCTCTCATTTTCCCATTTATGCCTGCCAAGTGAAGAAATGAGAATACTACAAGTATTTACTAGTTAACACATAAATAAGGAACATTTATGACAAAACCATACAAGGCATTTTATTGTGACATTTTTACAGAGGGAAAGGGCAGCCCGGTGCATGTACCTCCCGCTTGCGCAGGGTCCGGGGAAGGGTCCGACCACTTTGGGTCTATTATACGCAGCCTTTCCCTACACTAATGCAAGAGGCTGTTTCCAGGACTCGAACCCGTGACCACATGGTCACGAGGCAACAGCTTTACCGCTGTGCCAAGGCTCCCCTTCCACATTTTTACATGGGAAAGAAAGAAATTAACGATACCAAAACAAGAATACAAGCATTGGATTCCAAAAAAGTTGCAAAATGACAATACCAATTGCGCATGAGAACTGGTGTTCAATGCTGACACCAATACACAGCTATTACAAAAAAAAAGGAACCATCACATCAGCTAGCACTACACACCTATCTACAATAGAGCCCATTCAGGGACTTTCACAGTGGCTTTGGCCAAATCAGACACCTGAACCCGAGTAAATTCCACCCGTGCCCATGTCCAAGTAATATTTTCTGTCTAAAAGAAATTGTCAAATCGGACACCCGAACCCAAGTTGTTTGGGACTAAAGGCTTTGTTGTTGTTGTTTGTTGTTGGACACCCGAACCCAAGTCAGATAACGACACGTCGGTGTATGAGTTAGACTGCCGAGAACCACGCTGCACAGCTGACAGCTGGTGACCATACTTTGGATCATGCAGTCAAGTAAGCAACCCGAAAAAGACATCCTGGCCCCCACCAAAATCAGTTTCTCCTTCCTATCTTTCCCGCATTCTGTGTCCTTTCAATGGAGTGAAGATTCTTTCTGCTGCCAACTCACCTCAGTATGCTATAAACAACACCCCTCTAGCGAGAGCTAGCGCGCAAATTATTATATTGAATTGAATTGACCTAATATGGAGGTGAAGGAAAGTATTCAAATAAGAACTAATAAGAGAATGGGAATGGACTAAGAAAAACGACCGACATTCTAAAAGAATTGTTCACATACATAGGTCTTTCGACATTCTAGCGATATGGGTATTACGGTCTCATGTGCACCATACAAAGTGGACTCGGTGACTGAAACTGGGGTCATTCGTTATATACATACTACATAGTCCCTATATAAAGTTTGACCAAGTTTATAGGGAAAAATATCTACATCTAAATACCAAATAAATACCATTTCATACATCGTGAAATATATCTTATATCATATTTATATTGTATTATTGATGTCAATATTTTATCTATAAACTTAGTCACACATTACAAGATTTGACTTTTGAAAAAAGATCTACGACTACATTTTGAATGGAGGAGTACTTCATAGCGGCTATAGTCCATGCTGAATATATGGACCAAATATGCTCTCTTTTACAAAGGACCAACCATGCCATTTAACCATCATAATATCAAATTTCCTACATATGTTTTGCTAAAGCAAGTCTAAGTGGAGATACTGAGAAAACTGAATTTATCATGTTTATAGTTAGGATTGCAACTAGAGAGTATGTCTGGGGAGAACAAGTCCAGTTGTTAGTAAAAGATGTGATTTTTTACAATACTCATTTGTGCTATGGGTTTTATTTGTTGGTGATCAGAGACATGAAAATTGTTATAAACTCAAGACAATCCCTATATTCTAATGGTGGTTTGTTGTCCGATGTTGCATTGCAAAGAAACAACTTCATATTTAGATGAGGATGGACCTAGTAAGTAGTAACCAGTGGGCAAGAACATCCTTCTGTTAGGACTCAGGCATAGATGTGGGTGCGTCCGTGCGTGAGACCGACTCAGATTCATTTGTCTGATTCGGCAAAAAGAAAATTGTGGACACGGAAATATTAGCTGAACAGATGTTGAAATCCGACTCGGACATAGGTGTCTGATTGGACTGATTCAGGAAAAAAGAAGATAGGCACTGGTTTCAAAGTAGCACTATTTAGAAGCCTGCTACTTCATCGGCATCCTGTCCAGTAAAACAGCAACATGAAGATCCAAAATTAGTATGACAGCCAGGCCCTTATATCATCATTACTTGCCACACCCTCTTCTCAATACTGCCATCAAGATTTGCTAAAAATAAAATAATGGTTGTAGATGCTACATCTCTTTCCTGCCAGTAGGATATCATCTGAAGTTGGAAGCTTGGATTCACAATAGGAGTGGTAGGAATTAATGTACCAAGACCATGGGATGCCCGAATATAACTCACTGCACTCTCTTGCAACAGTTTACATTCAGAAAACTTAAAACATATAATGAAACCCAAAACTAACTGGTTAAGCTCCACAAACAATCCAGATGGGTCAGATCTCTATGGAAACAAACAGGCAAATGAACTGGGTAAGAATGTAATAGCAAATGCTGATTAATTCAGCATGCACAGTGAGAATAATAAAACAGGAAAAGCATTCTGTTGCATTTTGCATTAGAACGACTGAACCTTCCACCATGCAACAAACAGTGATCTTTACATCACCACTATATGAACTGGCAAGTGAAATAAAAGATACAATAGAATCATCAAGCAAACGCTCACATGATGGTTGTATAAGCAAGCGTGTTCCTCCTGCAGCAAGGGCATCTTCCTCCTTGAGGTATTCTTCATCTTCCTCCTCCTCTGTCACCTTTGATGCATGACGACCCCTATAGGTTCTGACCACATTAGCAACAAAGAAGGCACACCAGGCAGCAAACTACATGGTACAGTAAGCAAGCAAATAACTGGATACTGTAGTTAGTAGAGACAATGCAAATTATGAAAAACGAGTCGCAAATACCATGCAAGGTAGTTTCCCCTCGGTTACAGCTCAGCATGTGACTTTTAGTCTGGTAGACTTAGTGCACAAAAAATGCTAATAGCCATACGTAATCGACAAAAATCAGATAAATTTAGCATTATAAATTGATAATTGAGGCAATAATAATTTAAAAACACTACATAAGTTCATGATATGACATCCTGCCTCATTTTAACAGCCAGTTCATTTGAAATAACTCAAATATGGTTATATGAATGCCTCTTATGAAATAGTGTAGCCCTTCAAGGTCATGTGAAAGAGAAGAAGCATGCACCACTATCAGATCTTAAAAACGGATAACATGGTTTAGTTATACATGTTATAAAAAGAATTTTCTTAGTACTGTAACAGATGATTATATATCAAGTTCTGTTAAAGGAATATAGATGTGTTTATTGGATGAAAGAAACATATATTTACTTTCCGCGGTTCTTTTTCTCCGCAGCTTGGCTTCCTTTCGCAAAATGAGCAAATATTTCAGTCTGCTGCAAGAGGTATTTCAGTCGGCCCTTTCCCTTCTTGTTCTGCTCAAACAAGACAACCATAGATCATTACTATAATGAGACATTCGTGTTAACAGGTTTATCTCAGTGGTAGGACGACAAGGGTACAGAACATACCATGTCAGCATCAATGGAAGCGTTTTGGCTATCCAGTATTTCCTGGATCTTCTGCTTCTTGAGCTTCTGCATTTCCCTGAGCTTGGCTCGTTCCCTCTTGCCAATCTCTGTCTTTCCAGTGGCGTCTTCAGACTGCATTTGAAGATGATAAGCAAATGTTGAGTAACAGTAACACCAAAAATCAACTGCCCTGATGAATGTAAACTAGCAAGCATGCACTGCAAGTCTACAGAAGATCCAAGAAAAAATAGATATACAGAAGATGAACTAAAACACGCAGTACGCAAGACCTGATAATGTACCAATCGTTTTTCCCAGAGAAACCTGACCCGTGAACCAACAACTGCTAAATTCCTAGGGTTAGAACCCTAGCTCACCCCTCAAATGCCCAACAGGTGCATTAGACCCATGGCCAGTTTTAGACCAATGGCCGGTATACTTCAATGTAACTAAACGCACGGAGGACGCCAGAAAAATCCCCACGCACCTCGTCGGCATCTTCCTCGCCGCCCTCCTCCGCGGCGGCGTCGTCCTCGGTGGATTCGGCCTCCTCCGCCCCGCCGGCGCCGTCTCCCCCGTCGTCGTCGTCGTCATCGGCGCCGGCGCCGGTGGTAGCGGCGACGATCTCCTCCTCGTCCACCTCTTCCTCCGCATCCTCGCCATCCCCCGCCGCCTGCTCCCCCTCGGGCTCCTCCTCTTCCTCATCATCCTCCTCCTCCTCCTCGCCCTCATCCGATCCCTCCTCCTCCTGCTGCTCCTCCTCGCCCTCCGCGTCGGCGGAGCTGGACAGCTCCTCGTCCTCCTCATCCCCGTACTCCGCCGGCTTCCCCATCGGGGGAGGGAGGGCTAGGGTTTCGCGGGATCTCGGGGGGCGAGGGGATGGGGTGGGCGAGAGGGGGGGCGAGCGGTAGATCGGTGGCGGAATTGGAATTTGGGGAGGGAGGGGATTTATGTATGAGGCGGGGGTTTGCCTCGCTTGACGCTTTGTGGATGCGCGGGCGGATGTATGAAACAGAAGGGGAAAGAAACTGGGGGAAGTGGAGGGGAGGGGAGTCTCGCCGGTCGGTCCCTGCAGGCAAATTTGACCTATAGACGAAATTAAATTACAGAATGAATTATCCGTGAAACTATTTCACTCGGCTGACCCGTTGCGACTAGCTCTCAGGCGCTGCACTACTGCAACGTCTGGGAGCTAGGCGCTGCACTAGTGCAACGCCTAGGAGCTAGGCGCTACACTGTATAGTGTGGCGCCTAGCTCTCAGGCGCTGCACACAACTTAGTAATTTTCTGATCACACATGTGCGGCGCTGGCGGTGTAGCGCCTATCTGCGAGGCGTTGCACAGTGTAGTGTGGCGCCTTCGTGTCGGGCGTCACACAAAAAGGTCAGCGCGTGAAATAGTTTCATGGATAGTTCATTTTGTGATTTGATTCCGTCTATAAGTCAAGTTTATCAAATTTGCCGTCCCTGGAGAATCCAGCAATTGTTCCCGACAATGCCCAATGGGGTGCTTGCTCGGCTTGGGGGCTTAAAATGGGCTTTAGGTTAGCATTTTGGGTTGTTGGGCCGATGCCCCCTATTAGGTCGAGCCAGCAAAAGAAACCCATGGCCGCATGAGACTCATGAGCAAAGCCCTAGGGTTCCCTCAAAAAAAAAGCAAAGCCCTAGGCGAGAGTACGAAATCATAATAGTGGTACGCCAGTCGACCGGACGAAATTTTGATCGGTCGCACCGTTTATTATAGTTGCGACCTTTCTTCCTCAACTGCTTCGTTAAAAAAAATCCATCGCGCGTACCCCCATGATCCTCCCAGACGCCAGCCAGCTCGTTGGTCGTCCTCGCCCCGTTTGCCTCGTGGTCGACGCTCGCCGCCAGTGGTTGTCGTTACAACACCCAGCCTTGTCGGTTCCAGCAGGACGCCATCGCCCTCGTAGCAAAACGCCATCGTCTTGCAGCACGTCAGATGCCTCTGTCGTTACAACACCTAGCCATCGCCGCTGTCGTAGCATATCTGTTGTAGCACCACCGTGTCGCCAGCCACAGCACTCAATGTTGTTGCTCGCACCATCGGCACACTGGTTGAAGCTTTTTCATCAAGCCAATTGTAGCTTTTTCCACATGTTGAAGATTTTCCCCTGTGCCGGTTGAAGCTTTTCCCAATGCTAGTTAAAGCTTTTTTTCCTTATTTGAAGCTTTTTCCACGGGGATCCAGCATTTGTGGTGCATGATTGTAGCAATGATTCCAATCGGTCGCAACATTCGTTTTGCGCGCATCTCCCTCCTCCCTCTGGTCCCAGCATCGCAACTTGATGGTTCCAGCATCGCGTCTTGCCGGTTCTGGCAAAATTCGTTGGGGTTGTAGCAACACCATCAACCCAGTTCCAACAATTTTCGTCGATATTGGGTGCCCATCTTCTCTAGCACCAACAGGTGTTACGTCCGACTTTGGCATCTACAGCCAGACAACGCGTGTTCTTTGGTGATTGCTTCAAAAAGGAGAGAAAATGAGTTGCAGGAGTGGCAGGAGTAGTGGCGCAACGCGAGATGGAAGAAAGAGATGGGAGAGACGGAGTGACGTATGGCCAGGAGAAGGAAACGATGAAGTAGAAAAAATAGTGTGCGGTTGATCGGGCCACGTGGGGGTAATTATGCTCTCCACGAGAGCACGGAGCGCCTGACTCGTGACGAGACCGACTAAAGCTTCAGTCGGTCGACCGGGTGCAATCATTTGCCAATTATAGTTGCATAAAAAAGGTACGAGGGGACCCCTTTAAAATGTCACTCTCACTTTTCCCACATCATAACGAGTGGCACATGTGCTTTTCCCCTTTTGAGGAGGTACAATTATGTGCTTATCGAGGAAGCATAAGATGTACTTTTTTCTTTTTCAAAAATCAGAATTGTGGTTCATCTTTTCGAAAAAAGCATGATTTGTGCTTCTCGTGAATGCACATGTTGTGCTTCCTCAGAAAAACCATCCAAAAAATTGGGACAAACAAAATTGAAAAGTCTAAAAAAACATGTGCAAAAAAAATCAAAACCACGAGGTTACACCCAGCGCGTTAAACGTGATGATGTGTTGGCGCACAAAGTGATGCGCTCCCAGCCCAACAAAGTGGTTCCCCTGAGAGTGCACCCTCTAATTAGTTTTTTTTCTAAATGGTTACCCTTTAATTAGTTTTCTTTTTTCCTTTTGACGGATACCCTTCTATTAGTTTTTCTTAGACGGAGTACCCTTTAATTAGTTGGTTCCATATATGAGCCAGGCCTGGATCTATATTGCGACTCGCGGCGTGCCGACATGGCACGACCAATCTATAATCGGGTCGCCGTGGACCGTGACATGTGAGGCATGAGACCTCCTATTTGGCGTACGACACACTGGCTAATGAGCCAGCACACACCCACTTCTCCCGCGCGCCCTATTGGGCTGGCCCTTGAGCGAGATTGGATGCCCTCTGTTTTTGAATTTTGTTTTTTGCTATTTGCTTTTAGTTTTCTGTTCTTATTTTTTTTCTTATTCAAAATATGGGATTTCATAAAGTTCTAGAAATCAAAATATGTTTGTGGATAAAAATATTGTGATTTTGAAAAATGTTCGTGAATTCAAAAAAAATATTCCTAATTTTATAAAAATGTCCACAAAAATTAAAAAATGATCATGAATTACAAAATAAATTCCTTGATTCAAAAACATTTATTGAATTCGAAAAATGTTCATCAAAGAAAATGTTGTTCATGAATTTCAGAAAAGGTATGCCGATTCAAAAACTATTCATCAATTCAAAAAGTGTTCGCCAATTCAGAAAAAAAGTTTATCAAATCAAAAAAAAGTTTGCCAGTGCAGAAAAATGGTCATAAATTGATTAAAAAGTGTTCATAGAAATTTAGAAATGACTATGAATTATAAAAAGTGCATCGACTATTTTTTTTGCTTATTCAAAAACAATTCATTGAATTTGTAAAAATGTTCATGATTTTCAAAAATAGTCCCAAATTTCATAAAATGTTCATGAATTAAAAAAAATACTAGCCAGTTCATTAATATTCAGGAATTTTAAAAATGATTGCGAATTCGAAAATTATTCACAAATTTGTAAAAAATGATGAAATTTGAAAATTGTTCACAATTTCATAAAACGTGAAAGCAATAAATATCTGCAAATTTAAAGAATGTTTGTATATTTCTAAAAAAGATTCATGAAATTAAAAAAAGTTCACAATTTCATAAAAATGTGAAATCGTTTTTTTCACGAATTTAAAAATTACCTCCCCGCCTCTCGCCCGTCTGCGACTGCGGGCATCGAATCAAAGGAGGAGGTTGTGCGCCCACTGACAGTTGGCGGCAGAGAATCGCCGTCCTTGTACGACGGTGGCAGCGGTAGGAGGCGGCATCAATCCTACACTAGAGCTACCGGGGCTCGCGTGGCAGCGTGATGCCGATGGTTGGTAGGTCGACTTGTAACATGAACAGAGAGATTGTCTCGCCGGCTCTTGATTGTCACTCATCCGTTACTGAAGGGGAAAGAGCAATCAACCGTCCTCTTCTTTGATAAGGAAAGGCTACGTATATATACCGCAGAAGAAGAAAAATGAGTCACAGTTTCAATGGAAAAATAGAAAACCCTGATGTGGCAATGCTGTTGAGGTGGATAGGCTGCGTGTGAAGATAAAAATGGTAGTGGGGATGGATCTCTTAGGTATATACAATGTGCGGATAACTAGTTAGCGGTACCCCTCGCATAGCTCATTCCCACCTTCACTGATGATGCACTACATGTTTTTGGCAGATTTGTTTCTTAAAACATTGTATCTCTTAAACCATGCGTACAAATCACGAACCGTTTTCACTGTTGGATTTATCGTGTCGAGATCATCAAAACTAGATCTCATGTTATATGGTTTCGTCAAACTTTTTTCACAAAAAACACAAATCGGGAAAAACAAAACTAAAAAGAACCAAAAGATGGGAAAACATCGGGGGGGAACCCTAAAAGAAAACTAAATTTAGAAGCACATTTGTGCTTTTCATTTTTTTCGAAAGCACACATGTGTTGTTCCCTTTCCAGGAAGCACAAGTGAGTGCTTTCTCGCGGAACAAGCTGTCCTTTTCTCTTTTGGAGAATTATAATTGTGCTTTTATCTTTGGAAAGCACAATTATGCTTCTCGTGAAAGCATAAGTTGTGTTTCTCACGGAAAAAACGTTTTGAAAGAACATGTGGTGCCCCATGTTTGGTTTAGGTAATTAATGACAATCTCTATGAATTAATGGTTGCCTTGAGTTATATTGAAGGATTTGTCCATAGGTATTTCTTGAAGTCCATGTGTTGGTTTCAAGGAGTTTATGAGTTGACCAAGGTGCTATTAAGGAATTATTCTAAGATTGGTCATGTGAGTGTTGAGCTTATTGCAAGCATGTCTTGAAGAAGAAGATTGTATGATCATTCATGTTTACCTTCAAGACATCATCCAAATGAAGAGAGTTGGAAATATTCAAGGTTGATCAAGACTAAGTTAAGAGTGAATCAAGTTGATCAACTCACAAAGCGTAGAAGATGTACCGAGAGGGGTCAAGTGATCCCATGGTATGGTAAGCACTGTCCATTGCGCTTTGTGTACTAACCCATGGTCTATGTGAGAGTTCTATGTGGGGTTAGGTACGTGTTCATGGGCTTGCGTCAAGAGGAAGATATCACTCAACCCATGGAGAGGATGACATCAAGTGGTGATCGTCATCAAGATTGTCGTGTGCAAGTTCAAGTGGAGCATCACGAAGAGATCAAGTGCTTGAAGCTTGCCATCCATTGTGGCGTCAATGGACTTGTGAAGATGTGCCGAAGAGTGGCTCACCCATAGTGGAGTACGGGGGAGCAATCATCTAGTCTTCATCGAGCCAATGCAATCAAGAAAGGTGGTCCAACTTGAGGGAGTCAAGATCGTCATCATATAGCTCAAGTGGACCATGTGCAAGGCAAAGGTTTTACTTTGATAGGTTTTCTATTTTACCGGTCTCATGGTGGTAGTTGGGAGACCGGGTTATAGGATCTATTGTCGTACTATCAAGGGGGGCTCTCGATGAGTAGCTTGATCGTATCATTCGTAGAGAGCTCAAACCATTGCATCCTTGCATCATATTTCTTGGTTCTTGGTTGGTTATCTTTGTGAGTCTTAGAGCTTATGGTCATCTTGATGACAAGCTCGAGTTCTTCGAAAACCAATTTCTTATGCATCTTCTTTTGTGTTTTTTGTGTTGGAGTTTTTATCGGTCTTAATTGAGAAAGGGTTCTCACCATTTTATTTTGGGTATTTTCTCTATTGCCATTTCTTGATATTTATATGAAAATTGTGTTTTCTCTTGTCTTTAGCTTTCCAACAAACTTGATTTCGTCGAATTCGGAGCTCGTATGCGAAAGCTGTGGCTGTTTTGATCTTACCTATTTTACATAGAGATGTTGTACCGCCCCTTAGAGCGGTTGTACAGGTTGACCGGTACAACCGGTGTTTGGAGCGGTTGTACCGCTCCAGAATTGGTCTGAAGGTTGTACCGGCCATGTACCGCTCTACCATCGGACTAGTTTCTGTTTTGGAGTGGTTCTTGGGCGATTGTTAACCGGTTAGTTTAGTTTAACCGGTACTACCGGTTCCCCGGGTTGTTGTACCGCTTAGGCCTTTTTCCTACATGTTAGTTTTTCCTCTGCTTTGACCGGTTGTACCAGTTCATGCACCGGTTGTACCGGTCTTACAGTTTTCTACACATAACGGGCAGATTCATGGGGACCTATAAAAGGGGGTCTTCTTCCCCATTGAACCTTATCCTTTGAGCTCGTGTTCTTCCCCCATTGTTGACCTTCTTTGAGCTTGCTATCTCTCAATCCATCCATGGATTCTTGCTAGTTTTGGGGGAAAAGAGAGAGGAGATCTAGATCCACATTTCCACCAATCACTTTCTCCTCTATATGAGGGGAACCCCTTGGATCTAGATCTTGGAGTTCTTGGTGTTCTCCTTCTTGTTCTTCCTCTCATTTTCCTCCCTAGCATTAGTTGCTTTTGTGGGATTTGGGAGAGAAGGACTTGGGCACTCCGTGTGCCCTTGCCATTGCATTTGGTGCATAGGTTTTAGTTCTCCACGGTGATACGTGGAAGTTAAAAGTTGAGAAGCTTATTACTCTTGGGTGCTTGGTACCTTGAGCTTGTTCCTGTTGGGTGCTTGGGCGCCCTAGACGGTTGGTGGTGTTCGGAGCTCAGTCATTGTGGTGTAAAGCTCCGAGCAAGCGTTGGGGTCTCTAATTAGGTTGTGGAGATCGCCCCGAGCAATTTGACAGATTTTGATGACCGCCCCCAAGGGTTGCCAACGTGTACGGGTTAGGTGACTGCCCCAAGGGTTGCTATTTGTATGGGTTCGGTGACCGCCCTCAAGGGTCCCTTAGTGGAATCACGGCATCTTGCATTGCGCGAGGGCACGAGGATATTACGGTGGCCCTAGTGGGTTCTTGGGGAGCATTGCTCCAAACGGAGATTAGCATCCGCAAGGGTGTGAACTTCGGGATACATCGTCGTCTCCGCGTGCCTTGGTTATCTCTTACCCGAGCCCTTTACTTATGCACTTTACTTTGTGATAGCCATATTGCTTAATGTCATATATCTTGCTATCACCTAGTAGTTTATCTTGCTTAGCATAAGTTGTTGGTGCACATAGGTGAGCCTAGTTGTTGTAGGTTTTGTGCTTGAAAAATTAACCGCTAGGTTTATTCCGCATTTGTTCAAGCCTAAACCGTAAATATTTTAAAGCGCATATTCACCCCCCCTCTAGGCGGCATCCAGGATCTTTAAATTTGTATCAGAGCCTCGTCTCTCATTGTTAGGCTTAACCGCCTAGAGAGTAAAGATGTCAACTAGGGGATTAGGATTCTCTGACACTCTTAGTTTCGATGGCACAAATCTTGTTGTTTGGGTAATTCACATGCTTAATCTCTTTAGGGTCATGGACCCAAATTTAGAGCAAATTGTAGATATGTGTTTTTCTCCTCCAAAGGATCCCCAAAGATTATCTTTAGAGGATGATAAAAACACTTATCTCAATGCTCAAGCTTCTAATGTGCTTTTCAATGCTTTGAGCAATGTAGTTATATTTCAACTCATGCCTTTCCGGGATGCTCATGAGTTGTGGACAAAGCTTCAAGATAAATATGGCGTGTCCAAGATTTGTGGGGATGATTGTTCTCCCTCCACCTCCGGCCGTATTTGTTGGGGAACGCGATAATTTCAAAAATTTCCTACGATCACGCAAGATCTATCTATGTGATGCATAGCAACGAGAGGGGAGAGTGTGTCCATGTACCCTCGTAGACCAAAAGCGGAAGCGTTATGACAACGCGGTTGATGTAGTCATACGTCTTCACGATACGACCGATCCAAGTATCGAACGTACGACACCTCCGCCTTCAGCACATGTTCATCTCGATGACGTCCCTCGTACTCTTGATCCAGTTGAGGCTGAGGGTGAGTTCCACAGCACGACGGCATGGCGATGGTGATGATGATGCTACCGGCGCAGGGCTTTGCCTAAGCTCCGCAATGGTATGATCGAGGTGTGTAACTATGGAGGGGGGCACCGCACATGGCTAAAAGATCAACTTGTGTTGTTTGGTGTGCCTTTGGGTGCCCCCCTGATACGTCTCCCACGTATCTATAATTTTTGATTGCTCCATGCTACTTTATCTACTGTTTTAGGCAATATTGGGCTTTATTATCCACTTTTATATTATTTTTGGGACTAACCTATTAACCAGAGGCCCAACCTAGATTTGTTGTTTTATGCCTATTTCAGTGTTTCGAGGAAAAGGAATATCAGACGGAGTCAAAACGGAACGAAATCAACTAGAGAAGTTAATTTTGGAAGGAAACCAAACTGATGGACTTGGAGTGCACGTCAGGGGAGTCCCAGGCTGCCCACGAGGGTGGGGGGCGCGCCCACCCCCTGGGCGCGCCCCCCTACCTCGTGAGCACCCCGGAGGTCCCCCGACGTACCCCCTGCTCCTATATATACCAATATACCCTAAAACTTCCAGAACAGAAGATAGATCGGGAGTTCCGCCGCCGCAAGCCTCTATAGCCACCAAAAACCAATCGGGACCCTGTTCCGGCACCCTGCCGGAGGGGGATCCCATCACCGGAGGCCATCTTCATCATCCCGGCGCTATCCATGACGAGGAGGGAGTAGTTCACCCTCGGGGCTGAGGGTATGTACCAGTAGCTATGTGTTTGATCTCTCTCTCTCGTGTTCTCTCTCGTGTTCCATCTATGGCACGATCTTGATGTATCCCGAGCTTTGCTATTGTAGTTGGATCTTCTGATGTTTTTCCCCCTCTACTCTCTTGTGATGAATTGAGTTTCCCCTTTGAAGTTATCTTTTCGGATTGAGTCTTTTATGAACACTTGATGTATGTCTTGCATGGGATAACCGTGGTGACAATGGGTTATTCTATTGATCCACTTGATGTATGTTTTGGTGATCAACTTGCGGGTTTCGTGAAACTTGGCAACCTATCCATTGGGGTTGGCACACGTTCTTGACTCTCCGGTAGAAACTTTGGGGGTACTCTTTGAAGTACTTTTATGTTGGTTGGATGAATCTGAGATTGTGTGATGCATATCGTATAATCATGCCCACTGATACTTGAGGTGACAACGGAGTATCTAGGTGACATTAGGGTTTTGGTTGATTTGTATCTTAAGGTGTTATTCTAGTACGAACTCTTTTATAGATCGGTCCGAAAGAATAGCTTTGTGGTGGTTTCGTACCCGACCATAATCTCTACGTTTGTTCTCCGCTATTAGTGGCTTCGAAGTGACTCTTTGTTGCATGTTGAGGGCTTGTCATATGTTCTATCTATGTTATTATTGTTGAGAGAACTTGCACTAGTGAAAGTATGAAGCCTAGGCCTTGTTTCTTATCATTGCAATACCGTTTACGCTCACTTTTACCACTTGCTACCTTGCTGTTTTTATATTTTCAGATTACAAAAACCCATATCTACTATCTATTTTGCACTTGTATCTTCATCTCTTCGCCGAACTAGTGCACCTATACAATTTACCATTGTATTGGGTGTGTTGGGGACACAAGAGACTTTTTGTTATTTGGTTGCAGGGTTGCTTGAGAGAGACCATCTTCATCCTACGCCTCCCACAGATTGATAAACCTTATGTCATCCGCTTGAGGGAAATTTGCTACTGTCCTACAAACCTGTGCACTTGCAGACCCAACAATGTCTACAAGAAGAAGGTTGTGTAGTAGACATCACCCCCCCACATATATAAAGGAGGGAGGGAGGAGGAGGCTGGCCAATAGGAGGCGCGCCCAAGGGGGGGAGTCCTACTCCAAGTAGGTTTGGCTCCCCCCTTTCCTATTCCTATTAGGAGAAGGAGGAAGGAGGAGGAGAGAAGAAGGAAAGGGGGGCGGCCCCCAAAACCCTAAACCAATTCGGTTTGGGCCTTGAGGGGGGGGCGCCCCTCCACTTGCCCGCTGCCTCCTATCTCCACTAGAGCCCATTAAGGCCCATTGACTCCCCCGGGGGGGGGGTCCAGTAACCTCCCCGTACTCCGAAAAATATCCGATACACTTTGGAACCCTTCCGATGTACGAATATAACCTTCCAATATATCAATCTTTATGTCGACCATTTTGAGACTCCTCGTCATGTCTGTGATCTCATCCGGGACTCCGTACAACCTTCAGTCATCAAATCACATAAACTCATAATACAAATCGTCATTGAACGTTAAGCGCATGGACCCTACGGGTTCGAGAACTATGTAGACATGACCGAGACACGTCTCCGGTCAATAACCAATAGCGGAACCTGGATGATCATATTGGTTCCTACATATTCTACGAAGATCTTTATCGGTCAAACCGCATAACAACATACGTTGTTCCCTTTGTCATCGGTATGTTACTTGCCCGAGATTCGATCGTCGGTATCTCAATACCTAGTTCAATCTCGTTACCGGCAAGTCTCTTTACTTGTTCTGTAATACTTCATCCCGCAACTAACTCATTAGTCACAATGCTTGCAAGGCTTATAGTGATGAGTATTACCGAGAGGGCCCAGAGATACCTCTCCGAAAGACGGAGTGACAAATCCTAATCTCGATCTATGCCAACCCAACAAACACCTTCGGAGACACCTGTAGAGCACCTTTATAATCACCCTTTTACGTTGTGACGTTTGGTAGCACTACCAAAAAAATACACTTCCGTGATGATACGTGTTTGTTACAGTAGGTCGCATTTTTTGTCATGCATGTACATCCATGACGATTTTATGACAGAATCAAGATAGTCATACCTGTGCCGTCATAGAAGTGTTCCATGACATTACCAAAATTATCATCACGGAAGTGTCCACTTCCATGATGATAAATCGCGTGTCACAGAAGTGCTTTCGTCAAGGGTGACCTACATGTGGCATCCACCGTAACGGTACACTGTTAAGCTATCGGGTCGGGTTTTGGATCCGACAACCCGTTAACAGCCCGGACCAATGGGGATTTTCCACGTGTAAAATCATCATTGGCTGGAGGAAACACGTGTCGGCTCATCGTTGGGACAGATGTCATCCACTCATTGGATAGAAGGCGCCTATGATACGTTGACACGTGGCATGGCCCAATAGAGGCCCATTCCTGTGAAAAGGCCGGCCCGTTTAACTTGGTCAAAAGGTGGCAGGCCGGCCCATGGAAAGCCTGTTAACGGCCTGTTCACATATAGCCCATTTACAGCCCGCTAACCCAAGGTCCGTTACGCCCTATCCAAATTAGGCCCAGTAGCGTCATCCGGGCCATCCAATATGATTCCAGCCCGTTTTCACTTCTGGCCCATGTATGGCCCATGACGTCTTTCGGCCCATATGAGGCCCTTTGTAACTCTTGTCCCATTAAAGGCCCGTGGTGAAACTGGCCCGCTGTGAATAGTGTATCACTTTATACCCATTAATGGCCCATGGTGAAACTGGCCCGTACTGAATAGTGTATCACTTTATACCCATTAATGGCCCGTTATTCCGTTGGGCCATTTCCAGCCCATGTTATCTTTCGACCTTCTCAGAGCCCATTTACTCCTGAGCTCATTTCCAGCATTCGTTTACTTACGGCCCGTTACTGTCATTTTCTGCTTGTGGGCTAAATTCAGCCCGAGGCTATAGTCGGCCCATTTTGTGGCCCGTTAATACGTTGGGCCGTTTTCATAGCGTCATCAAATACGGCCGATTAACGACGGCCCGTTATGGTCGGCCCATGAACAGACGATTCCAACTCTAGCCCGTTTGCAGCCATAATGCGGTCTGTTATTGGCCCATGTTTGGCCAACCGATCATACGGCCCGTACAAGGCCCATTGATGATACGGCCCGTAGAAGGCCCATTGTGTCTACGACCCATATAAGGCCCATTGTTTCTATGACACGTAGAAGGCCCATTGTTTCTACAACCCGTAGGAGGGAAATGGTAACTATAGTAAATATGTAGCCCATGGTTATTATGGCCTAGTTTTTAAAAAATAGGTTATTGCGGCCACTAGCAAACCGCGGAAAAAGAACTGCACTGACTACAAGCAAAGAAATAAACAAGACAATAAGGAAATAAATGAGCAAGCAACTTACACTAGGCTATCATGGCTATTACACATATTACATCCACTGGGCATCAAAGTTCGCCACTAGTGCAAATATAGGGAACACAACAGCATATAAACGCCGCATCAAAACAAGTCCAGAACTGAAACCACTTCAGAAGAGCTCAAGAAACAATATCCTGGGTACCCATAATGCTGGCAAGATGCTTAGCAAGCTTATTAACTTTCTCTTGTTTGGCGCTTAAGTCCTCCAGCACTTGCCGTTGCACCAGAAAGTATGCATCTGAATTCTGCAGGGACTTCCTCAGTCCTTCGTCTTCCTGTCGCATAACATCCGATCGATGTCTTTCAACTTGAAGTTGAGACTCAAGAAGCCGAATTGATTCAGGCAACGAGTTCAAAGAGCTGGTGCCAGCAGTAGTAGCCAGTAACTGGAACACTACATCAAGACAGGACTTTGGGGTTGTCTTAGTGTCTTTAATATAGTTTTTATCAGCTTTCTTGGAGACCAACAGGGATGTCTCACTATCTTGAACCTTATCTTCATTACTTCCTTTACCATTGCATAACGGGGTACTCATCTCCAATATTTTATCCGCGTTCTAAAAGAGAAACAAACAAACACATCACAGGTTTACAATGTAGTATATGAAACTCATTTTGGTAAACCAGTTCAGTAGTAAGGTGGACAGGATAACAACATGAAACAAACATATATCTATGTAGTATGGTCACTGTATGGTCTATATCATTCTAGTTTATGTTGCCAAATCAAGATAGATACAGTTTGAATCATATCTATTTAAGACAAAGCAGCATAGATAGAATATAAGTGTGGGAAACTACACAGCAATAACAACACTTGTAATGTGCGTGGCATGAGAACATAATTGTTTATTTAATTGAAACTGAAATCAACATAGAGCAAGTTACAACAACAAACAACCAAACACGTTAAAGAAACAGGTTTAAAACATACCTGTTGCGCCATTGGAGTTTCAATTGCATCCTTCAAATTTGAAATTAGTTGGTATGAGTAAATACAGTGATGCATGAGCAAAGTAGTATGAACCATAGCTACGGAACCTGACCTGAGAACAATTCTTCTTCTGCTTTAAGCATTGACTTGGGGTTCGGAGTGGTGGTCCTCGTGCTTTGGGCACTGCAGTTGCCTTACTCACTGCTCGTGTTTGGGTGCTCGGTGGTGGAGACGGTGTTGTGTCAACGGGAATTGGGTTACTATCTGTTGGGGTTGGGGTTAGAAGGGGTGTAGCTGGTTCTCTGTCCAACTGGGTAGGGGTACAATCTGCATGAGTGTGGGTTATGTGTGGTGGGGCTGGTTCTTGGGCAAGTACAACCGTGGTTCTATCTGCATCGACAAGTAGCACGATCTTTTCTGAAGACCGTGTTTGTACTCCCACAGATGCTGCCATCACTCCCTCCAATTGAAATGGCTGATAAACAAGAAAAGTAATTGAATGTACAGACATTGTAAGATAGACAGGTGCAATGGATAGTAGGGAAGAAAACAGGGCATGAAATAATTCACATTTATGTTGTCTAACCAAACAGAATAGGAGGGCATAATTTCACATATATGATGGCTAATTAAACAGGATATCATGACACAATTTCACATGTATGATGGCTAACTAAACATGATAGAATGACATACTTCAAAATATGATGACTATGTAAGCAGGATGACATGATATAACTATACGATGTGTCTATTAAAGTGGTTGACATGCCATAAATCACAAACATGCCGTCGATGGAAACATGATGGCATGATATAATTCACGGATAGAATGACATAATTTAAAATGTGATGACTATGTAAACAGGATGAGATGATATAACTATATTATGTCTTTAGAAAATGGGTTGGCATGCCATAATTCAGATACATGCTGTCTATGTAAACATCATGGCATGACATAATTCAAATATATGATTTATATACTAAGGAAGTGAGCAGAGGGCAATCGCATATATGATGTGTCAACTAAGGAGATGGCATTCAATATTGTGTATATGATGTAAAAACTAAGCATTGCAATACAACATATGCATGATATGAGTAATATAACCCTGCCAAGTTTGAGCATACACCTCAGGGGGATAATAGGACTGGTCATCTGCCTCTGAATCCTCCTCTGAAGAGCTATCTATAACCAGCAAGATATCTGCTTCAGCAGGTAGCATTGTCTGCTCTGAAGACCTTGTTTTCACTCCAGATTTCTCCATCACCAATTCAAATGGCTGATGCACAGGAACAGGAGTTGAATATACAAACATTGTCGATAAAAGCAATGATAAATACAAAAAAAGGACGGCATGATATAATTCACATATATGACGCTTGCCTAAATAGCATGGCATTGCATAATTCACATACATAATGCCTTGCAACAAGATAACATTGCATAATTCACATATATAATGTCTTGCAACAAGATGCATTGCATAGTTCACATATATGGTAATTAGACACTAAACAGGTGGCATTCACACAAAGCATGTCTAAACTAAGCAAATGACATAGCAATGCAAGATACCATATGCACGATATGAGCAACATAACCCTGCCAAGTTAGAGCATGCACCTCGAGGGGGGGGGGGTATGACTAGTCATCTATATCTGAATCCTCCTTTGAGGAGCTATCGGTAACCAGCAAGACATGCGCTTCGTCAGATAGCATTGTCTGCTCTGAAGACCTTGTTTCCACTCCAGATTTTTCCATGACCGTGCCGAATGGCTGATGCACAGGAAGAGTAATTGAATGTACTAAAATTGTTGACAAATTTAACACGTAATAAAAAAAATGATGGCATGATATAATTCACATATAGGATGACTGTCTAACCAGGGTGGCATTGCAAAATTCACATATATGATGCCTGGCTAAACAAGATGGCATTGCATGATTCACATATACGATAAAGAAACTAAACAGATGGCATTGACACAAAGCATGTCTAAACTAAGCAGATGACATCTTTAATGTATACAGTAAGCAATGCAAGGCACCATATGCATGATATTACCAACACCAGCATGCCAAGTTAGAGCAAAGACCTCATGGGGTAAATAGGAGTGGTCTTCTCCTTCTGAATCCCCCTCAGAACAGTTTTCTTCCTCTTGATTACGATCCGAAATGGGTGGAGGGGGGGCTGCCTTTGCACCCACCATGGAGCAACGTCTACATGAAATTTTATTGCCACACAAGGCTCGTCTCTTTTGCTCTACATGATTAGTTCCATTGTGTACAATAACTAGCATGCATAGGAATAAAACATAGTGAGATTATGTAAGGAGTGCATGCACAAATCCAGAGTGATGGTAGCAAACTATGGATAGACCCAAAACCAATGATAGTAGGCAGATAATAGCTTTAGTTAAAAAATACAGATAATGGCTCCTTTAATGTTTGTTTGCACCCAACATGAAACTCGTAGTAGACACCCGAGATTAACCAGATAGTAGACAGATAGTACTGGTTGTTGCCCCAATATGTACCCCATAACCATTTAAAAACTCAAGTTTCAACATTAGTTTGGACCTGACTCGGAGTCTAATAGGTGAACATGACGATAATGTAGTGTCATCATATTAAGCGACGCATAACGTAAGCAGACATGGAAAAGTGCGACCTCTCTTGCGGACCCGTCTAGTCCTCAAGGTCATCTGCTCAGTTGATGATGGTAATCTAGTTGTTATGGCTGCCGGCGGCGGGGAAGAAGGTCTAAGGCGGCGAAAGATAGTCTGGAGAGCAGATCCCTGCTGTGGTGAACCCTTCCATCGTTGGAGAAGCTGAGCTGGGGTGGAACACAGCGCCGCAGGAGCAGGACAAACCACACAAGGTTTTCTTTGACACATATCTGTAACAGAAGTAATTGAGTAAGGGCTTGTTTGAATTTGAGGATTCTAACAATGCAGGGATTGGAAATAGACAGGAATAGGATTGGAATACACGTGCAAAATAGAGAATTTAAAAACACTGGGTTTCTACCAATCTGGGTGCTTGATTCACAACAATTGGAAGATCACAGGATGCAAAAAAGCATGGAGAGATTAAGTCAAACCACAAGAAAATGTATGGTTATAGTGCTATTATGCTACTATCTCTTAGTCTTGTGCTTGATGAATAGTTATATGAAAAGGAGGACAAGTGGAAATTAGAATTCCTACGGTTTTTCTTTCAAGGAGACACTAAAGGAACAAATCCTACAGTTTTCCTTTGCTCCATTCCTTTGCACCAAATTCATGAAAAGTAGTACCATAGGAAACTTTCCAATTCCTATGTTTTTCATCCACTTTTCCTTTCAAGCACTGGCGATTCTAGTAGGCAGGCTTGAGCAAGGAAAATCCTACACTAAAAAAATGTTTTTGTGCTACTTCTATTACTTTGGACCCAGGCCACTGCCATACTAGCTCAACTCCCAGGCCCATCGACAAATGCACAGCTCAAATGCGCAGAGATAAATAATGATGGCGTTCAAGAGAGTCCATCACGGACAACTAAGTTGCCTGGTACCTCACTGCTTGTCATATAGTAGGATAAAATAATCGTATTTCCCGTTACTACGAGTGCTTAGTGGACAATATGTATAACATGTAGAGTAAAAAAGATATGCAACAAGTGTACAACCTCTTTGGCGAAGCCATGTCGGTCTCAGCGTGATTGGGTTGGCCGGTGAGGATGCTCCGGCCGACTTGGCTATCGGAGGAGGGGAAGATCTTAGGCGTCTGGAGATGGAGGCTGAGGTACTGCTCCGCTGTGATGGAGGGTTTCATCGTTGGAGCAGCTCTGGTGAGTTGTACAACGCTGAGGCTGAAGCAGGATAAGAAAGACAACGTTAACCTGAGTGGAATTCTAATAGCATCTACAATACATGACATAAAATACATAACCGCAAAGTGCTAGATGTAAAATACATTAGCCGCTCATCTCTGAACTTAACTATCGAAACTGAATTTAACTGTCGAAGCTGAACTTAACTGTAGAAACTGAACTTAACTGTTGAAACTGAATTTTGCTGTCGAAACTGAATTTTGCTGTCGAAACTGAATGCACTAGCAAGGTGAGGCTACACATCGGTCGACTGACCTTTTCATCTCTGGTCAGTCGATTTTGCAGCCGTTGGATACGAAATCAAGGGCCAGTCACCATCGGCCAAACAACAGCCCCCCGCTGCCCGCAGCTGGCGGTGCGCCGCCCCGCCCGCCTCGATAACACTCCCCACCGCTGGTACACCGTCGCCCCAGCCATCCCTCTGGCCCTCCCCTGCCGAGCTTTTTCTCCGGCGATCCCCACGAGAACACCCCGCCACCGCCGGCGACCACCGCCCCCACCCTGAACCCTAAGATAGATAGTGGGATACCTATCCGGCGAGCCCCCCTCCCCACTGCGGCTGGTTCTTCCTTCACCCCGGCGAGCCCCCCCCCCTGAAAATCGACTAACCCAAAAGTCGATTCAGTCGACTGAAGTGTAGCTAAATCAGAGCAGCATCGCAAGCAAGAGCAAGAGCGAGAGCAGCAACGCGAGCAAGAGCAATAGCAAGAGCAGACCAGGCAGGGGACCGTGAGCAAGAGCAGAGCAGCAGCACGAGCGAGAGCTAAAGCAGTAGCAGCTCCTAGTGATGTGGACGTCGCCGCCGAGGGAGCGACCTCGTGGAGGAAGTGGTCGGCGACGCCGCCGTGGATGGAGCCGCGCCATGTCGGCTCTGGACCAAGCGCCGGCAGCACCATGAGATCGAATCAAGAAGAAAATGCGGTGATTAGTGTACAACCTCTTTGGTGGTGTCGATTAGGCCGCAGCTTCATCCGAGGAAGCGGTGATGAAGATGCTCTTCCGGTGGTGCAGGTGAAGACGACGGTGTGGGAATGGAGGTGGCGCGAAAGACGAGGGGAACATCGGGGCAGCTCCTTGGAGGTGGAGGACGGGGTGGCTGAACCGGCGGGACGACGAGTGTCGTGGTTCTAAGTTTGACAGTAATGTAGGGGGTAGGAATGGAGAGGCAAGATCCTAGCTATGGAGTAGTTGTATACGCAAGAGATTTATGAGTTTAGGCCCTTCTCGGAGGAAGTAACAACCCTACGTCTCGGAGCCCGGAGGCAGTCGACTGGATTATGTGTGTATGAGTTACAGGGGTGCGAACCCTTTACACTGAGGAGGGGGGTGGCTTATATAGAGTTCGCCAGACCCCTCCGACCCTCAGTTATGTAGAGTTTAAGGTACATTAAGGTCAGGCGTTACTGATAACGCCACAAATAAAGTGCTATGATGACCATAAAAGCTACTTAATGACCGACTGTTTGTGTTTAGAGTGATTTTAGATCTCCTGGCTGTCGAGTGATTGGCTTCATGGTCGAGTGTCCTCGAGTCCGTCGAGTGGAACACTTCTGAGTCGATTGAAAGGTGGTTTCTTCTAGAGATGTCCTTGGGTAGGGTAGTTTGGACAGGTCCATGAGCCTACCCTAGGTACATAGCTTCATCATTAGCCCCCGAATGGATCGAGGTTTGAGTGGGGAAGGAGTTGAGAACTCTTCCAACCCATTTTTTGTGCTATGAGTATATCTTGTTCTGGATCCATGAACCTAAGTAACGATACCAACTTCTTTTTCAGTCGCCTTGATCCATTCTTGGTTTCAGTCGAGTGAATTTCATTACTTGGAAAGCCCCGAGTGGCGGTGTGGAGGAGATCCTCCGTCTGACGAGTTGTTCTGCTGCTCGCGGATTTCGCGGGATTTGAATTTTGGGAAGCACGCGGGGCGGAGGAGGCCGCAGTAATCGGACGGGATAGGGCGGAGCCGCCTCGATCTCCGCACCACCTTTTTCGCCACGTATCATGCGCGCGACTATTGCGGGATTTGACAGGATCGTCTGGACCTACAGGCCAGTCACTCAGAAGCAACTCCATATAAGGCGCAGGCCCAGGGCTTTTGAACAGTGCGCCTTCATTTTCCCCCTTTCTTCTCGAATTCCTCCGCCACCTCTGCTCTCTTCCCAGTGTCGTCGGTCTATCCGAGCTTCGTCTGCGGCGATGGTGAAGGAGAAGACGACGGCCCTGGATCACGCGAAGAAGGCGACGGCGCAGGCGAAGGCGAAGAAGTCCGGTCAGGGCGGATCTTCCTCGAGGTCTGCCTTGCCGTCGGGCTGGATCCAGGGCGACTGGATGCCCTCGGCGATTCGTCAGGAAAACATTGATGACTTGGCCGAGGGGGGATTCATTCCTCACAAATCTGCGTGCCTCCCGGGGAACGAGATCGAGCCACAGCCTCTCGAGGGTGAGTGTGTCCTTATCGCCACTCACGTCGACCGCGGATTCTCCCTGCCCCCTCATCCTTTTTTCCGAAGTTTCTTGAACTTTTTCGGAGCACAACTCCATCACTTTACTCCAAATTCCATCGTGTATCTTGCTGCCTTTGTGTCTTTGTGCGAGAACTTCTTGGGTTGCCGTCCTCATTGGAGCCTCTTTAAGCACATTTTCACTTGTCGTTCTCAGTCGGTTAAGAAAGCCAAGTCGAGTGACGATAGGACGCAAGTGATTCAGATGTGCGGGGGTCTTGGGATCCAGATGAGAAGCAAAAGTTCTTTTCCAGCTATGGTTCTTCTCGATTCAATCCGCGGGTGGCAGTCGACCTGGTTCTACTGCTGAGACCAGCCGACTCCAGGACAGGCGACGGGTCTTCCCCCTTTCTCCCTGAACCGAGCAGAAAAACCTTCTTCTCTGAAAGTGACACCGGAATAGAAGGCACAAGTCAAAGTGTTGGTTGGTCGAGTGGTTCAGCTTGTCCGCGACGGGGTGACTGGTATGGATTTGCTAGAGGTCTTCCTCCGAAGACGTATCCAACCACTCCAAGCTCGTGACCATCCGATGTGGATGTATTCGGGTCTCGATGACACCACTCGGATTCACCCGGAGAAGGTTGACGAGGCTACGTTGGAGGGGTGGTTGTCAAGTATCACAGGTAACAATGACAACCCCCGAGGAGCCAGGAGGATTCCTCCACTCGACCAATCGTACGAAGTAGATCAGGTCCAATTCTACATCTCTGACCGCGACCTTGCTTTCTTCATTCTGTTTGTTTAAAATCAATCGACTGACTTTTGTCTTGTTTGTTGTCTTCCAGGCCATTACCGAGATGTACTCGATGCCCAATGGGGCGCAAGAACAGGACGAGGAGCAGGAGGAGAGCGGAGGCGAAAGTGAGGAGGAGTGGCAATCTGATGGTGAGGGGGAAGAGGATGACGACGGCTCCAGTGGAAAGGAGGAGGAAGAAGTCGATCCTCCTCACACGGAAATGCAATCCAAGCTCACCCACGACCCCGCGAGCGAGCATGGCAAAGCGGCTGCGCCTGTTGGGCAGTCGTCAAAACGCCCTAGGACGGCTTCTCCGGCGCCGACTAAAAAAGCGCCGAAGCATCCTCGGGCGACATCATCAAGGCCGCCGAAGGCCTTGCCCAAGATGAGAATGACCATTCCCACCATTTCTGGGTAACAACAGAACTTGTGTTTTCTCGTTTGGATGGACAGACTCTTGGTTGACTCATTGACTAACCGACTGGTTTCTGAAATCTGCAGCGCTGCTACCTCCGAGACCTCCACCGGGAACGAAGACCAGGAAATGGAAGACGCTGTCACCTCCAACCTTGGTACGATCTCTGTAGTTTCACTTTTGGTCGATTGGATTTTCGTTTTTAACTTTGGATTTTTCCTGTAGCTCCTCCTCATGTCATTGATCTCCCTGATGATGACGACGAGGCGCTGCTACCTCTTGAGCACTGCGTTGGATTTCCCCGAAGAGGAGAGGATGATGCAGCAAAGTAGCGTAAGTATTTCCCTCAGTTTTTGAGAACTAAGGTATCAATCCAGTAGGAGACCACGCACAAGTCCCTCGTACCTACACAAAACGATAGCAACTCATAACCAACGCTTAGGGGTTGTCAATCCCTTCACGATCACTTACGAGAGTGAGATCTGATAGAGATAATATTTTTGGTGTTTTTGATAGATAGATGCAAAGTAAAAAGTAAAGGCAAAGTAAAAACAAAGCAAGTAAATAAAGTGATATAGATTGATATAATGAGAATAGACCCGGGGGCCATAGGTTTCACTAGTGGCTTCTCTCAAGAGCATAAGTATTCTACGGTGGGTGAACAAATTACTGTTGAGCAATTGACAGAATTGAGCATAGTTATGAGTATATCTAGGCAATGATCATGTATATAGGCATCACGTCCAAAACAAGTAGATCGAAACGATTCTGCATCTACTACTATTACTCCACTCATCGACCGCTATCCAGCATGCATCTAGAGTATTAAGTAAAAACAGAGTAACGCCGTAAGCAAGATGACATGATGTAGAGGGATAAATTCATGCAATATGATAAAAACCCCATCTTGTTATCCTTGACGGCAACAATACAATACGTGCCTTGCAACTCTTTCTGTCACTGAGTAAGGACACCGCAAGATTGAACCCAAAGCTAAGCACTTCTCCCATTGCAAGAACTACCAATCTAGTTGGCCAAACCAAAAAGATAATTTGAAGAGACTTGCAAAGATAACTCAATCATACATAAAAGAATTCAGAGAAGAATCAAATATTTTCCATAGATAATACTGGATCATAAACCCACAATTCATCGGTCTCAACAAACACACCGCAAAAAGAATATTACATCGAATAGATCTCCACGGGAGAGGGGGAGAACATTGTATTGAGATCCAAAAAGAGAGAAGAAGCCATCTAGCTACTAGGTATGGACCCGAAGGTCTGAAGTAAACTACTCACACTTCATCGGAGGGGCTATGGTGATGATGTAGAAGCCCTCCGTGGTGGATGCCCCCTCCGGCGGAGCTCCGGAACAGGCCCCAAGATGGGATCTCGTGGATACAGAAGGTTGCGGCAGTGGAATTAGGTTTTTGGCTCCTGTTCTAATCGTTCGAGGATACGTAGGTATATATAGGAGGAAGGAGTACGTCGGTGGAGCTCCGAGGGGCCCACGAGGTAGGGGGGCGCGCCCAGGAGGGGGCGCCCTCCACCCTCGTGACCTCCTCGGGCACTGCTTGGAGTAGGGTCCAAGTCTCCTGGGTCACGTTCGGTTGGAAAATCACGATCCCGAAGGTTTCATTCCGTTTGGACTCCGTTTGATATTCGGTTTCTTCGAAATACTAAAAAAGGCAAAAAACAGCAATTCTGGGCTGGGCCTCCAGTTAATAGGTTAGTCCCAAAAGTAATATAAAAGTGGAAAATAAAGCCCAATATAGTCCAAAATAGTACGTAAAGTAGCATGGAGCAATCAAAGATTATAGATATGTTGGAGACGTATCAGGCATCCCCAAGCTTAATTCCTGCTCTTCCTCGAGTAGGTAAATGATAAAAAAAAGAATTTTTGATGCGAAGTGATACTTTGGCATAATTTCAATGTAAATCTTCTTAATTGTGATATGAATATTCAGACCCAAAAGATTCAAGACAAAAGTTCATATTGACACAAAAATAATAATACTTCAAGCATACTAATCAAAGCAATCATGTCTTCTCAAAATAACATGGCAAAAGAAAGTTCATCCCTACAAAATCATATAGTTAGGCTATGCTTCATTTTTGTCACACAAAAATGTTCCCAACTTCTATACCCCCGATGACAAGCCAAGCAATTGTTTCATACTTAAATAATCTCAAACTTTTCAACCTTCACGCAATACATGAGCGTGAGCCATGGATATAGCACTATGGGTGGAATAGAATATGATGATGGTGATTGTGTGGAGAAGACAAAAAGGAGAAAGTCTCACATTGACGAGGCTAATCAATGGACTATGGAGATGCCCATCAATTGATGTCAACATGAGGAGTAGGGATTGCCATGCAATGGATGCACTAGAGCTATGAATGCTCAACATAAGAAAAACTAGTGGGTGTGCATCCAACTTGCTTGCTCACGAAGACCTAGGGCATTTGAGGAAGCCCATCGTAGGAATATACAAGCCAAGTTCTATAATGAAAAATTCCCACTAGTATAAAAAAGACAACTTATGAGACTCACTACATGAGGAACAAGGTGCTACTTTGAAGCACAATATATGAGACTCACTACATGAAGAACAAGGTGCTACTTTGAAGCACGAGTGTGAAAAAAGAGATAGTAGCATGCCCTTTTTATTTTCTTTTTTGGGGCTTTTCTCTTTTTTTGGCCTTTCTCTCTTTTTTTATTTGGGCAATGCTCTAATAATGATGATCATCACACTTCTATTGATTACAACACAGGGATTACAACTCAAAACTTAGAACAAGATATGACTCTATATGAATGCCTCCGGCGGTGTACCGGGATGGTGCAATGAATCAAGAGTGACATGTATGAAAAATAATGCATGGTGGCTTTTCCACAAATACGATGTCAACTACAAGATCATGCAACGGCAATATGACAAAAGTAATGTATGTCATGATGATGATGGTGGAAGTTGCATGGCAATATATCTCAGAATGGCTAGCCATGATAGGTAGGTATGGTGGCTGTTTTGAGGAAGATATAAGGAGGTTTATGTGTGATAGAGCATATCGTATCACGGGTTTTGGATGCACCGGCGAAGTTTGCGCCAACTCTCAAGGTGAGAAAGGGCAATGCACGGTACCGAAGAGGCTAGCAAAGGTGGAAAGGTGAGAGTGCGTATAATCCATGGACTCAACATTAGTCAAAAGAACTCATATAATTATTGCAAAAAATTAGAAGTTATCAAAAATCAAGTACTACACACATGCTCCTAGGGGGATAGATTGGTAGGAAAAGACCATCGCTCGTCCCCGACTGCCACTCATAAGGATGCACAAGCCAGGTACATTTCATGTTTCAAATTTGTTACACAACTTTAACCATACATGCATGCTACGGGACTTGCAAACTTCAACACAAGTATTTCTCAAATTCATAATCACCCAACTAGCACGAGTTTGATATTATCACCTCCATATCTCAAAACAATTATCAAGCATCAAACTTATCTTAGTATTCGATTCACTCAAAAAAAAGTTTCACATATCTTGAACGCCAAGTATATTAACATTAAGCAAATTACCATGCTATTGAAGACTCTCAAAATAATCTAAGTGAAGCATGAGAGATCAAATAGTTTCTTTAAAACAAATCCACCACCGTGCTCTAAAAGATCTAAGTGAAGTACTAGAGCAAAAATTATCACGCTCAAAAGATATAAGTGAAGCACAATGAGCAAAACTATCAAGCTCAAAAGATATAAGTGAAGCACATAGAGTATTCTAACAAATTCCAATTCATGTATGGCTCTCTCAAAAGGTGTGTACAGCAAGGGTGATTGTGGTAGACTAACAAGCAAAGACACAAATAATACAAGACGCTCCAAGCAAAACACATATCATGTTGGTGAATAAAAATATAGCTCCAAGTAAAT
This sequence comes from Triticum aestivum, assembly GCF_018294505.1. Lineage (NCBI taxonomy): Eukaryota > Viridiplantae > Streptophyta > Magnoliopsida > Poales > Poaceae > Triticum > Triticum aestivum. The sequence continues at coordinate 145,980,354 of NC_057795.1, read as the reverse complement.
TACCGATGGAAGTGGACGAAAGAGGGGATGCCTTCCGGGGCATCCCCAAGCTTTGAATTTTTGGTGTCCTTGGATTATCTTGGGGGTGACATGGGCATCCCCAATCTTAGGCTCTTGCCACTCCTTGTTCCATAATCCATCAAAAGAATTCACCCAAAACTTGAAAACTTCACAACACAAAACTCAACAGAAATCTCGTGAGCTCCGTTAGAGAAAGAAAACAAAATACTACTTCAAGGTACTGTAATGAACTCATTCTTTATTTATATTGGTGTTAAACCTACTGTATTTCAACTTCTCTATGGTTTATAAACTAATTTACTAGCCATAGATTCATCAAAATAAGCAAATAACATACGAAAAACAGAATCTGTCAAAAACAGAACAGTCTGTAGCAATCTGTAACTAACGCAAACTTCTGGAACTCTAAAAATTCTACCAAAATAGGAAGTCCTGAACAATTTGTTTATTGATCATAAGCAAAAAGAATCAACGCAAAATAACATTCCTGTTATTTATCATAACTAAATTCGTGCGTGCAAAGTTTCTGTTTTTCAGCAGAATCAAATCAACTATCATCGTAGGTTATCCTATAGGTCTACTTGGCACAAACACTAATTAAAACATAAAACCACATCCAAACAGAAGATAGATGGATTACTTATTCCTAAACAGAAGCAAAAACAAAAAACACAAAATAAAATTGGGTTGCGTCCCAACAAGTGCTATCGTTTAACGCCCCTAGCTAGGCATTGATGATTTTGATGATGCTCACAAGAAAGAGAAGAATTGAAGCGCAAAGAGAGCATCATGAAACATGCGACAAACACATCTAAGTCTAACATACTTCCTATTCATAGGCATATTATAAGCAAGCAAATTTGCAAGGCAAACAAAAACTAGCATATGCAAGGGATAAGAAAGAGACGATAGCAATCTCAACATGACGAGAGGTAATTTAGTAACATGAAAATTTCTACAACCATATTTTCCTATCTCATAATAATTACATGTAGGATCATAAGCAAATTCAACAAAATAGCTATCACATAACATATTCTCAACACGATCCACATGCATGCAAAGTTGACACTCTTCCAAGATAGTGGGATTAACATTAGCTAGAGTCATGACCTCTCCGAACCCACTTTTACCAAAAATATCATAAGATTGAACATACTACAAGAATTTGGGATCTAAAGTTGACACTCTTCCAAACCCACTTTCAATATTATTGCAAACATTATTATCAATCTCATATTCATCATGGGGCTTAAATAAATTTTCAAGGTTATAAGAAGAATCACCCCAATCATGATCATTGAAACAAGTAGTAGACATAGCAAAACTAGCATCCCCAAGCTTAGGGTTTTGCATATTATTAGCACAATTGACATCAAGAGAATTTATAGGAAAATTATTGCAATCATACTTTTTATTCAAAGATCTATCGTGAATCACTTCATAAAGTTCTTCATCACAATTTTTAGATTCACGAATTTCAAGCAAAACTTCATAAAGATAATCTAGTGCACTCAACTCACTAGCAATAGGTTCAACATAATTGGATCTCTTAAAGAGATTAGCAAGTGGATGATGATCCATAAACTTTTAGCAAGCGAAGATGCAAGCAAAAAGAAGGCACATGGTAACACAAGATCGGACGGAAGAAGGGCGAATAAAAACGGCAAGGGTGAAGTGGGGGAGAGGAAAACGAGAGGCAAATGGCAAATAATGAAATGCGAGAGATAGGGATTGCGATGGGTACTCTGTATAGTTGACTTGCTTGCGTGAGCCTCCCCGGCAACGGCGCCAGAAATTCTTCTTGGTACCTCTTGAGCACTGCGTTGGATTTCCCCGAAGAGGAGAGGATGATGCAGTAAAGTAGCGTAAGTATTTCCCTCAGTTTTTGAGAATCAAGGTATCAATCCAGTAGGAGACCACGTACAAGTCCCTCATACCTACACAAAACGACAGCAACTCGCAACCAACGCTTAGGGGTTGTCAATCCCTTCACGGTCACTTACGAGAGTGAGATCTGATAGAGATAATATTTTTGGTATTTTTGATAGATAGATGCAAAGTAAAAAGTAAAGGCAAAGTAAAAACAAAGCAAGTAAATAAAGTGATATAGATTGATATAATGAGAATAGACCCGGGGGCCATAGGTTTCACTAGTGGCTTCTCTCAAGAGCATAAGTATTCTACGGTGGGTGAACAAATTACTGTTGAGCAATTGACAGAATTGAGCATAGTTATGAGTATATCTAGGCAATGATCATGTATATAGGCATCACGTCCAAAACAAGTAGATCGAAACGATTCTGCATATACTATTATTACTCCACTCATCGACCGCTATCCAGCATGCATCTAGAGTATTAAGTAAAAACAGAGTAACGCCGTAAGCAAGATGACATGATGTAGAGGGATAAATTCATGCAATATGATAAAAAACCCATCTTGTTATCCTTGATGGCAACAATACAATACGTGCCTTGCAACTCTTTCTGTCACTGAGTAAGGACACCACAAGATTGAACCCAAAGCTAAGCACTTCTCCCATTGCAAGAACTACCAATCTAGTTGGCCAAACCAAAAAGATAATTCGAAGAGACTTGCAAAGATAACTCAATCATACATAAAAGAATTCAGAGAAGAATCAAATATTTTCCATAGATAATACTGGATCATAAACCCACAATTCATCGGTCTCAACAAACACACTGCAAAAAGAAGATTACATCGAATAGATCTCCACGAGAGAGGGGGAGAACATTGTATTGAGATCCAAAAAGAGAGAAGAAGCCATCTAGCTACTAGGTATGGACCCGAAGGTCTGAAGTAAACTACTCACACTTCATCGGAGGGGCTATGGTGATGATGTAGAAGCCCTCCGTGGTGGATGCCCCCTCCGGCGGAGCTCCGGAACAGGCCCCAAGATGGGATCTCGTGGATACAGAAGGTTGCGGCAGTGGAATTAGGTTTTTGGCTCCTGTTCTGATCGTTCGAGGATACGTAGGTATATATAGGAGGAAGGAGTACGTCGGTGGAGCTCCGAGGGGCCCACGAGGTAGGGGGGCGCGCCCAGGAGGGGGCGCCCTCCACCCTCGTGACCTCCTCGGGCACTGCTTGGAGTAGGGTCCAAGTCTCCTGGGTCACGTTCGGTTGGAAAATCACGATCCCGAAGGTTTCATTCCGTTTGGACTCCGTTTGATATTCTGTTTCTTCGAAATACTGAAAAAGGCAAAAAACAACAATTCTAGGCTGGGCCTCCGGTTAATAGGTTAGTCCCAAAAGTAATATAAAAGTGGAAAATAAAGCCCAATATAGTCCAAAACAGTAGGTAAAGTAGCATGGAGCAATCAAAAATTATAGATACGTTGGAGACGTATCAGGCGCCATTGAGGCCGAGGAGGAATAGAAAGGCGCCGACTGGCAATACTATTTAGATTGCATCAGTGCCTGAGACACCAGTTCAGGAGGGTGGCAATATCACTCGGACTTCTGTGTCCTTCGCTGTGCCGCTGACGAGTGTTCGGCCTTCATCGTCGACTGCTGATCCGCCCTCCCTTTTCGCCACACACCACGTCCCAGAGGACCAAGTGGGTGCTGCTAAGGAGGCTATACGCCAGGCGGGGATCATGATGGAGCAGGTGAAGGCGGTCTGGGAAGCCAGCCAAGCGGCCTATGATGCTAGCTTAGCCTTTCAGAGCAACGTCCAAGTTAGTTGGTTATCGCTTGTTTTGTTAGGATGTGCTATCTGAAGACTCTCTTTCCGAAGATCTTTGTATCTGTACACCCACTGGGTGTGTCGATTGAATTTTTGGATTGGTGGGGGCACGCTGAGTGCACCCACTGGGTGTAGTCCCTGAGACTATGGTGGACTGCTGGCAGTCGACTGTAGTCTTTGTATTTTGAGTTTCTTCACTCTAACTTCTTCACTCGGTCTGGTCGGACCATGTCGAATGGAATCTTGGAACCAGTGGGGGCATGCTGAGTGCACCCACTGGGTGTGGTCCCTGAGACCATGGTCGACTGCTGGCAGTCGACTAAGGTCTGAAGAACCTGTGTTTTGTTTGGTAGATCATGATGAGACCGTGGCTAACTGCTGGCAGTTAGCTATGGTTTAGGATCATAACCTCTTTGTCCTTTTCGGTCGACCGATCGAACCAAGTCGGTAGAACCAGTGGGGGCACGCTGAGTGCACCCACTGGGTGTAGTCCTCGAGACTACTGCTGAATATTTTGATTCGGTTGTAGTCTTAGAAATGTTATGATTTTTCTCTTAGTCACTCGGAAGCAACCTATCTTTGATGTCTGTCGACTGACCCTTCGCAGAAATCTTGTGAGCTTGTGGCTCGCTATACTGAATTGGAAAACAAACAAATCCAGCTCAACCTTGACTTGAAGCTTGCTCAGGAGAACTTTCAGAAGGCAAAAGACGAAGCAAAAGGTATGGCTGGTGAGAACTTGACGACTGTCTTTATCTTTCTGCCCATCCCTGATTCTGATCTCATTGTCATTTTGCAGATAAAGTTAAGGAGGCTCTGAAGAAGAAGGACCATGACCTTGCCGAGGCGTAGAAGGCGGCTTTGGACAAAATGAAGCTTGCGGAAGAAAAACTGGCTTCAGTCGGTAAACTTGAGGAGGAGAACGCCAATCTGAAAGCTGCTCTCGACGCGGCCAACAAGGAGGTCAGCCATCTGAAGAATGATAAGATAGCTCTGAATGACAAGGCTAGTAAACTGGTGGGGAAGAAGAACAATCTGGAGGCTTATCTGGGAGGGCTCGCCAAGAACTTATTCATCATGCTTTAGGGTAATCTCTCCTACCCGACTGACTTGTCATCATTGACTCATCGTAGAACTGCTGGTTCATCTTTGAATTGTGTTTACAGAATTCTGCCAAAACTTTGAGGAGGAGACCAGTCGAGTGGAGACAAGCTTGGACCCCATTAACTCTCTTGTGAAGGATGAAGCTGCTTTGAACGTCCTCCGACTGGAGTCTCGTGTTGCTGGTGTGGTCAACTACCTTGCTCGACTAAAGGTTGCGGCGTCGCGAATCAACACGGCACTTTGGCCAGGAGCGACGCTTCAAAATGACCTCGAGTCTCTAATGACTTGACTGAATGAAGTTCCAGGTCGAGTGCAAGAATGGAAGAAGTCTTCTGCCAGGTGCGGCGCTGACATCGCTCTGTCCCTGGTCCGTGTTCACTGCAAGGATGCGCGAGAGGAAAAGCTGGCGTCCATCAAAGTTGCCAATACCAAGAAGCATGACTTCCAATCTTTCATGGAGACCTTCATTGCCGCTGCCACTCGGATCACTGACAGAATTGACTTGGATCAGTTTGTCGCGCCCTCCAGTCCTCCACCGGAGGAGTAGGAAAAACTTCTATGCTTTGCCTTAAATTTGCCTCGGAATGCCGAGTGGTTTTGTAACCGATAAAATTTTACAGGCTTGACGCCTGAGCACTTCTGAATCCGTAGGATGTTATCTAAACTTGGCTTATCGTTGAATATGCTTGCATTTGCCTTCGAGCAAACTTTGTTTTTCACTTGGAATATGCTTTAGTGCTTGAGACGCAGCCCTGAGGTGGAAAATCCAGTCGACCTGCACTTCATCATTCTTGCAGGTAGGGATGGAGCACAGATTGCAGTTGACCTGCGTCCTTGCGGATCGGGATGGAGCACACGTTGTACTTGTGGCGCAGCTCTGAAGGAGAAGGTAGCAGTCGACCTGCACCTCGTCGTCCTTGCAGATCGGAGTGAAGCGCACGTTATACTTGTGGCGCAGCTCCGTAGGAGAAGGTAGCAGTCGACCTGCACCTCGTCGTCCTTGCGGATCGGAATGGAGTGCACGTTGTATTTGTGGCGCAGTTCCGAAGGAGAAGGTAACAGTCGACCTGCACCTCGTCGTCCTTGCGGATCGGAATGGAGCGCACATTGTATTTGTGGCGCAGCTCCGAAGGAGAAGGTAGCAGTCGACCTGCACCTCGTCGTCCTTGTAGATCTGAGTGAAGCGCACGTTATACTTGTGGTGCAGCTCCGAAGGAGAAGGTAGCAGTCGACCTACACCTCGTCGTCCTTGCGGATCGGAATGGAGCGCACGTTGTATTTGTGGCACAGCTCCGAAGGAGAAGGTAGCAGTCGACCTGCACCTCGTCGTCCTTGCGGATCGAAATGGATTTCATACTTAGGCGAGTATTTGAACTGCAGCTAAGCCCCCGAGTGGGAGGGTTGCTCTCCACTTGGTAGGATTTTCAAATACTTAGGCGAGTACTAGACTACAGCTAAGCCCCGAGTGGGAGGGTTGCTCTCCACTTGGTAGGATTTTCAAATACTTAGGCGGGTACTGGACTGCAGCTAAGCCCCCGAGTGGGAGGGTTGCTCTCCACTCGGTAGGATTTTCAAATACTTAGGCGAGTACTGGACTGCAGCTAAGCCCCCGAGTGGGAGGTTTGCTCTCCACTCGGTAGGATTTTTAAATACTTAGGCGAGTACTGGACTGCAGCTAAGCCCCCGAGTGGGAGGGTTTCTCTCCACTCGGTAGGATTTTCAAATACTTAGGCGGGTACTGGACTATAGCTAAGCCCCCGAGTGGGAGTTTTGCTCTCCACTCGGAAGGATTTTTAAATACTTAGGCGAGTACTGGACTGCAACTAAGCCCCGAGTGGGAGGTTTGCTCTCCACTCGGAAGGATTTTTAAATACTTAGTCGAGTACTGGACTGCAGCTAAGCCCCCGAGTGGGAGGGTTGCTCTCCACTCGGTAGGATTTTCAAATACTTAGGTGAGTACTGGACTATAGCTAAGCCCCCGAGTGGGAGGGTTGCTCTCCACTCGGTAGGATTTTCAAATACTTAGGCGAGTACTGGACTGCAACTAAGCCCCCGAGTGAGAGGCTTGCTCATCACTCGGTAGGATTTTTAAATACTTAGGCGAAACAGATTCATAGCTAAGCCCCCGAGTGAGAGGCTTGCTCGTCACTCGGTAGGATTTTTAAATACTTAGGCGAAACGGATTCGCAGCTAAGCCCCCGAGTGAGAGGCTTGCTCATCACTCGGTAGGATTTTTTTACAAACTTAGGCGAAACGGATTCGCAGCTAATCCACCCACTGGGGGATTTCTCACGTAAACAAAAGCAACTACAATCACTGGGAAAATTATAACACTCTTGTCTTTGATAAACAAACTACAGAGGTACTTTTTATTACATCTCATCCGAGTGAGTACTTAAGTATAAAAGGGGCGGAGCAGCTCCGCATTCCAAGCTCGTGGCTCATCAGTCTAGCGATCGACATTGTAAAGATGGTACGCTCCATTGTGGAGAACTTTGGTGACGATGAAGGGGCCTTCCCAAGTAGGAGCGAGCTTGTGTGGTTTCTGTTGATCCACTTGGAGGACCAAGTCTCCTTCTTGGAAGGCTCGACTCTTCACGTTTCTGGCATGGAATCGACGCAATTCCTGCTGATAGATAGTCGATCGGATCATGGCCATCTCTCTTTCTTCTTCTAGAAGGTCGACTGCGTCCTGTCGGGCTTGTTCTACTTCATCCTCAGAGTAGAGCTCGACTCGGGGTGCATTGTGAAGAAGGTCACTCGGCAGAACTGCTTCAGCTCCATAGACCAGAAAGAATGGAGTTCGCCCAGTTGACCGATTAGGAGTGGTCCTCAATCCCCAAAGAACTGATGGAAGTTCGTCGACCCACGCGCCTGCTGCGTGCTTGAGATCATGCATCAATCGGGGTTTCAGTCCTTTGAGAATTAGGTCGTTTGCTCTTTCTGCTTGTCCATTCGACTAGGGGTGAGCGACGGAAGTGTAGTCGACTCGCATGCCTTGAGAAGCGCAAAAGGCTCTGAATTTGTTAGAATCGAAGTTTGACCCATTATCAGTGATGATGTCGTGCGGAACTCCATACCTGAATATCAACTCTCTGATGAAGCTGATAGCAGTGCAGGTATCAAGATTCTTGATAGGCTTAGCTTCAATCCACTTAGTGAACTTGTCGACTGCCACTAGTACATGGGTGAAGCCGCTCCTGCCAGTTCTCAGTGGTCCAACCATATCCAATCCCCAAACAGCGAAGGGCCAGACGAGTGGAATGGTCTTCAAGGCTGAGGCGGGTTTGTGTGACATATTGGAATAGAACTGACATCCTTCACACTTGTCGACTATCTCTTTCTCCATTTCATTTGCTCTTGGCCAGTAAAACCCCGCTCGGTATGCTTTAGCCACAATGGTCTGAGAGGACGCATGATGACCGCACGTTCCCGAGTGGATATCGTCAAGAATTATCTGACCTTCTTCTGGTGTTATACATTTCTGACTGACTCCAGTCGCGCTTTCCCTGTACAACTTTCCCTTTATCACTATAAAGGCCTTAGATCGACGGAAAATCTGTCGAGCCTCTTCTTCATTCTCTGGGAGCTCTTTCCTTAGGATATACGCGATGTACGGCACTGTCCAGTCGAGAGTGATGACCAAAACTTCCATGATCAGGTCGACCACAGCTGGGACCTCAACTTCAGTCGGATCGTTGAGCAGCTGGCTCGGCTTTCCGCTTCTACTTCCGACTGGAGTTCCCTCCTCCGGTTTCGTGGGCGAATGACTTGTGCTTGCCACTCCGGAGCCGATCCTCTTCTTCACCATTGGCATACTTGGTGGCAATCTCCATCATTCGACTCAGAGACATGTCTCCGGTTCGACCGAATTTTAGGTTTAGCTCTCTGTACTTAACACCTTCCTTGAAGGCACAGACTGCCTGGTGATCAGATACATTCTTTACAATGTGATGCAACGTGATTCATCTCTGGATGTAATCCCTCAAAGTTTCATTCGACTTCTGCACACAAGATTGCAGCTCTGTCGACCCTGCTGGTCGCTTGCAAGTTCCTTCAAACGTTCTGACAAACACTCGGGCAAGATCTTCCCAAGTGTAAATGCTGCTGGGTGCTAACTGATTCAACCATGCTCTAGCCAAGCCCTCCAACATAAGATGCAGGTGTTTCATGGCCACTTCATCATTGCCGCCGCCAATCTGAACAGCCACTCGGTAGTCTTCAAGCCAAGTATCAGGCTTGGACTCACCAATGAACTTACTGACTCCAGTCGCCAACCTGAAGTTGGGAGGAATCACCGCGGCCCTGATGGCTCTGCTGAAGCACTTTGGTCCTGAGACATGTACTCTGCTGCCGGTGGGTACATCTCTGTCATGACCTTCTCGGTGAGCTCTGTTCCTGTCGAACAAACCTTGAACGAGAATGGATCTCGAATCAAAGCCTGGTTCCCTGGGGTCGACTGGAATCCTTAACCCAACACTGTGAGGGTGTCTATCATCCTGCAGTCGAGGCGTGTACGATCCACTCCTTGGGGGAGGGGTGGGCACTCAACGTCGATCATCACGACCGAGTCGGTGATCATACTGCTCACGGTTCTTGTACTGGTCACGCCGGCCTCCACGTCCCTCACGCCTTGGGGGCGATCTTGGGCTATGGGCCGACTAGACTGTATTTGCAGCGACGGATCTGCTATGGATCCTATTCCGCGACTGTGATACAGCTGAATTTTGATCTCCTGCCGCCCGGAGTAATGCTCTGATCTGCAACAAGCCTCTACCAGCCTCTGACTGGGAAGGCTGAATCGATTCTGCTATACGGGCTACAGCTGCTAAATTCTGAATCGGAGTTCGATGTACCTGAGTCGGTGGTGGAAAGAGTTGACGTCGACTGGATTCTGGAACCCGTTGTCACGCAAGCTCGTCGAGTGCTCGCTGGAGGTTCTCTAGTCGAGTGCGCTCAGCCAAGTTGGCCAAGCGCGCGTCCTCTAAGGCACGAGCCTCGGGGGTTTCTCCAACGATAGGAGTGTGCAGCGTATCCATGTTCCGGTGGCGAAGTTCTTCCCTCTGTAGCGAAGTGAGGGGCTCGGGGAGATACTCTTCATGGGCATGTGATGGATCGCCTCCGCCGTCGCCTCCGTCGGTGCGGGGAAAACCGGGAGGACTGTATGGTCCATCGACCATCAAAACCTCCGCCACTGGATCACTGCTATCGCACTCGGATGTAGTGTCTGCGGAGCCAGTCGATAGGTCGAGCATGCCGTAGAGAGATTCGTCGGGCTCGATCGCCGCGACTTGGGGGGTGGCTGACTGGCGAGCCACCGCGTGCCTCACCCACCGCTGAAGCCTCGACTGCCCAGAGCGCTTGTGCCAGCGGGAAACGGGGAGGGAGGACGACACAGGAGCCGACTGATACTGGGTCGACGGTTGCCGCAGGAGGACGCCGCGGACGCACGCGCGAAAGTGCGTCGCCCCGCGGACAGGGAGCGCGTCAATGTCGAGCGGAGCCTCCTGAAGCCAAGCGGAGTCGTCGGCGATGAACGTGAGCGCGCTGAGACGGATCTCGCGGCCCTCAACCAAAACTCCGCCCGAAACCATGATGAAGGAGATCGGAAAAATTGCAACTTCTCCAATAAGTCGCTAAGACACCTGCCCCATGGTGGGCGCCAACTATCGTGGTTCTAAGCTTGACAGTAATGTAGGGGGGTAGGAATGGAGAGGCAGGATCCTAGCTATGGAGTAGTTGTATACGCAAGAGATTTACGAGTTCAGGCCCTTCTCGGAGGAAGTAACAGCCCTACATCTCGGAGCCCGGAGGCGGTCGACTGGATTATGTGTGTATGAGTTATAGGGGTGCGAACCCTTTACACTAAGGAGGGGGGTGGCTTATATAGAGTTCGCCAGACCCCTCCGACCCTCAGTTATGTAGAGTTTAAGGTACATTAAGATCAGGCGTTACTGACAACGCCACAAATAAAGTGCTATGATGACCATAAAAGCTAGTTAATGACCGACCGTTTGTGTGCAGAGTGACTTTAGATCTCCTGGCTGTCGAGTGATTGGCTTCATGGTCGAGTGTCCTCAAGTCCGTCGAGTGGAACACTTCTGAGTCGATTGAAAGGTGGTTTCTTCTAGAGATGTCCTTGGGTAGGGTAGTTTGGACATGTCCATGACCCTACCCTAGGTACATAGCTTCATCAACGAGATCGACGATGGATCCTCATCCGGTACGGTGGATGAGGGACGTCGAGGTGTTGCTATGGACGACGTCGTCAGGGAAGAGGCTCCGGCTGGGTGGCGGACGGAGCAGGGTGTGGGGCTTTGTCGCGGGTTTTCGCGGCCTCGGTGTATGAATGGGTGGGTGGATGGGATAGCAGCGGGGAACCATGGCTTAGGGACGCGCTTGTCCGAAATCTGGGGTAAGTTACAAAAGTACCCCCACCGATTTGAGGCGGTTCTTTCGGTTCAGGGGTACCATGGTGAAAGATCGAGGATGTCGCCTAGAGGGGGGGGGGGGTGAATAGGCGCTTTAAAATAATTACGGTTAAGGCCTGAACAAATGCGGAATAAACCTAGCGGTTAATTTGTCAAGCACAAAACCTAAAACAACTAGGCTCACCTAAGTGCACCAACAACTTATGCTAAGCAAGATAAGCAACTATGTGATAGCAAGATATATGACAAAGAACAACATGTCTACCACAAAGTAAAGTGCATAAGTAAAGGGCTCGAGTAAGAGATAACCGAGGCACGCGGAGACGATGATGTATCCCGAAGTTCACACCCTTGCGGATACTAATCACCGTTTGGAGCGGTGTGGAGGCACAATGCTCCCCAAGAAGCCACTAGGGCCACCGTAATCTCCTCACGCCCTCGCACAATGCAAGATGCCGTGATTCCACGAAGGGACCCTTGAGGGCGGTCATCGAACCCGTACAAATGGCAACCCTTGGGGGCGGTCACCGAACCCGTACACTTTGGCAACCCTTGGGGGCGGTCACCGGAACCCATCAAATTGCTCGGGGCAATCTCCACAATCTAATTGGAGACCCCGACGCTTGCCTGGAGCTTTACACCACAATGATTGAGCTTCGAACACCACCAACCATCTAGGGCGCCAAGGCACCCAAGAGGAACAAGCTCTAGGGTGCCCAAACACCCAAGAGTAATAAACTTCTCAAACTGCACTTCCACGTATCACCATGGAGAACTCAAACCGATGCACCAAATGCAATGGAAAGGGCACACGGAGTGCCCAAGTCCTTCTCTCCCAAATCCCACTAAAGCAACTAATGCTAGGGAGGAAAATGAGAGGAAGAACGAAAGAAGAACACGAAGAACTCCAAGATCTAGATCCAAGGGGTTCCCCTCACTTAGAGGAGAAAGTGATTGGTGGAAACATGGATCTAGATCTCCTCTCTCTTTTCCCTCAAGAACTAGCAAGAATCATAGGAGGGATTGAGAGTTAGCAAGCTCGAAGAAGGTCAACAATGGAGGAAGAACACGAGCTCAAAGGATAAGGTTCAATGGGGAAGAAGACCCCCTTTTATAGGTGGGGGAAAATCCAACCGTTATGCTCACAGCCCGCACAGAGCGGTACTACCGCTCCAAGGAGCGGTACCACAGCTCCAAGGAGCGGTACTACCGCTAGGGCGGTAGTACCCCTTTGAAACACAACAGTGAGAAGGCAAAAAGGCCAGAAGAACCGTCGTAGCGGTAGTACCGCTTGACCTCACGGTACTACCGCTAGGGGTAGCGGTACTACTGTTAAGGGTAGCGGTACTACTGCTTGCGAGCGGTACTAAAAAATTACATCCGGGCCTACCACCGCAGGACTTGGGACGAGTTTTTGGTCCGGAGCGGTACTACCGCTGTAGGAGCCGCGGCAGTACCGCTCTGGAGCAGTAGTAAAAAATTACATCCGCTCCAATTCGCTGTAGTACTGCTGCAGCCTTTTCAGAACACCAAAACTGCCACAACTTTTGCAAACGGACTCTGAATTCGATGAAACCAAGTTTGTTGGAAAGCTAGCGACAAGGGCTAACACAAACATGAAATAAATATCAATAAGAAGCAAATTAGAAAAGTCCCATAAGAAAATTGTGAGAACCCTTCCTCGGATAAGACCGATAAAACCTCCAACACCGAAAACATCATAGTAGACGCATGCGAACTCCGTTTTCGATGAACTCAAGCTTGTCATCAAGATGACCATAATCTCTAAGACTCACAAAGAGAACCAAACAAGAACTAAGAAACATGATGCAAGGATGCAATGGTTTGAGCTCTCTACTAACGATACGATCAAGCTACCAACTTGAGAGCCCCCCTTGATAGTACGACAAACGATCCTATAACCCGGTCTCCCAACTACCACCATGAGACCGGTAAAATAGAAAACCTATCAAGGGAAAACCTTTGCCTTGCACATGGTCCACTTGAGCTAGATGGTGACGATCTTGACTCCCTCAAGTTGGACCACCTTTCTTGATTGCGTTGGCTCGATGAAGACTAGATGATTGCTCCCCCATAGTCCACTATGGGTGAGCCACTCTTCAGCACATCTTCACAAGTCCATTGACACCACAATGGATGGCAAGATTCAAGCACTTGATCTCTTCGTGATGCTCCACTTGAACTTGCACATGGCAATCTTGATGACGATCACCACTTGATGCCATCCTTTCCATGGGTTGTATGATATCTTCCTCTTGACGCAAGCCCATGGACACGTACCTAACCCCACATAGAACTCTCACATAGACCATGGGTTAGTACACAAAGTGCAATGGACAATGCTTACCATACCATGGGATCACTTGATCCCTCTCGGTACATCTTCTACGCTTTGTGAGTTGATCAACTTGATTCACTCTTGACTTAGTCTTGATCAACCTTGAATCTTTCCAACTCTCTTCATTTGGATGATGTCTTGAAGGTAAACATGAATGATCACACAATCTTCTTCTTCAAGACATGCTTGCAATAAGCTCAACACTCACATGACCAATCTTTGGATAATTCCTTAATAGCACCTTGGTCAACTCATAAACTCCTTGAAACCAACACATGGACTTCAAGAAAAGCCTATGGACAAATCCTTAAAATATAACTCAAGACAACCATTAGTCCATAGAGATTGTCATCAATTACCAAAACCAAACATGGGGGCACCGCATGTTCTTTCAATCTCCCCCATTTTGGTAATTGATGACAATCACTTTCAAGAGAGTTTATATAAGGAATTATGCATCACAATGCAATGCAACAACCAATGATGCAGGAGAATGAGATGCAAATGCTTAGGAACAAAACCAAAGCAAGGAGAAAACTTTGAAACCTTCTCCACAAAACTCTCTGAAACTTCTCCCCCATTGGCATCGATTGCCAAAATGGGCGAAAAGCTTAGAAGGCCAAAATAAATTGTGGTCCTCCATAAATTGTGTATTTCTCAACAAGAGAGTGGAATGCAATACACATATCCAACCGTCAATACTTGGAGGAAGACAAACTATATTGAGGCCCAAAGATTGAAACAGAGAGATATGCCACAAAGACATAACAAAGAGAGACATAAGCAATCAGAAGATACCAATTGAAGCAAGCAATCAACGGATATCAGTTGAACCAACTAGACCAATGATCCTACGTGCCACATGAATAAAGATATTATGATATGAGCAGAGGATTGTTCTAAAGAAACTAGAGAAGCTCCCCATGATTTGTGCACATCAAGAATTTTTGTATTTGGATACAAAGTGCACAAAGTAGGATCATAGCTCCCCCAAAATCAATAGAAACTCACAACCAGTGCAAGGGGCAAATAGGAGACAAAGCCTAGCAATTGCAACAAGCACATGGTTGAGCAACATGTAACAGAGGCGACTAAGAATATGCTCAACCAACACCGATGTGTGTGAGTCAAGGCAATGCACTTGAGAAGACTAATGTATGGATGAGCATTAAGCATCAATATAGTCTTGAAAGAATGAGATACACGGTGCAAGGCATGTCATTCCCACACACAACTAGCAAACGGGTTCACAAGACCACTAATAAGCATATAAAGAACCTATGCTTGTGACAACCCATGGTGAAGATAGAAGATGAAAGCCTCATCAAGACGAGGGATACCAAGATGGCAGCCTCGTAAGGATAAGCATGAGGAAATAATATTCACCACACAAGAGTGCATCAAGATGCAACGATATAAGACATGCACTCAAGGCAAAAGATTTCACGGAGCCACCAAAGAAATAACATAAGAAAGACAAGGTGGACGTGAAAGAAAGGATATCACCTAGAGGTGTAATTTCTCTCAAGTGTATAAGGGTCTAGGTAGACGAAATCATGACGCTATATATCTACAAAGAAGGATGTACACCCGAAATAGTTACAACATGAAGGAACAAGATATCCAAAATGAAGTCATACATATACCAATAAGATATGTGCTTGGAAGCATAGCCCAAGGCTAGATATGGTCTTATTGTATATAAATGAATTCCTACCACACAACCATCAAAGACATCACAACTAGCAACAAGAGATCATTGTTGGGATGCTTTGAGAAAGGAAACAAGTATCACAAGAAAGAAAGAATAACATGCCATGATACAACCCACACACGATTGATGCAATAATGTGTGCATGTAGTAGATGATGATACTAGTTACCGAGATAGCATTGGAAGGATGTAGTAGATAGCAACTGAAGGTAGAAAGTAGTTCATTGATCATCCTAGCTTGACTCCAATAAGCACATGGTGACAACACCTTCCTTTTGAATGAGCCGAGTATCCAATGCATCTCCAATTGTTCCTAGAACAACAACACAAACAAAATGGCACCCAAACTCATTGGGACCAAAGAGTTAGAGATCCAACAATACATAGGACAAACTACACATAGATATGTGCATATAGATATGAAAATGAATCTCATGCACATCTCATCCAATTTGAGACTTGGTGGAGTTTCCCCTATATATTGGGTCAAAGAAAGAAAACATGCCAAAGGAACTACATGAAGTTAAAATGCATGCTCAAGACTTTCAAGAATCGATACCAAAATACAAGGAAAAACCAAGTGAAAAGGATACCAAATGGAGAAATCATCACTTGGAAGATATCATTAAAAGATACATCAAGGAATGAGATATCCATTGGAACACACAAAAAAAGATGTCAAACTCCCAAAGGAGAGGATGGTTCCAAACAAACCAAGCTCTCTACAAAGTTTCATGTTGGCACAAAGTACCAAAAGAAACGACTTGCCATCCACCAACACACACTTAATATGGATCACAATATGAGTGTTTTATAGAAAATAGGATAGCTCCCCCAAGACTAGTGCATTATAGAGAATTTGCATTTGAATACAAAATGCACAAGGTGGGATCACCACTTTCACTATATCTAGAAAACACTAAACAAGATCAAGAAAATAACAAGATCCACAAGTGGTATGGAAAACAATGGGAGTTGACACAATCCTAGGCACGAGATAAGGCCAATAAAAGAAAAGGCCAATGTAAAGATGATCAATAATTTCTACCACACATAAGTGAGTACCAATTGTCATAAGACAAGAAGTATTTGGAAATAATTCCCGTTGCTAGATAGCAAGGATATCCAACATCATCTTCACACCAAACACAAGCAAATTGCAACTTGTAGAGCTAGCATGCCACCTAGAAACAAGATAATCTACAATATCAACACTAGGTGACAATATCTCAAATGTACACATTTTCTAGGCTAGTAATATACATAGCATATTACTCCCCCATAATGTGATACCAATGAAGAAAACTTAACAAGAGGAAATAAGAGGATCCAACAAGAGATAATTAATGGACAATTTAGAATTTGAATTTCTCATGAGAAGACATACCGCATAGTGACTAGATAATCTTGTAATATCAATACTAGATGGTATTCCTCATGTACACACACTTATAGGAGTGTGAGGTGCACAAAGCACATCACTCCCCCATAATGGGATATTCCATTAATCTCTCACAAGAGCCAACTAAGATACAAACAAGATGCACAAAGGCTTAACACACAACTCACACGTACATGAAGTGCACACCAACATACATAAGCAAGTTGGAAGCGCAACATATACAAACACATGCAAGGAACAAAACCAAAACATGCAAGGGGGCAAGTAACTTTCAAAGTAAACAATTTAAGGACAAGTTACCGCAAGGAGGCACATTGGATATAAGATAGAAACTTGATAATCCAATTGACTTGGCTTGTGACAAAAAGAATGATGAAGTCCCCTTAATTCTTCATAATGTAGCCAAGTCTCCAATGCCCTCCAACAACACCTATTGATCAAGTTTGAGCTTGTTGGTCCCCAACCAAGTTGGGTCCTAAGAGGTTAGTCACAATAGGCTTGGCAACCCAAATGGTTCTTTTCTTGACACCACTTTGAGTACCAACAAACTTGGCAAACACATTGCCAACCTTATCCTTCCCAAGAGAATAGATATCATTAATAGTAATTGGGTTGGATAAGTTACCACTAGTGCATGAAGAAGCGACGTGGCCTTTCTCATGACATAAGTAGCAGCGTCTACTCTTCACTTTCTTCTCACTTGATTTCTCAACTTGAGAAGCATTAGATCGAGTTTTCTTGGGAAGAGGCCTTTCTTCAACTCGAGGTTGAGCATGAAAGTGAACTTGTGGCCGCTTCCCTTGTTGCTTGTCACTAATGGGCTTCTTCTTCAATGGGCAAGATCTAACATGAAGCCCTTCTACTTTGCACTTGAAGCAAACAATCTTGGCCGAATTCTTGACTTGTTCTTGGCCCTTCCTTTTGTTCATCTTGGACTTCTTCTTCTTATTGGAGTTGAATCCAAGTCCACCTTTGTCATTGGGGGATTTTTGCGCATTCAAGATATTGTTGAGTGTGGATTTCCCTTGATGACTCTTTTCCAAGTCTTTCTTCAAAGAAGTGACTTGGGCCTTGAGCTCTTTGATTTCCTCTACATGGTTAGTCTCAACACAAGTACTAGAGGAAGTATAAGCTTCATCGTTAGAGCAACAAGGCAAGGAAAGCAATTCATCACAAGATGTACCAACATTGTGAGTAGATGAATTACAAGGACTAGCACATGGCAATATACTATTTTGACTATAAGTAGTGCTAGTATCCACATGAGGCTCACTAGATGTTACCTTAGCAATCATGGCCTCATGAGCTATCTTTAGCACATTATGGGATACTAGAAGATCATCATGAGAGATTGAGAGCTTTTCATGGCTTTCTTCCAATTTCCCATAATTGCTAGATAGCAACTCAAGTTGAGCCCGTAGCTCAACATTCTCCTTCAAAATGGACGCTTCACAAGAAATAGAGTTAGTAGCACAAGCATCATCATTAACAACAAGAGGAGAAGGAAACTTGGCAAGATCTTTTAAATAAGAAGCTTCAAGTTGAGCATGAGACTCGGTGAGTTTGATGAGCTCACCCTTGATGACTCTTGAGCCATTTTCAAGGTGCTCAAAATCCTCAAGGAGTCTAACATGAGCAACTTCAAGCTTAGTATTTTTAGTTTCAAAATCATTGGCCACCTCAAGAGCTCTATCATGAGATTCGTTCATCCTAGATAATTCTAGAGCAAAAGTCTCCTCAAGAGATTCCTTGGTGGTTTGTTCAAGTTCAAGAGCTTGGGAGAGGTCCGCAATCTCATTAGCGCAATCACGCCCATGACCTTCCATTTTATCAATGGTGACCTCATGCTCCTCGAGATGAGATTCCAACTCCTCAATGTATTTCTTGCCCTCGATGGCAATCTACATGATTTCCATGAAGTTGGAACGAGCAATTTTATTGTTACGAAGAGCTTTAAAAATCATCTCTCCCTTAATTTTTAAGGAAGCAACATTATCATTATCTTCATCATTATCCTCATCATCATTAGCATTAACATCATCATCAAGAGACATATTGGGGTTCAAAGTATGAGATACCTTTGAAGCCTTAGCCATAAGGCAAAAAGCAATAGATGATGATGTAGGATCCCTTGAAGCACCATTCAAGACCACATCTTGTTCCATGGAGTGTTGGATTTCCTCTACATTGTTAGCACAATAACTCGAGGAAATAGATACATTTTTATCATGGCAACAAGACATATCAAGCATATCATCATGAGATTTGAGCAAGCAATTTCTACATGATATGCAAGGACTATCAACACAAGCATGTGAAACATGTAAGGTGCTCGAAGTGTTAAAGTCCAAATAAAGACCATTGCAATAAGATAATGATGAAGGATCACCAAGAACAAGCACACTATCATCATTTCAATGACTGACACTACTCACCATAGAATTACCTTGTGGCAATCCACATGTAGGTGAAGTAGAAGAAGTTGAGAAGGCAACACGGCCGGAGGTGGAGGGAGAACAATCATCCCCACAAATCTTGGACACACCATATTTATCTTGAAGCTTTGTCCACAACTCATGAGCATCCCGGAATGGCATGAGTTGAAATATAACTACATTGTTCAAAGCATCGAAAAGCACATTAGAAGCTTGAGCATTGAGATAAGAGTTTTTCTCATCCTCGAAAGATAATCTTTGGGGATCCTTTGGAGGAGAAAAACCCATATCTACAATTCGCTTTAAATTTGGGTCCATGACCCTAAAGAGATTAAGCATGCAAATTACCCAAACATCAAAATTTGTGCCATCGAAACTAAGACTGTCAGAGAATCCTAATCCCCTAGTCGACATCTTTACTCTCTAGGTGGTAAAGCCTAATAAAGAGAGACGAGGCTCTGATACCAATTGAAAGATCGAGGATGTCGCCTAGAGGGGTGGGGGTGAATAGGCACTTTAAAATAATTACGGTTAAGGCTTGAACAAATGCGGAATAAACCTAGAGGTTAATTTGTCAAGCACAAAACCTAAAACAACTAGGCTCACCAAAGTGCACCAACAACTTATGCTAAGCAAGATAAGCAACTATGTGATAGCAAGATATATGACAAAGAACAATATGTCTACCACAAAGTAAAGTGCATAAGTAAAGGGCTCGGGTAAGAGATAACCGAGGCACGCGGAGACGACGATGTATCCCGAAGTTCACACCCTTGCAGATGCTAATCTCCATTTGGAGCGGTGTGGAGGCACAATGCTCCCCAAGAAGCCACTAGGGCCACCGTAATCTCCTCACGCCCTCGCACAATGCAAGATGCCGTGATTCCACTAAGGGACCCTTGAGGGTGGTCACTGAACCCGTACAAATGGCAACCCTTGGGGGCGGTAACCGAACCCGTACACTTTGGCAACCCTTGGGGGCGGTCACCGAAACCCGTCAAATTGCTCGGGGCGATCTCCACAACCTAATTGGAGACCCCGACGCTTGCCCGGAGCTTTACACCATAATGATTAAGCTCCGAACACCACCAACCGTCTAGGGCGCCAAGGCACCCAAGAGGAACAAGCTCTAGGGTGCCCAAACACCCAAGAGTAATAAGCTTGTCAAACTTCACTTCCACGTATCACCGTGGAGAACTCAAACCGATGCACCAAATGCAATGGCAAGGGCACACGGAGTGCCCAAGTCCTTATCCCCCAAATCCCACTAAAGCAACAAATGCTAGGGAGGAACATGAGAGGAAGAACGAAAGAAGAACACAAAGAACTCCAAGATCTAGATCCAAGGGGTTCCCCTCACATAGAGGAGAAAGTGATTGGTGGAAATGTGGATCTAGATCTCCTCTCTCTTTTCCCTCAAGAACTAGCAAGAATCATAGGAGGGATTGAGAGTTAGCAAGCTTTAAGAAGGTCAACAATGGAGGAAGAACACGAGCTCAAAGGATAAGGTTCAATGGGGAAGAAGACCCCCTTTTATAGGTGGGGGAAAATCCAACCGTTATGCTCACAGCCCGCACATAGCGCTACTACCGCTCCAAGGAGCGGTACTACCGCTAGGGCGGTAGTACCCCTTTGAAACACAACAGCGAGGAGGCAAAAAGGCCAGAAGAACCGTCAGAGCGATAGTACCGCTTGACCTCACGGTACTACCATTAGGGGTAGCTGTTGGGGATATAACTATTTGTGTAAGCCGCCCCGGAGGGGCCGGGTTACACAAAGAGGATTCACCAGAAAGAAGCCCAAGACCAAGCATGAAGATGGCGGTTCAATAAAGGGCTTAAGGCATGCAGGCGACTTGAGGCCCGTTGTAGTAAACCGTTGTAATGGCATGACTTGTATCATAAGGTAGATTTAACTAGTCACCGAGCCGGACACTGTTATAAGCCGGCCGAGACTCTATAAGCCACAGGGCGTCGACCCGTGTATATAAGGGGACGACCTGCAGACGGCTTAGGGAAAGAAACAACTCATCGAGAGTCAGGCATAGCATATCTTGCTCTCTGGTCATCAAAACATCAATACCAAACCAACTAGACGTAGGCCTTACCTTCACCATAAGGGGCCGAACTAGTATAAAACCTCTCGTGTCCTTTGTCCCGATTTAACCTCTTCAAGCTTCCTAGTTGCGATGGCTCCACAACTAAGTCCTTTCACAAGGACATCTGACGTGACAATTCCACGACAGTTGGCGCCCACCGTGGGGCCAGCGCACGGTGGATTTGAGTTCTTGAAGGGCAACTTCGAAGGGCTCAAGGGATACGTAGTGGGCCGGATGACCAAGAGTCGTCGCGGCAAGATCTACATCGACGATGAAGGCTGGGGTCCCGACGCCGGCTCAATTGAGTACGGATACCGGGTCCCCTTCGGCGGAATCCACGTCTTCATCGGCCGGATCGGTGAGCCGGGCCTTGAGCAGGACAACTGCACCGACCTCGTCAAGACGGCTCAGTGTGCGAGGAAGACCCGGACTCAACCTGTTATGAGGCGTGCCTTCGTGGGCTGCATCCACGGAGAGGAACTTTCTGAAGGATCTGAAGATAGGGGTGAGACGGCCGTCCTCTTAGATGGTGATTCATCCGCT
Source organism: Triticum aestivum (assembly GCF_018294505.1). NCBI lineage: Eukaryota > Viridiplantae > Streptophyta > Magnoliopsida > Poales > Poaceae > Triticum > Triticum aestivum. The sequence continues at coordinate 145,958,536 of NC_057795.1, read as the reverse complement.
GGCTCAACAGATTCGTTGTACCAAGTGCAAGACAGCGTGCTCGGGGGCTGTTCCGATGGCATTAGTATTCCGGACCCCTGTGAGCCGCCAATAATGGGCAGAAGTCTTCATGGCTGGGACTCAGCCCGGCTCAAACTCTACAGCTGCTGCAGCAGTAACGTCCGGGTTAGGAGCAGCCGGGGCAGGCGCCCCGTGCGCCCACCGGCTCAGGTGCTGATAGACCTCATGGACAAGCTTACGACCCTGTTAACCGCAACGGTTATTCCTGCAGATAAAGATGAGCATGACGCGGAGGTGGCACGGGTGCGTGAGGAAATAGCTCAGGCCAAGGAGGCCTTGGCAGCTGAGGACACTAGATTAGCCACGGAGCGAGCGGCTCTAGATGCCCGGGCACAGCGGCTGCAGTCGGAGGCTTACCAGCTCACAATGAGCTTGAACACATCCAATGAGGTGATGAGGAGGAGACATCAGAAAACCCAGTCTCGTTTACCTCCGAATTACGACCCTCGGGTTCTTTTTGCTACACCCAGAGCCGGCCCAAGTAACCCGCCAGAGGCCAATCAACTTATGACAGCCGGAACAGGAGGGCCGACTCAGCCTCGGGAGATGGCACCACCTCACGTGAGCATGCCACCGCCGCGTTATGTGCCGATTCCACCGGGTCACTTCTCCAACCCCATGGAGAACTTAATCGCAGCTTTAACACGTTTGACGGCTCTTCCCATGGATGTGATGACCCGGCGGCAGTGGAAACCCGGAGGGTCAGAGAACTTCTCCAAACGGCCTTAGCTCAGCAAGAGACCTATTCTTATAGCCGGGACAGAATTCAACTCCCCTGCCTTGGTTAGCGCCGCCTCGCGAGAACCGGAGCCCGAGTTACAGCAGACACATGGAGTCTGAAGCTTTTTCAAGCAATGCCCAACGCCGTAACCAGCCCGGTGGCTATAATCCAGTGCAAGACCGAATACGTCAGGAGAACGAGCGGGCGGCTCAGCTGGCGGCTCAGCTAGCGGCTCAACAGACGGCACATCAAGATTTTCCAGAGTATCCAATGACTTCCGTTGAGGCGGGAGTAGCCACTAGAACCGGTGGTGTTCCTTGCCTGGTGCCGGCTTTGCGTAATGTGCGGTTGCCCAAGGACTTCAAGGGACCTCGAAAGGTGCCGAATTACACGGCCGACTTACAGCCCGAAGCTTGGATCGAAAGTTATGAGATGACTATGGAGTTATTAGAAGTCAGCGATGCGGCGATGGATAAGTACTTCACCATGATGTTAGATGGAACAGCCCGGTCTTGGTTGAAGGGTCTGCCGCCCAATTCCATTGGTTCATGGGCAGAACTGAAAGCCCGTTTCATCCAGAATTTCAAAGACACCTGTAAGCAGTCTATGTCAATTGTGGAATTGACAAATTGTAAACAGGAGGAAGGTGAATCTATGACTCATTGGGTACGCCGGGTCAAGGAGATAATACATTCATCTGACAAGATGGATGTCGGCTCTGCAGTTCTCATGTTGGAGAAGAATTGCCGTTTTGAGCCACTAAGGCAGAAACTGGGGCGTCTTAAGCGTGATTGCAATGATATGGGTACGCTGATGGCAACTTTAGTCAACTATGCCGATTCTGATAGTACCAAGGATCCTGTGTCTAATGAGGAAAAGACCGGGAAGGGAAAGAAGAACGGCAATGGAAAGGGTCAACAACATAACTCGATGAATCAAGGAGGCAATAAGCGTAAGGCGGACGGTAACCCGGAGTTTGTGGCCAACGCCAACACGCAAGGTAACAATCAAGGACGTAAGGGTAAACCGCCTCGATCCGACGGGTCAGGCTCATCTCTTGAACAGCTACTCAATGAGCCATGCCCGAGACACGGCACCACGGAGCGGCCCACCACACACCTGTGGAAAGATTGTGCGATCATGAAGGAGTTTAAGAATTCCAACACCTATGATGGCCATAATGGATCTGGTGGCGGTTCAGGGGCTGGCGGTTTTCATGGCCCGGGTGGCGGCTCAGGTTCCGACTTTCAGGGACGTCAAGGAGGCTATAATCAATAGCAGTCTGGTCAAGGAGAGCAGCAGCAGCAGTAGTCGGGTTATCAAAGCAACCCGAAGCAGTTGAATGGTGGGCAGTACCACGTGTTTACCACTAGCCTATGCAAACGTGACTAGAAGGTTCATAAGAGGGCCGTCAATTCTGTCGAGCCGACAATTCCTCGTTATTTGAGGTGGTTAGAACAGCCCATCATATGGAGCAGAGAAGATCACCATCCACGAGTCGATAATCCGGGTCAGTTGGCCTTGGTGGTAGCACCTCAGGTTGGTGGATATAAATTCACTAAGGTACTCATGGACGGGGGTAGTAGCATCAATATCCTCTATTATGAGACCTTTCGACGCATGGGTTTAACTGATAAAAATCTGAGGACGTCCAACACTGTTTTCCATGGAGTGGTCCCTAGTAAGTCGGCTTACCCAGTTGGCAAGATTGAGCTGGAGGTGGGCTTTGGAGACGAATATGACTCCAGAGCTGAGAAGTTGACGTTTGAGGTGGTCAAAATCAGGAGCCCATATCATGCTCTGTTCGGGCGGTCGGCTTATGCTAAGTTCATGGCCCGGCCGTGTTATGTTTATTTGCAGCTCAAGATGCCGGGTCACAAGGGCACCATCACTGTGCATGGAAGTCAGAAGGTGGCGTTGGAGTGTGAAGAAGGCGACGCGGCTTATGCTGAGTCGGCCTGTGCAGCGGAAGAGCTCAAATTTTATCAAGATAATGTTGACCCAGCGGATATTACCTCCCTGAAGAAACCAACTACAGAGCACGACCCGGTGTTGAAGTTTAAATCGGCTGCCGAGACAAAGCTTGTTGACTTTACCCCGGGTGACCCTTCTAAGCAGTTCATCATCAGCAGCAATTTGGATCCCAAATAGGAAAGCACGCTCATCGAGTTCATCCGTGAGAACCGGGACATCTTTGCATGGAAACCTTCTGACATACCGGGTGTACCGAGGGAACTCGCTGAGCACACTCTCAATATTGATCCGAAGTATAAGCCGGTCAGGCAGTTTCTTCGGCGTTTTAACGAAGAAAGACAGAAAGCTATTGGAGAGGAAGTCGCCCGGCTCTTAGCGGTCGGATTTATTATTGAAGTTTTTCACCCGGAGTGGTTGGCTAACCCGGTGCTTGTCCTCAAGAAGAGCGACACCTGGCGGATGTGTGTGGATTACACGGACTTAAACAAAGCTTGTCCGGCTGATCCCTTTGCTCTCCCCCGTATTGATCAAATCATTGATGCTACGGCGGGTTGTGAACGTTTGAGTATTTTGGATGCTTACTCTGGTTATCATCAAATCAAAATGGCAGTTAAGGACCAGGAGAAGACGGCTTTCATCACTCCATTTGGGGCCTTTTGTTATGTATCTATGCCGTTTGGACTCAAGAGTGCTCCGGCGACTTATCAGCGATGTGTGCAGAATTGTCTGCATGATCAAATTGGGCATAATGTTCATGCTTATGTAGATGACATCATGGTGAAGTCCAGAGAAAAGGAAACCTTAATATCCGATTTGAAAGAGACCTTTGATAATCTCCGGGTTTATAAAATGATGCTTAACCCGACCAAGTGTGTATTTGGTGTACCTGCAGGCAAGCTTTTGGGTTTTCTGGTATCAAACAGAGGCATTGAAGCTAATCCGGAGAAGATTAAGGCAATTACCTCTCTAGCTAAACCGGCATGCATCAATGATGTTCAGCGTTTGGCAGGCCATGTTGCCGCTTTAAGCCGGTTTATAAGCCGGTTAGGTGAGAAGGCGCTACCGCTATATTAGATGATGAAGAAAACAGACACTTTTGTCTGGAGTGATGCTGCTGATGCTGCCTTTGAAGACTTGAAGAGACAGTTGTCTGAACCACCGGTTCTTGCGGCTCCCATTGATAAAGAGCCGTTGCTGCTATATGTGGCTGCCAATTCACGAGCCGTCAGCGTTGCCATCGTGGTGGAGTGTAAGGAAACTGGCAAGGAGCATCCGGTTCAACGGCTGGTTTATTACATTAGCGAGGTGCTCATTGAGTCTAAACAAAGGTATCCACATTTGCAGAAACTCGTTTACGAAGTGTTTATGGCCAACCGGAAATTGAAGCAATACTTTCAAAGTCATCCTATAACTGTGGTAAGTTTTGCCCCTTTGGGAGATATCATCCAGAATAGGGAGGCCACATGACGAGTCGCCAAGTGTGCCATCGAGCTTGGGCCTCATGATTTGAAGTATATGCCACGTACTGCCATTAAGTCTCATGCCTTGGTGGACTTTATCAATGATTGGACAGAATTACAGGCACCTGAGGAGAAGCCAGATAACACATATTGGACGATTCACTTTGACAGGTCCAGGCAACTAGCAGGCTCGAGGGCTGGAGTGGTGTTAACTTCCCCTCGAGGTGACAAATTTTGTTATGTACTCTGGCTTATGTTTCCATGTACTAATAATGCAGCTGAGTACGAGGCCTTACTCCATGGTCTCCGGATGGCTAAGGAGATGAACTTAAGCCGGGTAAGATGCTTGGGCGACTCAGATCTTGTGGCTCAACAGGTGTCAGGCAAGTGGGATTCCAAGGATCCCCTTATGGCGGCTTATCATCGTGAAGTAGATGCTGTGGCTGGTCACTTCAAGGGTTATCAAGTGGAGCACATTGATCGAAGGAAGAATGAGGCGGCTGATGCTTTAAGCCGGTTGGGATCCCAACGTAAGCTGGTGCCGCCTAACACCTTTCTCGATATTTTACATAACCCTTCTGTCAAGGTGCCTACCGAGGAAGAGCTAGCGGTGCTAGACCTGGAGGCACAGCTCGTGGCGGCTCTTCACGTTATCCCGGATTGGACAGTGCCCTATTTGGCTTATATGACCCGGGGTGAGTTACCTAAGGATGAGACCTTGGCAAGACAAATTGTCAGACGCTCCAAATCTATGATGATTGTTAACGGCGAGTTACATCACCTAAGTGTCACTGGGGCATTTCAACGCTGTGTGTCCCCTGTAGAAGGACAAGAAATACTTCGTGAGATCCATGAAGGGGATTGTGGCCATCATGCCGGGTCAAAATCTCTGGTAGCAAAAGCTTTCCGTCATGGTTTCTACTGGCTGACGGCTCATGCTGATGCGGAAGATCTAGTCAGCAAATGTGACGGTTGTAAAAAGTTCTCACGATGAGCTCATGTGCCGGCTCAAGAATTGAGGATGATCCCAATCACTTGGCCATTTGCAATCTGGGGGCTTGACATGGTTGGGCCTTTCAAGAGGTCTAAGGATAAAAGACACATCTCCTGGTGGTAGTGGATAAGTTTACAAAGTGGGTTGAGGCAGAGCCGGTCAGTAAGTGTCATGCAGCCACGACGGTTCAATTCATGAAAAAGGTGATCTTTTGTTTTGGTTTCCCACATAGCATCATAACTGATAATGGCACTAACCTCTCCAAGGGCGCCATGGAAGAGTTCTATCAAAGAGAACATATCCGGCTTGATGTTTCGGCTGTTGCTCATCCTCAATCCAATGGTCAAGCAGAAAGAGCTAATCAAGAGATCCTGAAAGGTATCAAGCCCCGGCTCTTAGTCCCCTTACAGCAGACTCCGGGTTGTTGGGTGGAGGAGTTACCTTTCGTGTTATGGAGCATCAACACTACGCCTAATAGATCTAGAGGCTACACGCCTTTCTTTATGGTGTATGGTGCAGAGGCGGTCCTGCCAAGTGACATCCGACACGATTCACCCCACGTGGCGGCTTACATTGAGGCTGACAACGAAGAAGCTCGTCAAAATGCACTTGACTTATTAGATGAGGAGCGAGACTTGGCAATAGCCCGCTCGGCGATTTATCAACAAGACCTGCGCCGCTATCACAACCGCCGGGTTAGGAGCAGAACCTTTCAGGAAGGCGACTTGGTGCTCCGGCTCATCCAGGATCAGTCTGACATGCACAAGCTATCCCCGCCTTGGGAAGGGCCCTTTGTGGTCAACAAGAATCTGCACAATGGGTCATATTACCTCATCGATGTTCGAGAGCACAAAGACTCACGTAAGTCGGAGGAGGAGACCCGCCGGCCATGGAATATTGCTCATCTCCGGCCTTATGATACTTAAGCCACCGGCTTGCAAGATGTATATATTTTTTGACAATGTATATATTATATAAAGGAATAAATCAGGGCCTCCGTCCTTTTTACCCTCAAAAATCTATGTGTCTTCTTTATCAGGTAGTGGAGACAACCAACAGGGAGCGGATCACATCCGAACCCGGCTTTCCCTTTGGACTGGCTTATGATCATATCTGAATCTAGCCATGGTCACTTGGGGGCTTCCTGTTCAAACATAGGTCGTATTCGAACCAAAGATAACATAGCTGTCGATACCCACTTGATCGGCATACTGCCAAACCCACATGGGGGCTTCTTGATCATATTTGAATCATAGCTTAACCCCTTTGGGTCTGACGTGGATCGTATTCGAATCAGCGTCATTAAACAACTCTTATGTTCACTTGGGGGCTTCCTGTTCAAACATAGGTCGTATTCGAACCAAAGAGAACATAGCTGTCAATACCCACTTGATCGGCATCGCCAAAGCCACTGGGGGCTATATGATCGTATCCGAATCTTAGCTTAACCCCTTTGGGACGGTTTTCTGATCGTATTCGAATCAGGAGCCTGGGAACATTGCTTATTATCCATTATGAATATAATTACTTTAACTATCTTAAAACCTTCTTGCAAGCATTATGAGATGGTTCTTGATTCTTCCGGTTTAATATTGATTACCCCAGGTTCTAAAGCGCCAGGTAAAGCATCATATGAGCCGTGAAGATTATCAAGGGGTTTGCAGGATAAGGCAAAGCAAGTTAAACATCAAGGAAATAAGCGGTCAATGTAAGCCAGCAAAATATAGTGATGGCGGCTTACGAAAGTAATAAGCACCATAAACATGCGCAGGGGCATGACAAACATTAAGAGGTTTTTTCTATCCTATTACAAGACTCCCCGAGTCTGAATAAGTGAAGCATTGTTTTGGCAAAGTTATAAAATGCCTGGCGATTCATTCCTTCGGCGGGCTTGAAGACTCCGGGTTATCCTTCTCCGCCTCTCCGTCGGTTGCTTTGTCCTGGAAGGTGGATGAGGCCCAGTCAATGCCACTCAAGGCTTCAAACTCAGCCTCATCATCTATTAAACCGGCCGGGTCCACTTCAGGGGCAAAGGTATGCTTACGCATTGGAGGGATCAGGCTGACTTGGTCGTATGGAATGTTTGGAATTCTCTGGTTCTCGCTATCATAGCCCGGCGAATACTTAGTAAGATCAGTATCATTCCCAATAAGGGTAGCCAAGGGACGTACGACTTTGACACAAGCGGTAAAATCTTGATCATCAAATGCAGTACCGTCCTCCTTCAGGCTTGGATATCCAAGAGAGAGGTCAGCCAAGTCAAGCTTTGGCACCCATGCCTTTGCCCGGCTTAATGTAGCCATGGCTCCGGCTCTTGAAGATGCCCGCCTTAAATCCTGAATTCGTTGAGGCAACACTGTGAGATGCTTCAGCACATCTTGTAGGAGGTGGGGAGTGGTATTCGATAAGGCCACGACGGCCAAGGCATGTTGTGACCCGGAGTACAGCTGTTCCACTAAGGTATAAACCGCCTTAAGCTTGATCAGCATGTTTTGCTTGAGGTTGGTACTCCTGGGGCCTGTATGTTCACAAGCATAACAATGAGCCGGAGGTAACCATTACAATAGTCATTGGAAGATTACAATGCTTGAGGTTTTGCACAGTAACTTACCGAAGATGGCTGAGACCATTTGGGATATCTGCCGTTTCAAGTCAGATAACTCAGTTGTTGCCTCTGCCAGAGCTGTTTCTGCCGTCTCGGCCCGAGTCACCAGTGAAGTTTTCTCATCAGCCCAGATTTTCTTCTTTGACTCAAAATTTTGCTTCAACTTCTCTTGTTCAGAGACGCTGAATTCAAACTTGGAGTGCGCTTTCTGAGTTTCAAGCTCTTGAGTTTTCAGCTGGCTCTTCAGGTCAGCAAGCTCCGACTCAAATTGACTTATGGTGGCCTGTATTGATACCAGGTTATGGTAAGAATCATGGTAAGGTAACATTCAAGTCCCAAACATTTTACAAGTCAAGATATTTGGCACTTGGGGGCTAATGTATGCTTAAAGAATTTTTAACCTACCCTACCGAGTCATACATGTTAAGTCCCAAGCACTTTACAAGTAAAGATACTTGACACTTGGGGGCTAATGTGTAACACAAGTTCAAAGTATCACGCTATCACCGGGTTAAATATATTCTCTTTAAACCAGACAAACAAATAGTAAGCAGATTTCTAAAGTCTACAGCGTATGTATTCATAAGCAATAGACTTGGGGGCTGGTACAGTAAGATTCAAGAAAATAGCATAAGTTATACCTCAGATTTGTGATGTATTTGTTTCACCATGTCAATTTCCAGGTCACGACTATTATGCACTTGGTTCAGATAGCCCGAGACTATATCACCAATGCTTAAGTGAGTATAGTCAGTGATGTCCTGTTTGGCTTTTTGACGTTGGGCAAACTCTTCCTTGGCAGTGCATTGGGCAAGAACAGTAGGCCGGCCCGGTTCAACAAATTGACTCTTCAGATATTCAACTTCCGGGTCAGTCGTCTTGGCCGGACTAGGAGCTTCTGGGTTATCAGAGTTGTGAATAACATCTTCAGCAGGCAGGTCAAAAGTTGGCATCGGAATATCAGAAGCCGGGTCAGGCGGCGGTTGATGGGTGGAGCTGTCAGGAGCGGACAAGTCAAGCGCCGGTTCAGTGACAACCGGGTCTTGGGACGGCTTACTTTTCCTTGCCCTCTTGCTGGGCTTCACTTGCAGGCTGTCAATAAAGGTAGAAGTATGAGTATTAAAGCATAAGTACGGTAAAACTTAAAGTAAGAAAGGTTACATTACCCGGGAGCCGTTTTGAAAGCCGGCATGTTTGATTGCATAGACTCGTCGGAAGAAGGAGAGGTATCCTGATAATTGGAGTCAGATGAATTGAGAGGTTGGCGAATCAAACCCACCAAAGGTAAAACAGAACGTAAATAGGAGATAACCTCGGTCCGACGCTTCCTAGTTACATCGGGTAAGCCGGAGGAGAGTTCTGCGTCTTGATTGGCCCGAGTCTGCCTCCGGTTCTCAAGCTATTGTTGCTTCAAAAGAAATTGAGGATCTTGGTAAGCTAGAGGATGTGAAAATCTTACTTTCCGGGTCACCCTTCGGTTTTTTTACTTTGGCAAAGGCTCTGAGTCGGAGGAGATTATTGTTACCTCTTCATCAATTGCTTAACTGTTCCCTGTATCCTCCTGAAAGGATAGAATGTCAGTAAAATAACAACAAAGGAGTTAAGAAAATCAAAGGATTACCTCTTCATCATCCGAAGAAGAGTCATCCAATTTAAACATATCGGAGGTGTTGGGTTTCTTCTTCTTTGAGGTGCCCGTCTTGGCGGCCTTCTTTTTGGTTTTCTTGGCTGCCCTGGCTTGTTTGGCAGCCTCGTGGTCATATTTGACCTTCCAGAAATTATCACCGGCCTGTGGAAAAAGATAAGGAATCGTAAGTACAAAGAAGGTATAACATGTTAAAGAGTTATTAAGATTGGTAACTCACTGCAGGGGCCGGGTTCTTCTTGCAGAAGGGAAGTAAGCCGAAGGCATTGCTAGTTACAGTGCCCTCCTTCAGCAGTGACTGTCGTGCCCTCCTTCAGCAGTTCCCTCGGGCCGACTATCCAAAGTCGGTTTTGTGGAGGGCCACCGCGCCTCATAAAGAGCTTCGAAAGCCGTGGTGGGAGACCAGGCGGCGTGCCTGATACGCTTCCTCGTGGCCACCAGCGCGGTCCTATTGCGTGGCGCCATGCGGCGGGGATAGTCTGCCTACCCATGCGCGCGACGGGACGGGCCGTCAGGCGGGCCCCGCCACTACTGCGCCTCGGCACACGAACGGATCCGTTGCGGCCGTGCGGACGGTTGGCTTCGCCACGTTGTTACTGCGCGCAGTAACTTCGTGGGGTAAATCGTGGGGGGCGTGGGGTCCTGTGCACAGTTAATCCCACACCCGCCCCCTTCGGCTTCTCAGCCCACAAGGCTATAAGTAGGCGGGGGGGGGGGGGAGCGGAGCGGCAGAGCACGCACGCCCATCTTCCCCGCTTTCCCCGCCTCCTCTTGCCTCCTTTCCTTCCTTTCGCCGCCGTCGAGCAAGAACACACCGCACCAACGGCGATGAGCTCTTCCTCCGCCGCCGCGGCCCCCGCCGTGCGCTCCGGCGTGTGGGACGACTCGGAGGTGGATGATGACCATATTGAGTTCCTCCGCCGGACGCGCCGCCTTCCCGGCGCAGACCTCGTGCGCGCCTGCGCCGCGCCGGAGGGGGAGATTTGGCCGGCGCCGGAGGAGGGCAAGCGTGTCATCTTCCGCTCGCACCTCATGCGCGGCCTGGGGCTGCCGGCGAGCGGCTTCTTCCGTGCCTTCCTGGAGTTCCACGGGATCCAGCCGCACCACCTCACCCCAAACACGGTGGTGCTGCTATCTGCCTTCGCCACTCTGTGCGAAGGCTTCCTTGGCGTCCTCTCCACCATCGAGTTGTGGGGAGAATTCTTCTCATCCAAGCTCGGCACGCACGTCGCTGGCGTGCTGGCTCAATGCGACGCCTTCATCGCGTTGCGGCGGTCGATGGCCGACAATCCGTTCCCCGCCATTGCGTTGATCAAATCGGTGAAGACGTAGCAATGGTCGTATTTCTACGTGAAGAGCGTTGCCGCCGACGGGGATTGGGTCAATCTGCCGCCTTACGAAGCCGGCGCACCGGCTGGGAGGCTTCCCAGTTGGTGTCAACGAGCCAAGATGTTGACTCCCGCCGGAGCCGCCACCATGGCGCGGCTCCGAGTTCTGACGTAGTCGGAGGGCCTCGTTGGGGCCGACTTGCTGGCCGCCTTTGTGGTGCGCCGAGTCCTCCCTCTTCAAGGCCGGCCTCATCTGATCAGTCAGATGAGTGACCACCGGGACCCGAGTCGGATGTGCACCAAGGAAATGCCCCGTGCAGAGGTGGCAAACATGGTGAACCACATCGCGAACTGCGAGTTCGGGGAGGACTGGAAGTTCGGCAAGGAGCCGTACTCGCGCGCCAACCCCCCTCCAGTGGTAAGTCGCGTCTCTTTATTGCTTCGTCTTCTTCGTGACCGACTCCGACTTCTGATTTTCATTGGTTTCTCTGAATTAGAACCCCCTCATGCAGCCCGGAGCCGGCGTCACAAGACCGCCCCACGAGTTCGTCCCCGACCGAGCGGAGAGCGACATTGACAACCCCGACTTGGGGCGGCGGCGATGGAAGCCGACGCTGAAGGCGGGGGAGGAGGAGCGGGAGGCGGCCTCAGGCCCTCGGCCACATTCGCCGACTGGCCTGATGACAACATCGAAGGGGAAGTCGCCCCGCGCCACCAGCCGAGGGTCGGCTCATCGGGCGCGGGTTCCTCCGCCGGCCTGGATGGCCAAGGCAGCTTGAAGAGGCGCCAACCTGGGCCGAGTTCATTCGGCAGCTCAAGGGGACGGCCGTCGCGACCAGGCGGGAGGAGGCGGCCGCGAGGGCCAACTGCTTCCGCAGGGAAGTGAGGAGGTCGCCGCTAGTCTCTGCATAAGTGTTTCCTCCTTTGTCCTTATTTTCCCTTGGCGAATCTCGTCCGAGTTTCTCTTTTTCATTCCCCTTTTTGCTTCAGGGCTCCCCTTTCCCTTGAGAGGGTCGTCGCGCCCTCCGTCATGGGGTCGGCAGGGACGTCTGCCAACACTAGGCGGATTGACCCCGCCGCCGACCTCCAGGAGGCGACAGAGCGAAATGCGCGGGAGAAGCATGCTGAGGACGAGGCCGACCGCTTGGAGAAGGCGGAGGCCGAAAAGGCAGCGGCCTCCGCCCAGAAAAAACTAGAGGAGGCCAAAGCCGCCGTCGCAGCAAGGCAGCGAGCCGAGGAGGTCGCGCGCCGCCAGTCGGTGCTGTTTGTCACCCCACTATCCTCGGCGCCGCCGCCCCCGGAGTTCACGGGGCAGACTGGAGAAGCCGGCGCCGAGAATCCCATCATGGAGAAGGAGAGCGGCGAGGCCTCCAAGTCGGACACGCTCGTGCCGCCACCGCCGCCGTCTGGGAGAGCGTACGGCAAACAGCCGATGGGCCCGCTGGAGCCGCCGACTGCAGACGAGTCGGAGGCGAGACTGCTTCTCCAAGTCGCCTCGCCAGTGCGCCGCCGTCTTGAGAGGGCGACCTCGGCGCCGCGACCCCGGGAGACCGGCACCGCTAGCTCAGCAACCCTAGACACCGAGGCGACAAGCGCCGCGCCAATTGGGTGGTTGCGCGGAGGCGGCACAGGGCCGCTAAACCAAGTGCTTCTGGACGTCCAGGCAAAGCTGCGGGCTGAAGGCGACGCCCTTCAAACTTGCACCAGGGCGCATCTGGCAGCGCGAACGGCCCTCTGAGTATGTTTCCTTCTTCTTTTTGATTCTTGTTTTTCTCCGTGGGGGCGCGCCAGCGCACCCACTGGGTGTAGTCCCCGAGTTTCGGGCCGGCTGCTGAGCAGGCGGTTCGGAACTCCCTATGGCGAGTTCCAAATATTAACTTTGTCTTAAATGATTATTGCAGGAGTATCACAACCTCCGCGCTACCGCCTTCAACCGTAATGTTGAGGAGTTAGGCAGGCGGACTGCCGACTTGTCGGAGAGGCGGGGTGAGTCCTTCTTCTTTCTCGTGGGGGCGCGCTGGCGCACCCGCGGGCTGTAGTCCCCAAGATTCGGGCCGACTGCTGAGCAGTCGGGCCGGATCTTCTCAGCGACTTTCTTTGTTGATGACTTATCTTCTTTCGTCTTTTTTCTTCTTCAGAGGCTAACGCCGCTCTTCAGCAGCAGCTGGGCGAGGCCAATACCGCCTTGCACACCAGGGAGGAGGAGTGCGACAAGCTTGCCGCAGAGCGTGACCTGCTGGCTGCGCAGCTGGCCGAGCAGAAGGAGCTGCTCAAGAAGGCGCAGGACGAGGCTGAGAAGAAGGAAGCCGCTCTCCTGGCCGAGTTCGAGAGCAAGCGCTCCTCCTGGACTGACTGGGAGGCGATGCTGACCTCCGGCTTCCACGAGATCGAGGACATTGTCGATGGTGAGTTTCTTTCCTTTCTTCGAGCTTCCGACTATAGGTCGAGCCGATTTCTGGTTTTTTCGACTCACTTCTTTTTTGTCTTGGCAGACTTCTTTCCTGGCCACTTGCAGGCAGTCACTCTGGCCATCGAGGCTGGTCGCGAGTTGTGGAGGGCAAGCAGCACGGAGATCGCCGCTAACGCCCCCCGAACCGTCGATGAGCAGCTTCTGAGCATTGAAGCCCGTCTTCGTCCGGCCCACCGGCTGATGCGCCGGCTTCAGCGTGCCGGCGCCCAGGCGGTTGCCACTCTGTGGCCAGACATGCCAGCCCTGCGCACTGCCAGTCGGACCGCCGACTGGCTGGAGGTCGCTGCTGGCCATCTTGAAGCTTGGAAGGGTTCCTCGGCCCGGGCCGGGGCGCGCCGGGCCTTGGAATTCGTCAAGGCGTGGTATCCGGGGCTGGACCTGGACCGGCTAGCCGCGTTCCGTTCAGAGGCCCAGGCAGAGTTGGTGGCAGTGGAGGGTGCCCTTGTCGAACGTGCGGTGGCGATTGCCGACTACACGGACACCAGTGTCTTCGTCCCCGAGCGGGCTGCAGGCGGCGAGGAGGTGCCGCCAGAGTGGTTCGGGATGAACCCGGACTTCGGCGAGGACTTGGCGGAGGTGATTGACTCCAACACCGAGGAGGAAGGCGAGGCGGAGGACGAAGGCGAGAGGGAGGTGCCAGAAGACGGAGCGGGCGGCCAGCCTCAGCTCGACCGCGCCTCCAGCAACGAGCCGCATCCAGAGAAGGCGACTGCCACTGGAGGCGATCAGACTGAGACCGCCCAGCCGACCGCCCCGGCGCCTGACACCGCTGTCTCCTCCGATCCTCCGATCCCAGACCCCGCCTCCTAGGCTGCCGTTTTCGCCTCTGCTTTATCTGTCTTGGTTATCTTTTGGAAAACTTTGTTAAATTCGAACAGTTCCACCCGCGGGGTGTATCTTGAACTTCTACTCGAAGATTCGGCCAAGGGCCTGTGTAAATATTTATCCGAGTTCTATCTTTCCTTGCTTACTGCTCTTTAGGCTTTTCCCTTTGCCGCCTTCCTTTAGTCGCTGCCTTGCCAGTCGGACAGCCGCTCTGCGGACTGTCGCTGGGTCAAATGCTTGGCTACTTTGGGAAGGCAAGTACTCGGCCGTTTAGAGTCTCTTTTAGCAAGTCGGATAGAAAGCGACAAGCTGACTACCCAAGAGTCGGCCGTCCTTGATAAAGGCTAGTAGAAACGGCAAGCCGACTACTCATGAGTCGGCTTTTTGCTTCACAAATGCTAGAAGCCGTCTTACACTATGTTTGTGCTTTGGGTCCTTAGCCATTTTTCGTGTGGGAGCCCGTTCTTCCTCACTCCTGGCCACCAAACAGTCGCTTCTGCGAGCTGCGGCTTTGTCAGGAGACGGATTAGGCACCGCACACTACTTGTCTGACTGCGGGAAGCTCCTCATAGCGCGAGGCGGCGAGTCCCCGGGCCGACTAGTCGGGCCCGGTGCCAAGCGGCTTTTAACAAAGAGTAACATACTCGAAGGCATAATTCTTATCATACAGATAACAAAAAAGGGTAGTCCCCGAGCTCGTCTCGGGGGGCCCAAAGTCTTAGTACTTTAATACAAAGGGGTAGCGTGATACATACTGCATCAACTGTAAAATCTTTGAAGAAGATTTGCATTCCACGGGCGCTCTGTCTCTTTGCCGGAGTCGTCCCTCTTGCGCGCTCGGGGCTTCTGAGCATCGATCAGGTAGTAGAAGTCGTTTCCCAGCACCTTACTGATGATGAAGGGGCCTTCCCAAGGCGCTAACAGCTTGTGCTGGCCGGCTATTCGCTGGATCGGTCGGAGCACAAGGTCGCTCTCTTGAAAAGATCTTGGCCTGACCTTCCTGTTGTAGTATCGACGCAGACTCTGCTGGTAGATGCTGGACCGGCTGAGTGCCAACAGCCGGCCCTCTTCCAGCAGATCGATGCCGTCTTGACGTGCTTCTTCTGCTTCTTCCTCGGTGTACACGGTGACTCGCGGGGAGTCGAATTCTATGTCCGTCGGGATGACGGCTTCGGCACCGTAGACGAGGAAGAAGGGTGTGAAGCAGGTTGACTTGTTTGGAGTCGTGCGCAGACTCCAGAGGACGGCCGGCAGTTCCTCAAGCCAGCAGCCGGCCGACCACTCCAGCGGCACGACCAGTCGAGGCTTGATGCCGGATAAGATGAGGCCATTTACCCGCTCCACCTGGCCATTTGACTGCGGATGGGCAACGGACGCTAAGTCCAGTCGGATGCCCTGCGTCGCGCAGAAACGGGCCAAGGCGCCTTTGGCAAAATTTGTGCCATTGTCGGTGATGATGCTGTGCGGGATGCCGTACCGAGTCATGATGTCGGCGATGAAGGTCACTGCAGTCGGACCATTTAACTTCTTGATGGGTTTCACTTCTATCCACTTGGTGAACTTGTCCACTGCGACAAGTAGATGAGTCAAGCCACCTCGTGCCGTCTTGAATGGTCCCACCATGTCCAGGCCCCAGACTGCAAAGGGCCAGGCGATGGGGATAGTCTTGAGTGCAGAAGCTGGCTGAAGTGGCTTGGAACGGAAAATCTGGCACCCTTTGCACTTTTGGACTAACTCTTTGGCCTCTTTCAGGGCAGTTGGCCAGAAGAAACCGTGCCGGAAGGCTTTAGCGATGAGTGCCCTTGAGGCCGCATGGTGGCCGCACTCGCCTTCATGGACGTCTCTGAGAATTGCTTGGCCTTGTTCTGCCTCGACACAGCGTTGGTAGACACTAGTGACGCTGCGGCTGACTAGCTCTCTGTTGACTATGGTATAAGCTGCTACTCGGTGTTGCACTTGCCGAGCCAAGATTTCATCGGTTGGCGGCTCTCTGTTTACTAGGAGCTTGAGGATGGGCTGGGCCCATGAGGGTGCTGTTATTTCTTCAATTGCTACTAGTGCGACTTGGACAAGGGCGGCTGGGCTGGGAGGCGCCGGGTTGGAGTCCGCAGCCGCTTGCTGACTTGACGAAGTCCCCGGGTCGACTGGAGCAGTCCCCGGGCCGGGCTCTGGAGTCTTTGATCTTGCCACTGCAGTCCCTGGGCCGGGTTCTGAAGTCCCCGGGGCGGCTTCGACTGTGTCTTTCTTGGAGTCGGATCCAACTTCTTCAGGTGGAGTCGGCACAAAGATTGAGTCTGATTCTGGTGACGGCTTGATAGACGGCTTGAGGAGGCATCAAAGGGCGATGCCGGATGGTATTGCTTGGCGGGTGGAGCCGATCCGTGCCAAGGCGTCTGCTTGGTCGTTGTCGTTCCTTGGCACATGGAGGAACTCGCATCCCTCGAAGTATCTGTTGAGTTGCTGCACAAGGAATCGGTAGCTCGCCATGTTTGCGTCCTTGGCGTCCCAATCGCCAGATGATTACTGGACCACCAATTCAGAGTCGCCATAACACAGGATCCGGTGAATGCCGAGCTCTTTGGCAAGCCGGAGCCCGTGGATGAGCGCCTCGTACTCGGCCACATTGTTGGAGGCGGCGAAATGGATCTGCAGCGCATATCTGAGCTTGTCACCCTTGGGGGAAGTGAGGACGACGCCGGCTCCCAGGCCGGTGCGCATCTTGGAGCCATCGAAGTGCATCCGCCAATGGGTGGAGTCGGGCGCTGGCGGCAGATACTGGGTCTCGGCCCAATCGACGAGGAAGTCGGCTAGTGCTTGTGACTTGATGGCGGTGCGGGGCTCGTAGTAGATGGTGTAGGGAGCCAAGTCGATGGCCCATTTGGCCACTCGGCCGGAAGCGTCTCGGCTTCCGATGATCTCGGCAAGTGGGGCTATGCAGACCACAGTGATTGGATGCTCTTGGAAATAAGGCTTCAATTTCTTGGCGGCAAAATGCACACCATAGCACATCTTCTGGTAGTGGGGGTAGTTCTGCTTGGAGGCTGACAGTACCTCGCTCAGGTAATATACCGGTCTCTGGACATGTAGCGCCTTGCCTTCCTCCTTGCGCTCGACTATAATGACGGTGCTGACTACCCGGCTGGTGGCGGCAATGTATAGGAGCATGGGCTCTTTGGGAGTCGGAGCCGCCAGCACAGGGGGGGTAGTCAACATCTTCTTCAGTTGGAGAAAGGCTTCGTCCGCCTTAGGAGTCCACTCAAAAAAGGTTGTCTTCTTCATGAGCTGGTATAGGAGGAGAGCCTTCTCGCCCAGCCGACTGATGAATCGGCTGATGGACGCCAAACAGCCGGTGAACTTCTGCACATCTAACAGTCGTCTGGGTGCTTCCATCCTCTCGATGGCCTTGATCTTCACAGGGTTGCACTCTATGCCGCGTTCGGAGACCAGGAAACCAAGGAGCTGGCCGGCCGGTACTCCAAAGACGCATTTCTCGGGGTTGAGCTTGATCTGGAATCGGCGCAGGTTCTCGAAAGTCTCCTTGAGGTCTTCCAACAGAGTCCCACGTTTCTCCGTCTTCACCACCACATCATCTACGTAGACGTGGGCGTTTCTGCCGAGTTTCTTGAGGAGGCACTTCTGCATGAAACGCTGAAAGGTGGCGCCGGCATTCCTCAAGCCGAACGTCATGGTCAGGTAGCAGAAGGCACCAAACGGCGTGATGAAGGCGGTCTTTAGTCGGTTGGCCAGGTTCAGTTTGATCCGGTGATATCCAGAGTATGCATCCAAAAAACTCAACAGCTCGCATCCGGCCGTGGAGTCTATCACCTGATCAATTCTCGGCAAGGCAAATGGGTCCTTGGGGCAGGCTTTGTTGAGGCTTGTGTAGTCAATGCACATCCGCCATTGCTTGTTCTTCTTCAGCACCAGTACTGGGTTTGCTAGCCACTCTGGAAAAAACACTTCCATGATGAAGCCGGCCGCCAGGAGCCGAAGCTATTTCTTCTCCAACAACTCTTCTCTTTTCTTCTGACAGGCGGCGCAAGGGCTGCCTGACGGGCTTCATATCAGATCGGACATGTAATTTGTGCTCGGCGAATTCCGTCGGTACACCAGGCATGTCTTTGGGGGACCATGCGAAGATGTCTCGATTCTCACGGAGGAAATCGACGAGCTCGCCTTCCTATTTGCTGTCAAGGTTTGTACCCATGACAGCGTACCTCTCTGGGTGCTCCGGGTCCAAAGGTATCTTCTTCGTTTCTTTGGCCGGCTTGAATGATCCTTCTGCTTCCGACTCCTTGGGGTCGGGCGACAACTCGGGCTGCTTGCCGGCCATCGCCACGACCCGATCAAGAAGCCGTTTCTCAGCTGCGATCACCAAGGACTCGGCCAGCCGACTGCTTTCGGCCGCGCAAGCAGACGACTTTCTGTAGTCGCCGGCCACGGTCAGAATTCCCTTGGAACTCGGCATCTTCATCTTGAGGTAGGCGTAGTGGGGGACGGCCATGAACTTGGCCAGAGCTGGTCGGCCAAGCAACGCATGGTACGGGCTTTCAAGGTCCACCACTTCAAACCAGATTGGCTCTCGGCGGAAATGATCTTTGTCCCCAAAGAGGACGTCTATCAGGATCTTGCCGATTGGTGAGCAGGAAAGGCCAGGAACAATGCCATGGAACACAGTCCGGCTGCTCTGAAGCTGTCTTCGCTTGATTCCTAACTTCTCCATCGTATCCTTGTACAGGATGTTGATACTGCTGCCTCCGTCTATCAGCACTCGCGAGAAGCGAGCGGCCCGCCTATCTGTGGCGAGTGTGGCGCCTAAGACCAAGGCGTAGGAGCCCGGACTCGGCATCACCTCTGGGTGATCGGCTCTGCTCCAACTGATGGGCCTCTCGGACCAGTGCATGAATTCTGGAGTGCTTGACGCGACTGCATTCACCTCTTGCTGCTGTTGGCGCCTGCTGCACCGGTCGTCTGCCACACTGGTGAACACCACATAGGCTCCGTGCTCATCTGGGAACTCGTCTTGTATCACGCCGACTGGCCTGACAGCCGGCTGCTGGGGCGGCTGTGGCGGGGGCGGCCCAGCAGGCGGGGGAGGGAGTAGGCCGTCTCCCTTGGCGATTCTGGTCAGCCAGTGGCATTTCTGGGTGGTGTGGTTCGACGGCTTCGCGCCGCTGTGGAACTTGCAGGGGCCATCCAGGGTCTGCTCGTAGGAGAAGGCCGGCAACCAGTTGGACTTGCCGCCCCCCTGCCGCTTCGCCGGAGGCGGTCCCTCCGACTGCTGGTCTTCGACTGTCGCCACTTGCCGGCTGCTGGAAGCCGGCTGCGGGGCCTTGCGCTTGTGGTCGTTCTGCTGTTGCCGCCGACCGGCGTCCACAGCCGGAGTTCTTGGAGCCTGAGGAGCGACTTTGCCGGTCGCGCTGACTTGAATCTCCGCCTTCATGGAGGAGTCGGCCGTGGCGTACTTGTCCGCCGTGATCAGTAGTTCGTCGAGGGTCTCCGGCTCGTCGCAGAGAAGCTTGTGCTTGAGGAGGGTGCCTTCTCTGCACCCGGCAGTAAAGTACTCGATAGCCTGCACCTCGTGCACGCCTTCGCAGGAGTTCCGGAGCTCGCCCCAGCGCGTGAGGTAGTCGCGAGTGGATTCGTTGGGGCCTTGCATGCACAAGGAGAGTTGGCGAGGCTTGGGAGGTCGCCTGTACATGCTTGTGAAGTTGCGGACGAAGGCCTCGGTGAAGTCGACCCAGCTGTTGATGCTGCGAGGCTTTAGACTGTTCAACCATGTCCGTGCCGAGCCCTGGAGCATGAGTGGGACATATCTAACGGCAACACGCTTGTTGCCGTTCGCTATATTGACGGCGGTGGAGTAATCGATCAGCCAGTCCTCCGGCTTCACAATGCCGGTATATTTGGGCGTGTCTCGGGGGAGCGTGAACCCTTTGGGGAAGGGCTCATCTCGGATGCGGGGTCCAAAGCAGGGTGGACCCAACTCGTCTTCTTCTTCTAGCACCAGGGACCGGTGGAGTCGGTCGATCCAGTGGCAGGCGTCGTTCTCTCCGACTCCCTCTCGCCGGCTGAGACGGTCGCCGAGAGTCGGATGTTCCATGGGCGGCGGGGAGACTCGCCTTTCTCTGCGAGGAGGGTGAGGCAGATAGTCGTCCCGCCGTTCCACCGCTTTGGGGTGGCCGTCTTGGTCGCACTCGATGGTGATACGAGTCCGACTGTGGCTAACAGCCGGCTCCTTGTCCTTCTTTCCGTGGGCCCCGCCAGTCGGCGTCCGGGACATCGTGCCTTGGTCTCGGCGGGGTGGCGGGTCGTCGTTTTGTCGCTGTGGCGCCTCTGCACGGCAGCCGGCTTCGTTCTGCGCGGCAGCCGCGTCGAGGAGCTGTTGAACACGCTCCGTCATCATGCGGCACTCTTTGCCCTCGAAGTTGTCGAGCTCGTCTGCCGTTGCCTGGGTGGCGCAGATGTTCTCCGCAGGCATGGCATACACAGGGCGATCAACCCCAAACAGATTGGCGATTGCCGCGCCGCATTGTCGGACCGCGCCTAGGCGGCTAGGCCCAGTCGGAGCCAGCGAGCCGCCCACGGCGCGATCCATCTCGCGCTGGTAAGCTTCTGACAAGCGCCTCATGCTTGCCAACTTCTTCGCGCCCTCGATAAGCTGAAGGCGGCGTGCCTCCAGCGTCTCGGCGTCAGCATCTCCCGGAATCGGCGCGGTAAGGTCTCGCAGAGCCGCGTCGAGTGGGTCGTGCGCTCCTTCACCAGAATGCTCGCCATGATCAAGGACGAGAACTTCCGTCACGGTGCTTCCTTTGCTCCCCGTGTAAGGGAGCGGCTCGTCGTAGACCACCATGTTGGTGGGAAATGCGTCGAGTGACACCGTGTCTGAGTCGACCAGCATCGGGTCGGTGGATCCTATGGACTCCAGGTCCACGGCAGGCTCACCGGCAACGTGGAGTTGGTCGAGGAGACCCGCGAGGAGGCTCTCGGGGCCGCTCGTGCCTGCATCAAAAGCAGGCTTGTCGGAGAGGCCAACCTCACCAATAAGCTCGGCGAGGCTGCTAGCCGCGCAGGCGATATCAGTGCCGCGCAGCGCGTCGGCGCAAACTCCATCTGGCGTGCCAGGCTGGCTGCACTCGCCAGGGAGGAAAAGGGTTCCCGTCCAGAGCAGATCTCCGGATGACGGTGCACCTCGCCCCATGGTGGGCGCCAAATGTCGGGGGTTGGGTACAACATATGCCAAAGGATGGCTTATCATGGTGGGAGCGAGTAGAATGTCGCCGGTGCCCGGAAGCGGGATGAGGCGAAGACATGCACGTCGGCGGAACTTACCCAGCTTCAGGGCTCTCCTAGGAGATAACACCCCTACTGCTGCTCTGCGGGGTCTCCGCATGGTCACTATGTCAAAGTGGTTACAATGGTGCTCCTGGAGCTGTTTCTGGAGGTAGGAGAAGGCAAGGCTAGCTTCTCCTTCCTGTGATCCAAGGTCTATTCCTATCTGGGTCCGAACCCTTTGCATGGGCTTCTCGGGGGGTTTATATAGGCCTACCCCCAGGGGTACAACAGTAATCTGGCTGGGCGCGGGTCCCAGCCGTCTGTCTCTCAGGTCGTCGTCCTTCCTGCCGACTACTGGGACCCGCCGGCTGGCGGGCCCCGCGGACAGGCCTGATACTGTAGCGGTACTCCTGATGACGCTGGCTTGGTCATGTGGTCATGGCTACAGCGCCACCGTCTGGCGTGCGTTCACTGTCGCCATTCCCCATCTTGTCTGGTTGATGGCATGTGGGGCCCGGGGGAGGGGTCGGCCGACTCCAGGGGGCCGACTCCCACGGGTCCGTCTCCAGGGCACCCATGCCGTCTTCTGTCTACCCACTGACGGGCGGTCCCGCCGCCCTTGGGTCGTACAGGCTGGCGTCGTGGGCACAGGGTACCACCTACTGTGGCTGAGGTCAGGGTCGGCATGGCAACAGTGCCGCGCCTCGCTGGAGATCTCCAGCGATACGGCTCACTGTAGCCATGCCAGCCCCTGGTAAGCAGGGGGGGGACGGCCATGCTGTGGTCGTACCCCACCCCGCCCTTCGAGGCGAGGGTGGAGTCGCAGGCCGACTCCCCATAGCCGGCCTCTCTGGAGCTCGCCGGCCAGGAGTCGGCTTATCTGGAGTCGCCATCTGGAACTTAGCTTATCTTGGAGTCGTCCCTGGGACTCGGCATATCTTGGAGTTTTCCCTGGGACTCGGCATATCTTGGAGTCATCCCTGGGACTCGGCATATCTTGGAGTCGTCCCTGGGACTCGGCATATCTTGGAGTCGTCCCTGGGACTCGGCATGAGGGGCGCGGCCTGCCCCGATGTCTTGAAAGGTTCTGGGACTCGGGTTGGCCTACCCGTGGCCCATTACTCCAACAGTTGGACTCAAGGCGCAGGGCGCGAAAACTGGGCAGAGGCTTCTCATCAGCCGGTGAAGTGTCTTGACAGTAGAACCACGTCTGGTTCCAATCTTTTGGGTGACTCGGCAGCTCAGCATAAGGAAAAAGGCAATCTCTCCGCCGCTGGATCGAGATGCCGCCAAGCTCAAGACTAGGCCCGTTAGCACGTTCATTCTGCCGGTTCAAGTAAAAAAGTTCTCTGAACAAAAGCAGACTTGGCTCCTCTCCCAGGTACACCTCACAGAAGACTTGGAAATTGCAAAGGTTTGACACGGAATTGGGTCCAATGTCTTGAGGTCTAAGATCAAAGAAATTCAAAACTTCCCTGAAGAATTTTGAGCCGGGAGGGGCAAATCCCCGGTTCATGTGATCTGTGAAAACTATCACCTCCCCTTCTTTGGGTTGAGGCCTCTCTTCAGACGGGTCAGGGGCACGATAAGACATGACCTCCTTTTTTGGCAGGTGGCCAGACTTCACGAACTCAGCAAGTTTACTCTTAGTAACTATGGATGGGACCCAATTGCAGGTTACAGGGGCCTTGGCCGCCTTAGGTGCCATGGCAACAGTTGGCCTATTACAAAATAAGAAGATCCGGTTCAATTTTAACCCAGGAGAAATATCCTAATTATTCAAGGTGGCGGCTTAATGAGGGGCCTAATGATACAAGGATGACTGTGCAACAATATTTAAGTCGCTACAAGTATCAAAAGCAGTTCAAAGTTCTTAAGGTCATGAGAAGCAAGCAAGGCTCACAGATCAGTGTCATTTATTTAAGCCGGATACCTGGACAGTTGTGTTTAAGGGCATTTGACAGAAGTAGTTTTCCGGGTGATGAAAACAGGTTTCATAATCTTCTACTAATATTTTAGATCAGAAGGCAGTTCTGACAAGAAAATTTTCTAGACCTAAAGCTGATGCAGATGTGTTCATAGGCTCGAATGAGGCTCTTATGCAGAGAAAGGGATCTGTTTTCTATCCAAAACAAGTGCGAAAACAGCTACCGCGACCATTTTATATCATCCTCAGATCAGAAGAGGCGTCTAAGAGGAAAACTAACAAAGGTTTGGCTCTAATGGTGATGAACTCCGACGAACTCGAGGAAGCTCTAATGCGGATCTAAGCAAGGAAGGGAAGGGAACTTATGGATCTAGATGGGCTGCGGAGGTTTGTCACGTTTCTCTGGTCCAACCAGGTCGATGCAGTGGCCTGGGACGGTGAAGACAGGAAGCTCGACAGCGGCGGTGGCGGAGCTCAAGAGGAGGCAGGAGGAGGAAGACAACTGAAAGAGGGAAGAATGGAAGACCTAGGTCGTGCCTATTTATAAGGAGAGGTTAACCGAGGCGACGCAGGAAACGAGGAGATACGAGTTATTATCCAGCGGCCCCGACGCCTCGATCTTCGGAACAGTCAATAAAAGCAGAGATCCGTTAGAGGATACAGTGGAATAGAAAAGGAATTTAAGAAAGGATGATGTCACGCCGGGTTAACACGGATCCAGAAGATGATGTCATGGCGGGTTAAAGAAAACCTTTGGCACAGTCAGAAGATTGAAGATTTATTTTTAAGGTATTTTAAAGATTGACATGAACATGTTCAAATCAATCTGGGGCCTAATGTTGGGGATATAACTATTTGTGTAAGCCGCCCAGGAGGGGCCGGGTTACACAAAGAGGATTCACCAGAAAGAAGCCCAAGACCAAGCATGAAGATGGCGGTTCAATAAAGGGCTTAAGGCCCGTAGGCGACTTAAGGCCCGTTGTAGTAAACCGCCGTAATGGCATGACTTGTATCATAAGGTAGATTTAACTAGTCACCGAGCCGGACACTGTTATAAGCCGGCCGGGACTATGTAAGCCACAGGGCGTCGACCCGTGTATATAAGGGGACGACCTGCTGGCGGCTTAGGGCAAGAAACAACTCATCGAGAGCCGGGCATAGCATATCTTGCTCCTTGGTCATCGAAACATCAATACCAAACCCAACTAGATGTAGGCCTTACCTTCACTGTAAGGGGCTGAACTAGTATAAAAACTCTCATGTCCTTTGTCCCGATTTAACCTCTTCAAGCTTCCTAGTTGCGATGGCTCCACAACTAAGTCCTTTCACGAGGACATCTGATGTGACAATTCCACGACAGTAGCGGTACTACTGCTAAGGGTAGCGGTACTACTGCTTGCGAGCGGTACTAAAAAAATACATCCGGACCTACCACCGCAGGACTTGGGACGAGTTTTTGGTCCGGAACGGTACTACCGTTGTAGGAGCCGCGGCAGTACCGCTCTGGAGCGGTAGTAAAAAATTACATCCATTCCAATTCGCGGTAGTACCGCTGGAGCCTTTTCAGAACACCAAAACTGCCACAACTTTTGCAAATGGACTTCGAATTCGATGAAACCAAGTTTGTTGGAAAGCTAGCGACAAGGGCTAACACAAACTTGAAAGAAGTATCAATAAGAAGCAAATTAGAAAAGGCCCATAAGAAAATGGTGAGAACCCTTCCTCGGAAGACCGGTAAAACCTCCAACACCGAAAACATCATAGTAGACGCATGCGAACTCCGTTTTTGATGAACTCAAGCTTGTAATCAAGATGACCATAAGCTCTAAGACTCATAAAGAGAACCAAACAAGAACCAAGAAACATGATGCAAGGATGCAATGGTTTGAGCTCTCTACTAACGATACGATCAAGCTACCAACTTGAGAGCCCCCCTTGATAGTACGACAAACGATCCTATAACACGGTCTCCCAACTACCACCATGAGACCGGTAAAATAGAAAACCTATCAAGGGAAAACCTTTGCCTTGCACATGGTCCACTTGAGCTAGATGATGACGATCTTGACTCCCTCAAGTTGGACCATCTTTCTTGATTGCGTTGGCTCAATGAAGACTAGATGATTGCTCCCCCATAGTCCACTATGGGTGAGCCACTCTTAAACACATCTTCACAAGTCCATTGACACCACAATGGATGGCAAGATTCAAGCACTTGATCTCTTCGTGATGCTCCACTTGAACTTGCACATGGCAAGCT
Source organism: Triticum aestivum (assembly GCF_018294505.1). NCBI lineage: Eukaryota > Viridiplantae > Streptophyta > Magnoliopsida > Poales > Poaceae > Triticum > Triticum aestivum. Next base: position 145,932,992 of record NC_057795.1, on the reverse strand, counting down.
TAATGACGATCACCACTTGATGCCATCCTTTCCATGGGTTCTATGATATCTTCCTCTTGACGCAAGCCCATGGACACGTACCTAACCCCACATAGAACTCTCACATAGACCATGGGTTAGTACACAAAGTGCAATGGACAATGCTTACCATACCATGGGATCACTTGATCCCTCTCGGTACATCTTCTACGCTTTGTGAGTTGATCAACTTGATTCACTCTTGACTTAGTCTTGATCAACCTTGAATCTTTCCAACTCTCTTCATTTGGATGATGTCTTGAAGATAAACATGAATGATCACACAATCTTCTTCTTCAAGACATGATTGCAATAAGCTCAACACTCACATGACTAATCTTTGTATAATTCCTTAATAGCACCTTGGTCAACTCATAAACTCCTTGAAACCAACAATGGACTTCAAGAAAAGCCTATAGACAAATCCTTAAAATATAAATCAAGACAACCATTAGTTCATAGAGATTGTCATCAATTACCAAAACCAAACATGGGGGCACCGCATGTTCTTTCACACGGGAATTTCGCATGTCGGGATTTCACAGGAGGTGGGAGTTTTCGCGCGTGTTGAAATTTCAGAATAGCAAGGCGCGGGTTGAGATGGAGGGAGTTGTCGGAGCACAACGAGACAAAGATATATCTTAAATATTTCGGGCTAACAAGGCAGGGGTTTAAGAGGTGGGAGTTTCGCAGCACGATAGACAAAGACACTAGCTTGAATTTTTGGCATAATAAGGCGCGGCTTGAAATTTTGGGAGAACAAGCTTAACGTGTACCCCCCAAAAAAGATAATTTGCACCTCAACACGCACAACACACACACAAACACCATTTAGACTAGAGTAAGGTACCCATGCATTGCACGCATGAGATTTGGCAACCAAATTATGAATAGATACCACATTATAGCATGTAAGCTTTGAGTCATATATGCATGATGTAGATGTTCGTTTAATTCTTATAGTTCATTTCATTCAAAATCATCTAGTTTTTATAAGAAAGCTAATCTATTTTAAGATTCATGGAATTGTGCGTTGTAAGACATAAAGTAAAAACAAATAATGGCAAATCATGTAGAAAAACATTTGGGAAATTTTGATACGGAAGATTCTAGAACAAAGAAGAAGTGCTTGTGTTTTGATGTTTGTGCATTATGCTTAAGTTCAACCATGGAGTCTTCTAGATTATACATGTGGCAAAATCTGGTGGAATCTAGATGATATCCAACGGCCAGTAGTGCTCAAATTTGCCATCTTTGGACCATCAAATTCACCTCATCCAACGACCATCTTTCAAAGTTAAAGTTACCCACACACAATATAAAAAAATATAAAATATAATATATATAGGGGTATAAATATAGATATGTGATGCGAAAGGCACCCATCATCTCTAATTAGAATAGTGTGTCCATGCACGGATACGACGTGGCCAAATGATTTCTGCCATCGGTATCTCAAATTCAAATCAGTCTGACCTTGTTCAATGTGTATACATTACAACATGCTCGTTTCCAAACCACACCGCGCAGATCTCCGTTATATTCATGCATGCATGGGTTTCAAACATCAAGATCTCTTATTCAAATATTTGAATTCAACTTTACATTGATTATGACCTCACCTAGTCTTTTACACCCATAGAGTCGTCTTCTCTTTATAATTGTACCACTAACTTTCTCTCGTGCATGCATGCACACACACTACCAGTCGGCATTATCCATCGCACACATGCAATCTTTTTATTCAGGTCGGTCTCCCATGAAGGCACACACCCATACACATCCCCCTCTCCATCATATCGGGCATTCTTTATCTCTCACGCGTGCAAGCGCAACGATCGATGTTCCTCTATGTATGTGTGTATATAGTGTTGGGGATCATAGCAAAAATTTAAATTTTTCTACACATCACCAACATCAATCTAGGGAGTCATCTAGGAAAGAGAGAGAGAGGAGTGCATCTACATACCCTTGCATATCACGAGCGGAAGCGTTCAAGAGAACGGGGTTGATGGAGTCATACTCGTCGTGATCCAAATCACCAATGATCCTAGCGCCGAACGGACGGCACCTCCGCGTTCAACACACGTACAGAGCGGAGACATCTCCCGCGCCTTGATCCAGCAAGGAGAAGGGAGAGGTTGAGGAAGAGAGCTCCAACAGCAGCACGACGGCGTGGTGGTGATGGAGTGGCAGTACTCCGGCAGGGCTTCGCCAAGCTCTTAACGGAGGAGGAGAGGTGTTGGGGAGGGGAGGGGCTGCGTCTTTGGTGTGGTAGTCAGCCCTCCCCTCGCCCCTCTATTTATAGGGGAAGGGGAAAGGGGGCCGGCCCCCTCTAGATGAGATCTAGAGGGGGGGCGGCGGCCAAGGGGAGGGGGCTTGCCCCCCAAGCAAGGGGGGCGCCCCCTCTAGGGTTTCCCCCCCAACCCTAGGTGCATGGGCCCAAGGGGGGGATGTGCCCAGCCCTTCAAGGGCTGGTTCCCTTTCCTCTACGACCCATGAGGCCCTCCGAGAGAGGTGGCCCCTCCCGGTGGACCCCGGAACCCCTGGTGGCCCCGGTACAATACCAATATGCCCCCGAACTTTTCCGATGACCGTATGACAACTTCCCATATATAAATCTTCACCTCCGGACCATTCCGGAACTCCTCGTGACGTCCGGGATCTCATCTAGGAATCCGAACAACATTCGGTAATCACATACAAGTCTTCCTAATAACCCCAATGTCATCGAACCTTAAGTGTGTAAACCCTACGGGTTCGGGAATCACGCAGACATGACCGAGACAGCTCTCCGGCCAATAACCAACATCGGGATCTGAATACCCATGTTGGCCCCCCACATGTTCCACGATGATCTCATCGAATGAACCATGATGTCGAGGATTCAAGTAATCCCGTATACAATTCCCTTTGTCAATCGGTACATTACTTGCCCGAGATTCGATCGTCGGTATCCCAATACCTCGTTCAATCTCGTTACCGACAAGTCACTTTACTCGTACTGTAATGCATGATCCCGTGACCAACTGCTTGGTCACACTGAGCTCATTATGATGATGCATTACCGAGTGGGCCCAGAGATACCTCTCCGTCATACGGAGTGACAAATCCCAGTCTCGATCCATGCCAACCCAACAGACACTTTCGGAGATACCTGTAGTATACCTTTATAGCCACCCAGTTATGTTGTGACATTTGGTACACCCAAAGCACTCCTATGGTATCCGGGAGTTACATGATCTCATGGTCTAAGGAAATGACACTTAACATTAGAAAAGCTCTAGCAAACGAACTACACGATCTTGTGCTATGCTTAGGATTGGGTCTTGTCCATCACATCATTCTCCCAATGATGTGATCCCGTTATCAACAACATCCAATGTCCATTGATCAATGAGCTAGTCAACTGGAGTCTCACTAGGGACATGTTGTGGTCTATGTATTCACACATGTATTACGATTTCCGGATAACACAATTATAGCATGAACAATAGACAATTACATGAGCAAGGAAATATAATAATAACCATTTTATTATTGCATCTAGGGCATATTTCCAACAGTCTCCTACTTACACTAGAGTCAATAATAGTTACATTGTGATGAATTGAACACCCATAGAGTTCTGGTGTTGATCATGTTTTGCTCGCGGAAGAGGTTTAGTCAATGGATCTGTGACATTCAGATCCGTATGCACTTTGCAAATATCTATGTCTCCATCTTGAACATTTTCACGAATGGAGTTGAAACGACGCTTGATGTGCCTGGTCTTCTTGTGAAACCTGGGCTCCTTGTCCAGGGCAATGGCTCCAGTGTTGTCACAGAAGAGAGTCATCGGCCCCGACGCATTGGGAATAACTCCTAGGTCGGTAATGAACTCCTTCATCGAAATTGCTTCATGTGCTGCCTCCGAGGCTGCCATGTATTCCGCTTCACACGTAGATCCCGCCACGACGCTTTGCTTGCAACCGCACCAGCTTACTACCCCACCATTCAAAATATACACGTATCCGGTTTGTGACTTAGAGTCATCCAGATCTGTGTTGAAGCTAGCATCGACGTAACCCTTTACGACGAGTCTTCGTCACCTCCATAAACAAGAAACATATCCTTAGTCCTTTTCAGGTACTCCAGGATATTCTTGACTGCTGTCTAGTGTTCCATGCTGGGATTACTTTGGTATCTTCCTACCAAACTTACAGCAAGGTTTACATTAGGTCTGGTACACAGCATGGCATACATAATAGACCCTATGGCCGAGGCATAGGGGATGACACTCATCTTTTCTCTATCTTCTGCCATGGTCGGGCATTGAGCCGAGCTCAATTTCACACCTTGCAATACAGGCAAGAACCCCTTCTTGGACTGATCCATATTGAACTTCTTCAATATCTTATCAAGGTATGTGCTTTGTGAAAGACCTATGAGGTGTCTCGATCTATCTCTATAGATCTTGATGCCTAATATGTAAGCAGCTTCTCCTAGGTCCTTCATTGAAAAACACTTATTCAAGTAGGCCTTAATGTTGTCCAAAAGTTCTATATCACTTCCCATCAAAAGTATGTCATCTACATACAATATGAGAAATGCTACAGAGCTCCCACTCACTTTCTTGTAAACGCATGCTTCTCCATAAGTCTGCATAAACCCAAACACTTTGATCATTTCATCAAAGCGAATGTTCCAACTCCGAGATGCTTGCACAAGCCCATAGATGGAGAGCTGGAGCTTGCGTACCTTGTTAGCATTCTTAGGATCGACAAAACCTTCCAGCTGCATCATATACAATTCTTCCTTAAGGAAGCCGTTAAGGAATGCCGTTTGACGTCCATTTGCCATATCTCATAATCGTAGAATGCGACAATTGCTAACATGATTCGGACGGACTTCTGCTTCGCTATGGGTGAGAAGGTCTCATCGTAGTCAACCCCTTGAACTTGTCGATAACCCTTAGCGACAAGTCGAGCTTTATAGATGGTAACATTACCATCCGCGTCCGTCTTCTTCTTAAAGATCCATTTATTTTCTATCGCTCGCCGATCATCGGGCAAGTCTGTCAAAGTCCATACTTTGTTTTCATACATGGATCCTATCTCAGATTGCATGGCTTCAAGCCATTTGTTGGAATATGGGCCCGCCATCACTTCTTCATAGTTCGAAGCTTCACCGTTGTCTAAGAACATGATTTCCAGGACAGGGTTGCCATACCATTCTGGTGTGGAACGTGTCCTTGTGGACCTACGAAGTTCAGTAGCAACTTGATACGAAGTACCTTGATCATCATCATTAACTTCCTCTCTAGTCGGTGCAGGCACCACAGGAACATCTTCCTGAGCTGCACTACTTTCCGGTTCAAGAGGTAGTACTTCATCGAGTTCTACTTTCCTCCCACTTATTTCTTTCGAGAGAAACTCTTTCTCTAGAAAGGACCCGTTCTTGGCAACAAAGATCTTTCCTTCGGATCTAAGGTAGAAGGTATACCCAATGGTTTTCTTAGGGTATCCTATGAAGACGCATTTTTCCGACTTGGGTTCGAGCTTTTCAGGTTGAAGTTTCTTGACATAAGCATTGCATCCCCAAACTTTTAGAAACGAGAGCTTTGGTTTCTTCCCAAACCATAATTCATACGGTGTCATCTCAACGGATTTAGACGGTGCCCTATTTAAAGTGAATGTAGCTATCTCTAGAGCGTATCCCCAAAATGATAGCGGTAAATCGGTGAGTGACATCATAGATCGCACCATATCCAATAGAGTGTGATTACGACGTTCGGACACACCGTTACGCTGAGGTGTTCCAGGCGGCGTGAGTTGTGAAATGATTCCACATTTCCTTAAGTGCGTACCAAATTCGTGACTTAAATATTCTCCTCCACGATCTGATCGTAAGAACTTTATTTTCTGGGCACGTTGATTCTCTACCTCATTCTGAAATTCCTTGAACTTTTCAAAGGTTTCAGACTTGTGTTTCATCAAGTAGACATACCCATATCTACTTAAGTCATCAGTGAGAGTGACAACATAACGGTAGCCTCCACGAGCCTCAACGCTCATTGGACCGCGCACATCAGTATGTATGATTTCCAATAAGTTGGTTGCTCGCTCCATTGTTCCGGAGAACGGAGTCTTGGTCATTTTTCCCATGAGGCATGGTTCGCATGTGTCAAATGATTCGTAATCAAGAGACTCCAAAAGTCCATCAGCATGGAGCTTCTTCATGTGTGTTACACCAATGTGACCAAGGCGGCAGTGCCACAAGTATGTGGGACTATCGTTATTAACCTTACATCTTTTGGTATTCACACTATGAATATGTGTAACATCACGTTCGAGATTCATTAAGAATAAACCATTGACCAGCGGGGCATGACCATAAAACATATCTCTCATATAAATAGAACAACCATTATTCTCGGATTTAAATGAGTAGCCATCTCGTATTAAACGAGATCCAGATACAATGTTCATGCTCAAAGCTGGCACTAAATAACAATTATTAAGGTTTAAAACTAATCCCGTAGGTAAATGTAGAGGTAGCGTGCCGACGGCGATCACATCGACCTTGGAACCATTCCCGACACGCATTGTCACCTCGTCCTTCGCCAGTCTCCGCTTATTCCACAGCTCCTGTTTTGAGTTACAAATAGGAGCAACCGCACCGGTATCAAATACCCAGGAGCTACTACGAGTACTGGTAAGGTATACATCAATTACATGTATATCACATATACCTTTGGTGTTGCCGACCTTCTTGTCCGCTAAGTACTTGGGGCAGTTCCGCTTCCAGTGTCCGCTTCCCTTGCAATAAAAGCACTCAGTGTCAGGCTTGGGTACATGCTTTGGCTTCTTCCCGGCAACTGGCTTACCGGGCGTGGCAACTCCCTTGCCGTCCTTCTTTAAGTTCTTCTTACCCTTGCCTTTCTTGAAACTAGTGGTTTTATTGACCATTAACACTTGATGTTCCTTTTTGATCTCCACCTCCGCCGATTTCAACATTGAAAATACCTCAGGAATGGTTTTGACCATCCCCTGCATATTGTAGTTCATCACAAAGCTCTTGTAGCTAGGTGGGAGCGACTGGAGGATTCTGTCAATGACCGCGTCATCCGGGAGATTAACTCCCAGCTGAGATAAGCGGTTGTGTAACCCAGACATTTTGAGTATGTGCTCGCTGACAGAACCATTCTCCTCCATCTTACAACTGTAGAACTTGTCAGAGACTTCATATCTCTCCACCCGGGCATGAGCTTGGAAAACCATTTTCAGGTCTTGGAACATCTCATATGCTCCGTGCTGCTCAAACGCTTTTGGAACCCCGGTTCTAAGCTGTAAAGCATGCCGCACTGAACCAGGGAGTAATCATCACTACGCGACTGCCAGATGTTCATAACGTCTTGAGTTGCTTGGAAAACGGGTGCTTCACCTAGCGGTGCATCTAGGACATATGCTTTCTTGGCAGCTATGAGGATGATCCTCAAGTTCCGGACGCAGTCCATAGAGTTGCTGCCATCGTCTTTCACCTTGGTTTTCTCTAGGAACGCATTGAAGTTGAGGGCATCATTAGTGTGGGCCATTTGATCTACAAGACATATTGCAAAGATTTTAGACTAAGTTCATGACAATTAAGTTCATCTAATCAAATTATTTAATGAACTCCCACTCAGATAGACATCCCTCTAGTCATCTAAGTGATACGTGATCCGAGTCAACTAGGCCGTGTCCGATCATCACGTGAGACGGGCTAGTCATCATCGGTGAACATCTTCGTGTTGATCGTATCTTCTATACGACTCATGTTCAACCTTTTGGTCTCTTGTGTTTCGAGGCCATGTCTGTACATGCTAGGCTCGTCAAGTCAACCTAAGTCTTTTGCATGTGTAAATCTGGCTTACACCCGTTGTATGTGAATGTTAGAATCTATCACACCCAATCATCATGTGGTGCTTCGAGACAACGAACTTTCGCAACAGCGCATAATTAGGGGAACACTTTCTTGAAATTATTATGAGGGATCACTTATTTATGCTACTGTCATTCTAAGCAAATAAGATGTAAAACATGACAAATATCACATGCAATCAAATAGTGACATGATATGGCCAATATCATTTTGCTCCTTTTGATCTCCATCTTCGGGGCGCCATGATCATCATCGTCACCGGCATGACACCATGATCTCCATCATCATGATCTCCATCATCATGTCTTTATGAAGTTGTCACGCCAACGATTACTTCTACTACTATGGCTAACGGTTTAGCAATAAAGTAAAGTAATTACATGGCGTTATTCAATGACACACATGTCATACAAAAAATAAAGACAACTCCTATGGCTCCTGCTGGTTCTCATAGTCATCGACATGCAAGTCGTGATTCCTATTACAAGAACACGATCAATATCATATATCACATATATATCATTCATCACATCCTCTTGGCCATATCACATCACACGACATATGCTGCAAAAACAAGTTAGACATCCTCTAATTGTTGTTGCATGTTTTTACGTGGCTGCTATAGGTTTCTAGCAAGAACGTTTCTTACCTACACCAAAACCACAATGTGATATGCCAATTTCTATTTACCCTTCATAAGGACCCTTTTCATCGAATCCGATCCGACTAAAGTGGGAGAGACAGACACCCGCTAGCCACCTTATGCAACTAGTGCATGTCAGTCAGTGGAACCTGTCTCACGTAAGCGTACGTGTAAGGTCGGTCCGGGCTGCTTCATCCCACGATGTTGTCAAAACAAGATAAGACTAGTAGTGGAAAGTAAATTGACAAAATTGACGCCCACAACAATCTTGTGTTCTACTCGTGCATAGAAACTATGCATAGACCTAGCTCATGATGCCACTCTTGGGGATCGTAGCAGAAATTTAAAATTTTCTACATATCACCAAGATCAATCTATGGAGTCATCTAGCAACGAGAGAGAGAGAGGAGTGCATCTACATACCCTTGTAGATCACGAGCGGAAGCATTCAAGAGAACGGGGTTGATGGAGTCGTACTCGTCGTGATCCAATTCACCGATGATCCTAGCGCCGAACGGACGACACCTCCACGTTCAACACACGTACGGACCAGAGACGTCTCCCGCGCCTTGATCCAGCAAGGAGGAGGGAGAGGTTGAGGAAGAGAGCTCCAACAACAACACGACGGCGTGGTGGTGATGGAGTGGTAGTACTCCGGCAGGGCTTCGCCAAGCTCTTAACGGAGGAGGAGAGGTGTTGGGGAGGGGAGGGGCTGCGCCTTTGGTGTGGTAGTCAGACCTCCCCTTGCCCCTCTATTTATAGGGGAATGGGAAAGGGGCCCGACCCCCTCTAGATGAGATCTAGAGGGGGGGGGGGGCGGCCAAGGGGAGGGGGCTTGCCCCCCAAGCAAGGGGGCGCCCCCTCTAGGGTTTCCCCCCCCAACCCTAGGCGCATGGGCCCAAGGGGGGATGCGCCCAGCCCTCCAAGGGCTGGTTCCCTTTCCTCTACAGCCCATGAGGCCCTCCGAGAGAGGTGGCCCCTCCCGGTGGACCCCCGGAACCCCTCCGGTGGCCCCGGTACAATACCGATATGCCCCCGAACTTTTCCGATGACCGTATGACAACTTCCCATACATAAATCTTCACCTACGGACTATTCCGGAACTCCTCGTGACATCCGAGATCTTATCCGGGACTCCGAATAATATTCGGTAATCACATACAAGTCTTCCTAATAACCCCAGCGTCATCGAACCTTAAGTGTGTAGACCCGATGGGTTCGGGAATCATGCAGACATGACCGAGACAACTCTCTGGCCAATAACCAACAGCGGGATCTGGATACCCATGTTGGCTCCCACATGTTCCATGATGATCTCATCGAATGAACCACGATGCCGAGGATTCAAGTAATCCCGTATACAATTCCCTTTGTCAATCGGTATGTTACTTGCCCGAGATTCGATCGTCGGTATCCCAATACCTTGTTCAATCTCGTTACCGGCAAGTCACTTTACTCGTACCGTAATGCATGATCCCATGACCAACCGCTTGGTCACATTGAGCTCATTATGATGATGCATTACCGAGTGGGCCCAGAGATACCTCTCCGTCATACGGAGTGACAAATCCCAGTCTCGATCCATGCCAACCCAACAGACACTTTCGGAGATACCTATAGTATACCTTTATAGCCACCCAGTTACGTTGTGACGTTTGGTACACCCAAAGCACTCCTACGGTATCCGGGAGTTACATGATCTCATGGTCTAAGAAAATGATACTTGACATTAGAAAAGCTCTAGCAAACGAACTACACGATCTTGTGCTATGCATAGGATTGGGTCTTGTCCATCACATCATTCTCCCAATGATGTGATCCTGTTATCAACAACATCCAATGTCATGGTCAGGAAACCGTAACCATCCATTGATCAACGAGCTAGTCAACTAGAGGCTCACTAGGGACATGTTGTGGTCTATGTATTCACACATGTATTACGATTTCCGGATAACACAATTATAGCATGAACAATAGACAATTATCATGAACAAGGAAATATAATAATAACCATTTTATTATTGCCTATAGGGCATATTTCCAACATATAGCTAGGTCTTTCATAGTTTTCCACACAAACCGATCAATCAATATATCCAGTGAGGTCTCACCCTCTTTCCCACGTCCACATCGATCAATCTATACTTCTCTATATAGGATTAACATATATAGCTAATACACCCACATTAATTATATATCCAACATCCCCCTCTCAACATCCATGCCTTCCGCTTCATCTCTCACACACACGCACAATGGCGAAGACAGGGGGCAGTAAGGGCCCTGCCCCCCCTAACATCACTATATATCGAGGCTAATATGAATGTGATCATTAGACAATTGCTGCTAAAAAATGGTTTAAGTTCATGAATTGACCCTCCTCGTAAAGTATTAGCAATGCTTGGCCCCCTAGCTCATTTATTTCTCATGGCTCCGCCACTGTGCGCAACAGCGCATGTTCTCGCCCCCTCTCTCTAAATATTGATCTCGCACTTGTGCATTCCTTCATAATCTCCCTCCACTTGGCCCCTCGCACCATCTTATTGTTGGAAATATGCCCTAGAGGCAATAATAAAAGGATTATTATTATATTTCCTTGTTCATGATAATTGTATTTTATTCATGCTATAATTGTATTATCCAGAAATCGTAATACACGTGTGAATACATAGACCACAATACGTCCCTAGTGAGCCTCTAGTTGACTAGCTCGTTGATTAACATATAGTCATGGTTTCCTGACTATGGACATTGGATGTCGTTGATAACGGGATCACATCATTAGGAGAATGATGTGATGGACAAGACCCAATCGTAAGCATAGCACAAGATCGCGTAGTTCATTTTGCTAGAGCTTTTCCAATGTCAAGTATCTCTTCCTTAGACCATGAGATCGTGTAACTCCTGGATACCGTAGGAGTGCTTTGGGTGTACCAAACGTCACAACGTAACTGGGTGACTATAAAGGTGCACTACAGGTATCTTCGAAAGTGTCTGTTGGGTTGACACGGATCAAGACTGGGATTTGTCACTCCGTATAACGGAGAGGTATCACTGGGCCCACTCGGTAGTGCATCATCATAATGAGCTCAAAGTGACCAAGTGTCTGGTCACAGGATCATGCATTACGGTACGAGTAAAGTGACTTGCCGGCAACGAGATTGAACAAGGTATTGGGATACCGACGATCGAATCTCGGGCAAGTAACATACCGTCTGACAAAGGGAATAGTATACGGGGTTGCTTGAATCCTCGACATCGTGGTTCATCCGATGAGATCATCGAGGAGTATGTGGGAGCCAACATGGGTATCCAGATCCCACTGTTGGTTATTGACCGGAGAGCCATCTCGGTCATGTCTGCATGTCTCCCGAACCCGTAGGGTCTACACACTTAAGGTTCGGTGACGCTAGGGTTGTATGAATATGACTATGCAGTAAACCGAATGTTGTTCGGAGTCCCGGATGAGATCCTGGACGTCATGAGGAGTTCTGGAATGGTCCGGAGGTAAAGAAATATATATAGGAAGTGCTGTTTCAGCCATCGGGAAAGTTTTGGGGTCACCCGGTATTGTACCGAGACCACCGGAAGGGTCCCGGGGGTCCACCGGGTGGGGACACCTATCCCGGAGGGCCCCGTGGGCTGAAGTGGGAGGGGAACTGTCACATCCCTAGCTTCAGGCATTGCTCTAGGTTAGCTTCATGTGTGCATCATGTCTATATTTTTGAAACTTGAATTGAGGAATATTGGAAGCCTCAAAACCCTAAATAAAAGAGGGGCAAAAACCCTAGAAATCTCATTCATTGCTCCAAAAGGCTCTTCTTAAATGTTTGATAATTTTGGTAAGGGTTCTGGTCCCAACCAAAATATTGAACATTTTTAAGGATTTATTTTTGGGACTTTGAATTTAAATCTTAGCTATTTGAATTGGACTTATATCTACTGTTAAATAAATATAGGTCCAATAATTCTGAAATATTTTTGTGGAGCTTTGTTTTAATTCTTTTAGCTCCTAAAAAATATTGTCAGAAGCAAAATAAATTGAATTGGTTTCAAAACCAAATTCAAAACAAACCTGCAAAATAGAAAACTGAAATATTTAGAGGAGGGAGAGAGAGTCTTACCTGGGCCCTTACCTGGCTGGCCCAGTGGACAGCCCAGCCCACTGGCCTGGTGCCAGTCGTCCCCTACCTCTGCCAGTAGGCAGAGGAGGGAGACAGCGCACGCGCGCGCCGTGGCGCCACGCCACCTCCCTGCCTGCCTGCGTCCCTCGCCACCGCGACGCCTCGGGCCTTCTCTTCGGCGCCGCCTCGAACCCCTGGACCCCCTCACTCATCCCCTTCTCTTGCTCCCCCTCTCGCTCCGCACCTCGGGCCCGAACGGAGCCGCCGCCACCGACGCCGATTGCCGCAGCCACCGTGCTCCCCACGCCTCACCGACGCCCCAGGGAGCTCCGCCTCGACCCCCTCCTTCCTCCCCACCGACCCACGGCCCTCCGGAAGCCCTGCAACGCCGTCACCATCGCCGTTCCGTCGCCGGCCACCGAAGCTCCCCTCTGTCGATTCGTCGGCTCCGGTGCCTCCCCGAGCTCGCCGAGGCCACCACTACACCCGCTGTGAGCTCCTGTGCTGTTTCCCCCTCTCCGTTCTCTCGTTTGCACACCGCAGCTGCCACTTTGCCGACGACCGGAGCTCGCTGCCGCCGGCCATGCTGCCGTCGCGGCCATGGCCTATTTCGGTCGCGTCTGAGCACGGCACCGTGCTCCTAGCATCCTCAGGAGCTCGGCGAGCCCCTTAACCATCCCTCCCGTTCTCTGTGGCCTCGCCCCGCTCGAACCCGAAGCTCCGGCCGCCGCCGCAAGCCCCACTCCGGCGAGCGCTGACCACCCCGCGCCCTTCCGTCGCCTCCTCCGGATGCGCACGAGCACTAGGAACCCACAGAGCCTCTCCGCGCGGCGTTTGGACGCCGGAGCAAGAAACCCGAGGGTCTCCGCCGTCTCGGCCTCGCCGGCGTCAAGCCGCCGGCGGGTTAGGCCCCCGCTGACCAGGGGTTTGACCCCCCTGGGTCGATGACAGGTGGGGCCAGCCCCCCCCTGTTAATTAGCTTAGTCTATTTTAACTAAACACCCCCCCCACAGCCACTGACAGTGGGCCCCGTAGTGGGTCAAAGCCCGGGTCAACGCGGGATTAGCCCCTGTGTCACTGACGTGTGGACCCCACACGTCAGGTTTGACCTGGAGGCGCCCTGTTGACCTGCTGACGCCAAGGTGATGTCATGCTGACGCATTAAATGATTTTCTGGATTTAAAATAAATCAGAAAATTCCAGAAAATTGTATAAACTTCTAAAATTCATAGAAAATTAACCGTAACTCCAAATTAAATAATTTATATATGAAAAATTATCAGAAAAATTCAAGGAATCCATCTGTACCATTTTCATGCATGTTAGAACAACTTATAGCTGCTGTTTAGCACAAATCAATTAAAGGGCATTTAAATAATCACATATGGAGTTTGAATTTGAATCTTGTATTCAAACCAACCTCATTTAATCTGTTGCTAGTTGCATTAGCCCAAAACACATTCATATTGCCATGTCATGAGCATGCATCATATTGTGCATTGCATTGATTGTGTTTTTCTGTGTTGCCGGTATTTGTCCCCTCTCGATAGACGCGATACCGATGATGTGATCGTTGACACTGATGAAGACTCAATGTTATCTTCAGAAGTGCCAGGCAAGCAAAACCCCCTTGTTCATTCCGATAAAATCCCACTCTCTCGCTCCTGCTCTCTTTTACTGCATTAGGACAACAACGACATATTTGATACTTGCTGCGGTAGCTGAACCCCTTTATCCTTTGCATGACCTGTCATTGCCACAGTAAATAGATGAAACCCACTAGCATGAGTAGGAGTTGTTTGAGCCCTGATGTGCCTACTCATTCATGCTTGTTTGTCATGCCTGCTACTGCTTAGAGTTGAGTCAGGTCTGATTCATCGGGGATGAATCAGAGGCGTGTGAACATGTCCTACTGTGTGTGAACTAAGTGTGTGAACACGATTTGGTAAAGGTAGCGGTGAGAGGCCATGTAGGAGTACATGGTGGGTTGTCTCATTGCAGCCGTCCTCAGGAACTGAGTTCTGTGTTTGTGATCCAAGACCAGTTACTACCACACATTGGGTTCCGGTAACTCGACCCCTCTCGACTTATTAATCAACATGATCTCTGTCCAGGAGTTGCAACTAGTTTCTGGTGTTTGTAGGTAGTGTTAGTAGTCTACCAAGTGGCACCCGGTACAGGTGGGCTTGGGACAGACTAGGCACAGTGGCACGGTGTACCAAGTGGCACCCGGTTGGTGGGCTTGGGAACCCTGCACACATCGTTTGGGGCCGTGAGCGACACCCCGGCCGGATCTCCTTGCGGATGGAACCCGAATAGGCGATAAACCTGGACTAGAGACTTGTTCGGTTAGTCAGGTCGTGGCCGACTCCCTCGCCCGGCTTCCGCTTGAAGGTTGCCGAGGTACATGACGTGTACAGGGCGGTAAGTGGCGAAAGCGTGTGTGAAGAAGTACACCCCTGCAGGGTTAACATCATCTATTCGAATAGCCGGATTCCTCGGATATGGAAACTTGGACCCCTTGTACAGTTCATAGACAAGTGAAAGTGGATACTCTAAAATACGCAAGATAAGCGTGAGTGCTATGGATGGCGTTCTCGTAGGGAGACGGGAGCGGATCCATAGTGGTGTATTGGTTGGTGAATATGTGGACTCGTGTGCGCCACTTCAAAAGAGTTACTTGCAGTCGTAGTTCAGGATAGCCACCGAGTCAAAGCTGGCTTGCTGCAGTCAAACCCTACCATCCCCTTTGTTGATAATGATGCATATGTAGATAGTTCTGATGTAAGTCTTGCTGGGTACATTTGTACTCACGTTTGCCTATTTTATGTTTTTGCAGAGAGACTTCAGTCTCACTAGTAGTTCCACGTGGACTTCGACGTTTAGCTTGATACCTCAGCTACGATCTTGTGCCCTCGGCAGGATCTGATAGATAGTCAGGCTTCTCAGCCTTTTTCATTTATAGATGTCTGTACTCAGACATGATAGCTTCCGCTTGTGCTTTGACTTGTATGCTCTGATTGTTGGGTCGTGAGACCCATGTTTGTAATGTCTCGCTCCTCGGAGCCTAATGAATAATTACTTGAGTCGTAGAGACATGTTGTGATGCCATGTTGTATTTGCACATATCGAGCATATTGTGTGTATGTTATTGAAATGCTTGGTATGTGTGGGATCTGACCATCTAGTTGTTTATCTTTAGTAGCCTCTCTTACCGGGAAATGTCTCCTAGTGTTTCCACTGAGCCATGGTAGCTTGCTACTGCTCCGGAACACTTAGGCTGGCCGGCATGTGTCCTTCTTCGTTCCTGTGTCTGTCCCTTCGGGGAAATGTCACGCTTTGAGTACCGGAGTCCTGTTAGCCCGCTACAGCCCGGTTTACCGGAGTCCTGCTAGCCCAGTGCTACAGCCCGGACCCACTTGCTGATGACCGACACGTTCGAAGCTGGGTCATGGATGCCTGTCCCTGTAAGTCTGTGCCACTTTGGGTTTACGACTAGTCATGTCAGCCCGGGCTCCTTATCATATGGATGCTAGCGACACTATCATATACGTGAGCCAAAAGGCGCAAACGGTCCCGGGCAAAGGTAAGGCGACACCCGTGGGGATACCGTGCGTGAGGCTGCAAAGTGATATGAGGTGTTACCGGCTAGATCGATGTGACATCGAGTCGGGGTCCTGACAGCGTTGGTATCAGAGCTTGACTGCCTGTAGGATTACCAAGCCAAACTGGTCGAAGTTGAGTCTAGAAATTCTTTAGTTATATAAGGGAATTGATTGTGGGATGGAACGTAAGGCTCTTTTTACTCCTTATACCTCATGGCCTTCTGATCTGAGTCATCATCTTCTCTTCTACGGGGATTAAGAACTAGGCTATCTCTTCTTTCTATCAGGATCACGTGTTACTAATCCGTAGACTTATAAGATTGTTGGATTTAAGCCTCAGTTCAGTTCCTACTACTTCCGTATGTTAATTGTTGATCTCGAAACCTTGATATTGTGCTTCTGAGTGGTTATGCCACCATTTTTGTGAATGTCTCAAATCTTTTCTGAGCATTTACAGCCGTTATGCTGCCCGAGTCATCCCAGGTTTCCAAACAGTCTGATGCATTTGCAAATCCCTTCCTCCTGTTTCCGATGTGCCTTTGGTCAGATTAATCACACAAATCAGTGAGTTGAGGTACTTTACTGCCTCGACCTTTATGTTGGAGTTATTATTATGACCCTAGGTGTCTTAGGGGATCATCTAGTAATTTAGCCATGATTTGTGTTCCCAGTGTGATGATTCTGGCCATCATTCTCGAAAGCATCCCGTGATGCTACTTAGTAGTAGGTATTCTATTCCTGGGTTTTTGAACCCGAGATTCACTCTACTTAAATCATGTTGATAGTGTTGCTAGTTCCTTCAGGATATTAGTAACCCTTGCATTAGTCCTCGAGGTCCGTGGTATTTCCTTCTTCCAAATACTATGAACCGTTTATGGCAGATGTTCCTCGCTGATCGAAAGATCACAATCAGAGTGCTCTTGATGGGTTCTCGATTCTATATTGTGACTCTGCCAGTTCTACCTTTCTGCATGGGTTATCCGGAAGAAATATGTTGAATTCGTTCGACATGCTAGTCCATGCATCCACAACTTGGAAAATCATATGTTCTTTTGAGTTGTCCCTCTTTAGTTGTTTTCTGGCCCTCGTCTATCAATTGATAGTCAAGAGTATGCGTGCATTCGTTCGTCGATGCCTATTACCCTTGTGGTCCGCCAAGCCATTCTATTTCAGAATGAATAGGAGAAACAAACTCCAGTACCTCATCCATATTTAGGATTGGGTCAAAGTAGTTGTGTTCCACAGATCAAGTCACAATCCAGCTTCTGGTCTACTCTACCCTGAAGTATTACCATCATTATATCAGGAATATCATGGGAATTGCACCACTTTTTGTGAATTCTTGACATAGTGATACTTCTCGCCATTTTTTTTCATTCCTCGGTTCCGTGTTGTTGCAGCCGGAGTGCCGACAAGTGAATCATGATGTGTGAACTCAATACTCCTAGCAACCCCATTGCTTGGTAGTTAAAGGACAATAATTTCATTCTTAGTGTGTCGGTTTTTGAATCACCATTCTAAGATTGATCGTGCTACCTAGTCCTTATTTCCTGGTGCACTCTTTGATTGATGAGTTAGGATTTTGTCAAGTCCTCGCTCATTTGATCATATCATCTTGCCCTGAAAAGCAAGATTGTTCTCGAGCTTAGTAACATATCGGTGGTTCGTGATTTCCGAAGATCTTCTCGGAAGTATTACCAGGTTGTCACCTGACCGCTATGTTGAGCTCGTGATCAAGTTGGTTTCTTGTGAACCACCTTCTCTCCAAGAATCGGTGTTAGATATCCCTGAGCTAGTTGGTTAAGCTAAACGACAACTTGGAGGGTTGGAAGATAAAAGCTTGCCTGACTTAGTTCGTTCCAAAGGGATATTCTTGTGTAGTGTGTGTTGAAGAAAGATGATATCTTCATCGATTGGTCCCTGTGATCAGTTGCTGGACCTATCGTCTTATCAATCCTTTGATTTGAGTATGGGCTATCGTCAAATCAAGTCAGAACCAACGATGTTCGTAATGTTGTCTTCCTCGTGGTTGATCCCTCGAGCATACACCATTATATCTTTTGGGTCTGACCAATGCTATCACCGTGTTCACTACGATGGGAAGTCCAGTGATATGGAAATTCCGATGAGTTGTTGTTGAGCCCATTGACAACATCCTTATCTCCTCCATGATGTTGTTGAACATTAAGTTAGTGTTGGAAACTTTGAAAGCATTTTCTTCATGCTAGCTCATGAAGTACTTGTTTGATGAAAGGAGTGACTTCCTTTGATTCACGTGCATTTTGATGTAAGTTGCCGTCGTGAATTCGAGAAAGTTTGTTTTTGCTCCTTTGGAATCATCCCAAGTCGGTCATGCACGTGCGAAGAATTCTGTGGTCTGTTAGACTGATCATCTTCATTCCATATGTATATCCTAGCACACCAAGCCACTGATTGACTTGTTCAAGGAAAAGAAGTCTATGCTTGGGATCTAATCCATGGACTTGCGTAAAGACTTCGATATCCTCGATGATGGCTCCCAACCAGAACTCGGTAGTGTTTTATTGTAAGACTACCATGTGGGCATGCTTGTCTGGAACAACGTGTTCACATGTTTGTAGCAGAACCAGCTCATGTTTTGGAGCTTGCTATCGTAGTTCATTTCCTAAGAATCTCGCAACGTCATCTCGTCGATTTGTGTTGCAAACTTTCATTTTTCTTCCTAGACTCGATGAGTCTGGAATATCCTGACACCAACCAGATCTGAGTCTCAGGCAGATATGATGGTTGGAACATTTTCCAAGAACTATAATGTTGGTCCCTCGATAACCGGTAAAGTGGATGTCGTGGCCAACACACCCAGCCGGAAGACCTATTATTGTAGTATCTTGTTTGAGGAAGTTGGCCACCTCCCCATAAGGATTTCGCAGGATTTACCTCCGTAACTGTTCCTTATGGATTCTATTGCTCCCGAAGTCCGACCTTTACTTGATGTTCTAGTTAGCAAACCATATCTATGATTAGGGTTACACTAGCACGTCAAGGAGAACATTAGAAGCGGAGTGCTAAATGTCTCTCGGTCGATCATTCAGATTTTGTTTCCTTGGCCTCGCTAGGGTGAAATCTGAGAAGGTATTATCTTCCTTTGCATCTGCATCCTCCATCACCATTCATCATGGTAGCAAGTTGTGTTGCCAGGATCCTTGACACGGATGTTGGTAAGACCCTGATGATTATGGAAATGCTCAAGTTCTTGAGAGCACGCACAAGCACTACGTGTTATCATCGGCTCTAACTGGGATTCCTCTCAGTTTCCTCGGAAATGCTATGACCTTTCAAACCGTGAATTCACTCTCTATTGTTGGGTTCTTCCCCAGTTATCAGAATCATTCCCAGCATTTGCATTCTGTTCCTAGCCTGCACCGCCAATGTGCCATTCTACCATGGGTCTCTTCCATTTCCGGTGATAAGCAAATTCATCCATTACGTTGTCTTCAACAAGGTAATCCACATCATCCAAGTTTGAGTATGCCATTCT
The DNA here is from genome assembly GCF_018294505.1 of Triticum aestivum. Classification (NCBI taxonomy): domain Eukaryota; kingdom Viridiplantae; phylum Streptophyta; class Magnoliopsida; order Poales; family Poaceae; genus Triticum; species Triticum aestivum. The sequence goes on along the minus strand of NC_057795.1, from coordinate 145,913,183 downwards.
ACCGACCCCCTCCAAACGATCACTCGAGAATTGTCTTAGGCTGGTTTAAAGAGTTTCAATGATCTCTGAATCAAAAGTAATTCTTTTTGCCACTTAAGGGGATATCTCTACGAGTCACCTTCCCTAAGGTGTATCGTTATGGTATCATGGCAACTCAACTCCTCGCTACGTTGACAATCGTTACCACCTTCTTAAGCGTGAAATTGTTGTCTACTTAGTGAACCTTCGTCATCCGTCTCTTTCCACCCCTCTTGATGTGTATCTCGTGTCTCAACCCGAAAGATGGTCCTATGTCTCATTCCGTGAGTTGTTCGATCTTCAAGAAGATCGACCCTTCTAGAGTCTCCTTCTTCCCTCCATGTCATGTTGGCAGGATTTCTCAAAACAAGACATCAAGACAATGATGGTGAATGAATCAACGTTCAACTGAAGTGCACCCTGGATCGTGAAGATTGTACTAGTTTGCGTTTCCCCTTCATCCTACCCTAAGCTTGAATCTCGAGACGAGATTCTTGTTTAGTGGGGGTGAGTTGTCACATCCCTAGCTTCAGGCATTGCTCTAGGTTAGCTTCATGTGTGCATCATGTCTATATTTTTGAAACTTGAATTGAGGAATATTGGAAGCCTCAAAACCCTAAATAAAAGAGGGGCAAAAACCCTAGAAATCTCATTCATTGCTCCAAAAGGCTCTTCTTAAATGTTTGATAATTTTGGTAAGGGTTCTGGTCCCAACCAAAATATTGAACATTTTTAAGGATTTATTTTTGGGACTTTGAGTTTAAATCTTAGCTATTTGAATTGGACTTATATCTACTGTTAAATAAATATAGGTCCAATAATTCTGAAATATTTTTGTGGAGCTTTGTTTTAATTCTTTTAGCTCCTAAAAAATATTGTCAGAAGCAAAATAAATTGAATTGGTTTCAAAACCAAATTCAAAACAAACCTGCAAAATAGAAAACTGAAATATTTAGAGGAGGGAGAGAGAGTCTTACCTGGGCCCTTACCTGGCTGGCCCAGTGGACAGCCCAGCCCACTGGCCTGGTGCCAGTCGTCCCCTACCTCTGCCAGTAGGCAGAGGAGGGAGACAGCGCACGCGCGCGCCGTGGCGCCACGCCACCTCCCTGCATGCCTGCGTCCCTCGCCACCGCGACGCCTCGGGCCTTCTCTTCGGCGCCGCCTCGAACCCCTGGACCCCCTCACTCATCCCCTTCTCCTGCTCTCCCTCTCGCTCCGCACCTCGGGCCCGAACGGAGCTGCCGCCACCGACGCCGATTGCCGCAGCCACCGTGCTCCCCACGCCTCACCGACGCCCCAGGGAGCTCCGCCTCGACCCCCTCCTTCCTCCCCACCGACCCACGGCCCTTCGGAAGCCCTACAACGCCGTCACCATCGCCGTTCCGTCGCCGGCCACCGAAGCTCCCCTCCGTCGATTCGTCGGCTCCGGTGCCTCCCCGAGCTCGCCGAGGCCACCACTGCACCCGCTGTGAGCTCCTGTGCTGTTTCCCCCTCTCCGTTCTCTCGTTTGCACACCGCAGCTGCCACTTTGCCGACGACCGGAGCTCGCTGCCACCGGCCATGCTGCCGTCGCGGCCATGGCCTGTTTCGGTCGCGTCTGAGCACGGCACCGTGCTCCTAGCATCCTCAGGAGCTCGGCGAGCCCCTTAACCATCCCTCCCGTTCTCTGTGGCCTCGCCCCGCTCGAACCCGAAGCTCCGGCCGCCGCCGCAAGCCCCACTCCGGCGAGCGCTGACCACCCCGCGCCCTTCCGTCGCCTCCTCCGGATGCGCACGAGCACTAGGAACCCACAGAGCCTCTCCGCGCGGCGTTTGGACGCCGGAGCAAGAAACCCGAGGGTCTCCGCCGTCTCGGCCTCGCCGGCGTCAAGCCGCCGGCGGGTTAGGCCCCCGCTGACCAGGGGTTTGACCCCCCTGGGTCGATGACAGGTGGGGCCAGCCCCCCTGTTAATTAGCTTAGTCTATTTTAACTAAACACCCCCCCCCCCACAGCCACTGACAGTGGGCCCCGTAGTGGGTCAAAGCCCGGGTCAACGCGGGATTAGCCCCTGTGTCACTGACGTGTGGACCCCACACGTCAGGTTTGACCTGGAGGCGCCCTGTTGACCTGCTGACGCCAAGGTGATGTCATGCTGACGCATTAAATGATTTTCTGGATTTAAAATAAATCAGAAAATTCCAGAAAATTGTATAAACTTCTAAAATTCATAGAAAATTAACCGTAACTCCAAATTAAATAATTTATATATGAAAAATTATCAGAAAAATTCAAGGAATCCATCTGTACCATTTTCATGCATGTTAGAACAACTTATAGCTGCTGTTTAGCACAAATCAATTAAAGGGCATTTAAATAATCACATATGGAGTTTGAATTTGAATCTTGTATTCAAACCAACCTCATTTAATCTGTTGCTAGTTGCATTAGCCCAAAACACATTCATATTGCCATGTCATGAGCATGCATCATATTGTGCATTGCATTGATTGTGTTTTTCTGTGTTGCCGGTATTTGTCCCCTCTCGATAGACGCGATACCGATGATGTGATCGTTGACACTGATGAAGACTCAATGTTATCTTCAGAAGTGCCAGGCAAGCAAAACCCCCTTGTTCATTCCGATAAAATCCCACTCTCTCGCTCCTGCTCTCTTTTACTGCATTAGGACAACAACGACATATTTGATACTTGCTGCGGTAGCTGAACCCCTTTATCCTTTGCATGACCTGTCATTGCCACAGTAAATAGATGAAACCCACTAGCATGAGTAGGAGTTGTTTGAGCCCTGATGTGCCTACTCATTCATGCTTGTTTGTCATGCCTGCTACTGCTTAGAGTTGAGTCAGGTCTGATTCATCGGGGATGAATCAGAGGCGTGTGAACATGTCCTACTGTGTGTGAACTAAGTGTGTGAACACGATTTGGTAAAGGTAGCGGTGAGAGGCCATGTAGGAGTACATGGTGGGTTGTCTCATTGCAGCCGTCCTCAGGAACTGAGTTCTGTGTTTGTGATCCAAGACCAGTTACTACCACACATTGGGTTCCGGTAACTCGACCCCTCTCGACTTATTAATCAACATGATCTCTGTCCAGGAGTTGCAACTAGTTTCTGGTGTTTGTAGGTAGTGTTAGTAGTCTACCAAGTGGCACCCGGTACAGGTGGGCTTGGGACAGACTAGGCACAGTGGCACGGTGTACCAAGTGGCACCCGGTTGGTGGGCTTGGGAACCCTGCACACATCGTTTGGGGCCGTGAGCGACACCCCGGCCGGATCTCCTTGCGGATGGAACCCGAATAGGCGATAAACCTGGACTAGAGACTTGTTCGGTTAGTCAGGTCGTGGCCGACTCCCTCGCCCGGCTTCCGCTTGAAGGTTGCCGAGGTACATGACGTGTACAGGGCGGTAAGTGGCGAAAGCGTGTGTGAAGAAGTACACCCCTGCAGGGTTAACATCATCTATTCGAATAGCCGGATTCCTCGGATATGGAAACTTGGACCCCTTGTACAGTTCATAGACAAGTGAAAGTGGATACTCTAAAATACGCAAGATAAGCGTGAGTGCTATGGATGGCGTTCTCGTAGGGAGACGGGAGCGGATCCATAGTGGTGTATTGGTTGGTGAATATGTGGACTCGTGTGCGCCACTTCAAAAGAGTTACTTGCAGTCGTAGTTCAGGATAGCCACCGAGTCAAAGCTGGCTTGCTGCAGTCAAACCCTACCATCCCCTTTGTTGATAATGATGCATATGTAGATAGTTCTGATGTAAGTCTTGCTGGGTACATTTGTACTCACGTTTGCCTATTTTATGTTTTTGCAGAGAGACTTCAGTCTCACTAGTAGTTCCACGTGGACTTCGACGTTTAGCTTGATACCCCAGCTACGATCTTGTGCCCTCGGCAGGATCTGATAGATAGTCAGGCTTCTCAGCCTTTTTCATTTATAGATGTCTGTACTCAGACATGATAGCTTCCGCTTGTGCTTTGACTTGTATGCTCTGATTGTTGGGTCGTGAGACCCATGTTTGTAATGTCTCGCTCCTCGGAGCCTAATGAATAATTACTTGAGTCGTAGAGACATGTTGTGATGCCATGTTGTATTTGCACATATCGAGCATATTGTGTGTATGTTATTGAAATGCTTGATATGTGTGGGATCTGACCATCTAGTTGTTTATCTTTAGTAGCCTCTCTTACCGGGAAATGTCTCCTAGTGTTTCCACTGAGCCATGGTAGCTTGCTACTGCTCCGGAACACTTAGGCTGGCCGGCATGTGTCCTTCTTCGTTCCTGTGTCTGTCCCTTCGGGGAAATGTCACGCTTTGAGTACCGGAGTCCTGTTAGCCCGCTACAGCCCGGTTTACCGGAGTCCTGCTAGCCCAGTGCTACAGCCCGGACCCACTTGCTGATGACCGACACGTTCGAAGCTGGGTCATGGATGCCTGTCCCTGTAAGTCTGTGCCACTTTGGGTTTACGACTAGTCATGTCAGCCCGGGCTCCTTATCATGTGGATGCTAGCGACACTATCATATACGTGAGCCAAAAGGCGCAAACGGTCCCGGGCAAAGGTAAGGCGACACCCGTGGGAATACTGTGCGTGAGGCCGCAAAGTGATATGAGGTGTTACCGGCTAGATCGATGTGACATCGAGTCGGGGTCCTGACAGGAACCAGCCCCTAGTGGGCTGGTGCGCCCCCCGGGCCCCCCTGCGCCTAGGGTTGGAAACCCTAGGTGGGGGGCGCGCCCCACTTGCCTTAGGGGGCACTCCACCCCCTCTGGCCGCCGCCCCCTTGGGAGATTGGATCTCCCAGGGCCGGCGCCCCCCTGGGGGCCTATATAAAGGAGGGCAGGGGGGAGGGCAGCCGCACCCTGTGTCTTGGCGCCTCCCTCCCCCTGCTACACCTCTTCCTCCTCCCGCAGCAGCTTGGCGAAGCCCTGCCGGGGTTCTGCTGCATCCACCACCACGCTGTTGTGCTGCTGGATCTTCATCAACCTCTCCTTCCCCCTTGCTGGATCAAGAAGGAGGAGACGTCATCCGCTCCGTACGTGTGTTGAACACGGAGGTGCTGTCCGTTCGGCACTTGGTCATCGGTGATTTGGATCACGGCGAGTAGGACTCCATCATCACCGTTCTCTTGAACGCTTCCGCACGTGATCTACAAGTGGTATGTAGATGTAATCTCTCTCCTATCACTCGTTTCTTAGATGAACTCATAGATGGATCTTGGTGAAACCGTAGGAATTTTTTTAATTTTCTACAACGTTCCCCAACAGTGGCATCATGAGCTAGGTCTATGCGAAGTTCTCTATTGCATGAGTAGAACACAATTTTGTTGTGGGCGTAGATCTTGTCAACTTGCTTGCTGCTACTAGTCTTTTCTTTCTTCAGCGGTATTGTGGGATGAAGCAGCCCGGACCGACCTTACACGTACGCTTACGTGAGACAGGTTCCACCGACTGACATGCACTAGTTGCATAAGGTGGCTAGCGGGTGTCTGTCTCTCCTACTTTAGTTGGAGCGGATTCGACGAAAAGGGTCCTTATGAAGGGTAAATAGAAGTTGACAAAATCACGTTGTGGTTATTCGTAGGTAAGAAAACGTTCTTGCTAGAACCCAAATGCAACCACGTAAAAGATGCAACAACAATTAGAGGACGTCTAACTTGTTTTTGCAGCAATTGTCATGTGACGTGATATGGCCAGAAGTTGTGATGAATGATGAATGCTATAATGTGATGTATGAGATCATGTTCTTGTAATAGGAATCATGACTTGCATGTCGATGAGTATGACAACCGGCAGGAGCCATAGGAGTTATCTTTATTTTTGTATGACCTGCGTGTCATTGAAGAACGCCATGTAAATTACTTTACTTTATTGCTAAACGCGTTAGCCATAGAAGTAGAAGTAGTCGTTGGCGTGACAACTTCATGAAGACACGATGATGGAGATCATGATGATGGAGATCATGGTGTCATGCCGGTGACGAAGATGATCATGGAGCCCCGAAGATGGAGATCGAAGGAGCTATATGATATTGGCCATATCATGTCACTACTTTATATAATTGCATGTGATGTTTATTATGTTTATGCATCTTGTTTACTTAGAACGACGGTAGTAAATAAGATGATCCCTTATAATAATTTCAAGAAAGTGTTCCCCCTAACTGTGCGCCGTTGCTAAAGTTCGTCGTTTCGAAGCACCACGTGATGATCGGGTGTGATAGATCCTTACATTCACATACAACGGGTGTAAGACAGTTTTACACATGCAGAAACACTTAGGGTTAACTTGACGAGCCTAGCATGTACAGACATGGCCTCGGAACACAAGATACCGAAAGATCGAACATGAGTCGTATGGAAGATATGATCAACATGGAGATGTTCACCGATGATGACTAGTCCGTCTCACGTGATGATCGGACACGGCCTAGTCGACTCGGATCATGTAACACTTAGATGACTAGAGGGATGTCAAATCTGAGTGGGAGTTCATTAAATAATTTGATTAAGATGAACTTAATTATCATGAACTTAGTCTAAAGTCTTTGCAAAATATGTCTTGTAGATCAAATGGCCAACGCTCATGTCAACATGAACTTCAACGCGTTCCTAGAGAAAACCAAGCTGAAAGATGATGGCAGCAACTATTCGGACTGGGCCCGGAACCTAAGGATCATCCTCATAGCAGCCAAGAAAGATTATGTCCTAGATGCAGCGCTAGGTGAAGCACCCATCCCAGAGAACCAAGACGTTATGAACACTTGGCAATCACGTGCTGATGATTACTCCCTCGTTCAGTGCGGCATGCTTTACAGCTTAGAACCGGGGCTCCAAAAGCGTTTTGAGCGACACAGAGCATATGAGATGTTCGAGGAGCTGAAAATGGTTTTTCAAGCTCATGCCCGGGTCGAGAGATATGAAGTCTCCGACAAGTTCTATAGTTGTAAGATGGAGGAAAATAGTTCTGTCAGTGAGCACATACTCAAGATGTCTGGGTTGCACAACCGCCTGTCCCAGCTGGAGATCAACCTCCCGGATGAGGCGTTCATTGATAGAATCCTTCAGTTGCTCCCACCGAGCTACAAGAGCTTTGTGCTGAACTACAATATGCAGGGGATGGTGAAGACCATTCCTGAAGTATTTTCAATGCTGAAGTCAGCACATGTTGAAATCAAGAAAGAACATCAAGTGTTGATGGTCAATAAGACCACTAAGTTCAAGAAGGGCAAGGGTAAGAAGAACTTCAAGAAGGACGACAAAGATGTTGCCGCGCCCGGTAAGCCAGTTGCCGGGAAGAAGTCAAAGAATGGACCCAAGCCTGAGACTGAGTGCTTTTATTGCAAAGGGAAGGGTCACTGGAAGCGGAGCTGCCCCAAATACTTAGCGGACAAGAAGGCCGGCAACACTAAAGGTATATTTGATATACATGTAATTGATGTGTACCTTACCAGTACTCGTAGTAACTCCTCGGTATTTGATATCGGTGCCGTTGCTCATATTTGTAACTCACAGCAGGAGCTGCGGAATAAGCGGAGACTGGTGAAGGACGAGGTGACGATGCGCGTCGGGAATGGTTCCAAGGTCGACGTGATCGCCGTCGGCACACTACCTCTACATTTACCTACGGGATTAGTTTTAAACCTCAATAATTGTTATTTAGTGCCAAGTTTGAGCATGAACATTGTATCTGGATCTCGTTTGATGCGAGATGGCTACTCATTTAAATCCGAGAATAATGGTTGTTCTATTTATATGAGAGATATGTTTTATGGTCATGCCCCGATGGTCAATGGTTTATTCTTAATGAATCTCAAACGTAATGTTACATATATTCATAGTGTGAATGCCAAAAGATGTAAAGTTGATAACGATAGTCCCACATACTTGTGGCACTGCTGCCTTGGTCACATTGGTGTCAAGCGCATGAAGAAGCTCCATGCTGATGGACTTTTAGAGTCTCTCGATTATGAATCGTTTGACACATGCGAACCATGCCTCATGGGCAAAATGACCAAGACTCCGTTCTCCGGAACAATGGAGCGAGCAACCAACTTATTGGAAATCATACATACTGATGTGTGTGGTCCAATGAGCGTTGAGGCTCGCGGAGGATATCGTTATGTTCTCACTCTCACTGATGACTTAAGTAGATATGGGTATGTCTACTTGATGAAACACAAGTCTGAGACCTTTGAAAAGTTCAAGGAATTTTAGAATGAAGTAGAGAATCAACGTGACCGAAAGATAAAATTCTTATGATCGGATCGTGGAGGAGAATATTTAAGTCACGAATTTGGTACACACTTAAGAAAATGTGGAATTGTTTCACAACTCACGCCGCCTGGAACACCTCAGCGTAACGGTGTGTCCGAACGTCGTAATCGCACTCTATTGGATATGGTGCGATCTATGATGTCTCTTACTGATTTACCGCTATCATTTTGGGGATACGCTCTAGAGACAACTACATTCACTTTAAATAGGGCACCGTCTAAATCCGTTGAGACGACACCGTATGAATTATGGTTTGGGAAGAAACCTAATCTATCATTTCTAAAAGTTTGGGGATGTGATGCTTATGTCAAGAAACTTCAACCTGAAAAGCTCGAACCCAAGTCGGAAAAATGTGTCTTCATAGGATACCCTAAGGAAACCATTGGGTATACCTTCTACCTTAGATCCGAAGGCAAGATCTTTGTTGCCAAGAACGGATCCTTTCTGGAAAAGGAGTTTCTCTCGAAAGGAGTAAGTGGGAGGAAAGTAGAACTCGATGAAGTACTACCTCTTGAACCGGAAAGTAGAGCAGCTCAGGAAAATGTTCCTGTGGTGCCTACACCGACTGGAGAGGAAATTAATGATGATGATCAAGGTACTTCGGATCAAGTTGCTATTGAACTTCGTAGGTCCACAAGGACACGTTCCACACCAGAGTGGTATGGCAACCCTATCCTGGAAATCATGTTGTTAGACAATGGTGAACCTTCGAACTATGAAGAAGTGATGGCGGGCCCAGATTCCAACAAATGGCTAGAAGCCATGCAATCCGAGATAGAATCCATGTATGAAAACAAAGTATGGACTTTGACTGACTTGCCCGATGATCGGCGAGCGATAGAAAACAAATGGATCTTCAATAAGAAGACGAATGCGGATGGTAATGTCACCATCTATAAAGCTCGACTTGTCGCTAAGGGTTATCGGCAAGTTCAACGGATTGACTATGATGAGACTTTCTCTCCAGTAGCGAAGCTTAAGTCCGTCCAAATCATGTTAGCAATTGCCGCATACTATGATTATGAGATATGGCAGATGGACGTCAAAACGGCATTCCTTAACGATTATCTTAAGGAAGAGTTGTATATGATGCAGCCGGAAGGTTTTGTCGATCCTAAGAATGCTAACAAAGTATGCAAGCTCCAGCGATCCATTTATGGGCTGGTGCAAGCATCTCGGAGTTGGAACATTCGCTTTGATGAGATGATCAAAGCGTTTGGGTTTATGCAGATTTATGGAGAATCCTGTGTTTACAAGAAAGTGAGTGGGAGCTCTATAGCATTTCTCATATTATATGTAGATGACATACTTTTGATGGGAAATGATATAGAATTCTTGGACAACATTAAGGCCTACTTGAATAAGTGTTTTTCAATGAAGGACCTTGGAGAAGCTGCTTACATATTAGGCATCAAAATCTATAGGGATAGATCGAGACACCTCATAGGTCTTTCACAAAGCACATACCTTGATAAGATTTTGAAGAAGTTCAAAATGGATCAGTCCAAGAAAGGGTTCTTGCCTGTATTGCAAGGTGTGAGATTGAGCTCGGCTCAATGCCCAACCACGGCAAAAGATAAAGAAGAGATGAGTGTCATCCCCTATGCCTCAGCCATAGGATCTATTATGTATGCCATGCTGTGTACCAGACCTGATGTAAACCTTGCCGTAAGTTTGGTAGGAAGGTACCAAAGTAATCCCGACAAGGAACACTAGACCGCGGTCAAGAATATCCTGAAGTACCTGAAAAGGACAAAGGACATGTTTCTCATTTATGAAGGTGACGAAGAGCTCGTCGTAAAGGGTTACGTTGACGCTAGCTTCGACACAGATCTGGATGACTCTAAGTCACAAACCGGATACATGTATATGTTGAATGGTGGGGCAGTAAGCTGGTGCAGCTGCAAGCAGAGCGTCGTGGCGGGATCTACATGTGAAGCGGAGTACATGGCAGCCTCGGAGGCAGCGCATGAAGCAATTTGGGTGAAGGAGTTCATCACCGACCTAGGAGTCATACCCAATGTGTCGGGGCCGATCAAACTCTTCTGTGACAACACTGGAGCTATTGCCCTTGCCAAGGAGCCCAGGTTTCACAAGAAGACCAGGCACATCAAGCGTCGTTTCAACTCCATCCGTGAAAATGTTCAAGATGGAGACATAGATATTTGCAAAGTACATACGGATCTGAATGTCGCAGATCCATTGACTAAACCTCTTCCGCGAGCAAAACATGATCAACACCAGAACTCTATGGGTGTTCGATTCATCACAATGTAACTAGATTATTGACTCTAGTGCAAGTGGGAGACTGTTGGAAATATGCCCTAGAGGCAATAATAAAAGGATTATTATTATATTTCCTTGTGCATGATAATTGTATTTTATTCATGCTATAATTGTATTATTCGGAAATCGTAATACACGTGTGAATACATAGACCACAATACGTCCCTAGTGAGCCTCTAGTTGACTAGCTCATTGATCAACAGATAGTCATGGTTTCCTGACTATGGACATTGGATGTCGTTGATAACGGGATCATATCATTAGGAGAATGATGTGATGGACAAGACCCAATCCTAAGCATAGCACAAGATCGTGTAGTTCGTTTTGCTAGAGCTTTTCCAATGTCAAGTATCTCTTCCTTAGACCATGAGATCGTGTAACTCCCGGATGCCGTAGGAGTGCTTTGGGTGTACCAAACATCACAACGTAATGGGGTGACTATAAAGGTGCACTACAGGTATCTCCGAAAGTGTCTGTTGGGTTGACACGGATCAAGACTGGGATTTGTCACTCCGTATAACGGAGAGGTATCACTGGGCCCACTCGGTAGTGCATCATCAGAATGAGCTCAAAGTGACCAAGTGTCTGGTCACGGGATCATGCATTACGGTACGAGTAAAGTGACTTTCCGGCAACGAGATTGAACGAGGTATTGGGATACCGACGATCGAATCTCGGGCAAGTAACATACCGTCTGACAAAGGGAATAGTATATGGGGTTGCTTGAATCCTCGACATCGTGGTTCGTCCGATGAGATCATCGAGGAGTATGTGGGAGCCAACATGGGTATCCAGATCCCGCTGTTGGTTATTGACCGGAGAGCCGTCTCGATCATGTCTGCATGTCTCCCGAACCCATAGGGTCTACACACTTAAGGTTCGGTGACGCTAGGGTTGTATGAATATGAGTATGCCGTAAACCGAATGTTGTTCGGAGTCCCGGATGAGATCCCGGACGTCACGAGGTGTTCCGGAATGGTCCAGAGGTAAAGAATTATATATAGGAAGTGCTGTTTCGGCCATCGGGAAAGTTTCGGGGTCACCCGGTATTGTACCTGGACCACCGGAAGGGTCCCGGGGGTCCACCGGGTGGGGCCACCTATCCCGGAGGGCCCCGTGGGCTGAAGTGGGAGGGGAACCAGCCCCTAGTGGGCTGGTGCACCCCCCGGGACCCCCTGCACCTAGGGTTGGAAACCCTAGGTGGGGGGCGCGCCCCACTTGCCTTGGGGGGTACTCCACCCCCCTTGGCCGCCGCCCCCTTGGGAGATTGGATCTCCCAGGGCCGGCGCCCCCCTGGGGGCCTATATAAAGGAGGGCAGGGGGGAGGGCAGCCGCACCCTGTGTCTTGGCGCCTCCCTCCCCCTGCTACACCTCTTCCTCCTCCCGCAGCAGCTTGGCGAAGCCCTGCCGGAGTTCTGCTGCATCCACCACCACGCCGTTGTGCTGCTGGATCTTCATCAACCTCTCCTTCCCCCTTGCTGGATCAAGAAGGAGGAGACGTCATCCGCTCCGTATGTGTGTTGAACGCGAAGGTGCTGTCTGTTCGGCACTTGGTCATCGGTGATTTGGATCACGGCGAGTACGACTCCATCATCACCGTTCTCTTGAACGCTTTCGCACGCGATCTACAAGTGGTATGTAGATGCAATCTCTCTCCTATCACTCATTGCTTAGATGAACTCATAGATGGATCTTGGTGAAATCGTAGGAAATTTTTTAATTTTCTGCAATGTTCCCCAACACTTATAGCCCCCCACCGGATTTTTCCACATGTACAATCTAGCAGACTCCATGGTTGAACTTAAGCATAATGCACAAACCTCAAAACAACAGTGGTTCTTTTTTGTTCTAGAATCTTCTGTATCATAACTGCCCAAACTTTTTTTCTAGTTGAATTGCCATAATTTGTTTTTACTTCATGCTTTACAACACACAATTCCATGAATCATAAAATAGATTAAGGGCTTCTTTGATTCAAAGGATTCTCAAAGGAGTTTTGGAGGATTCTAATCCTTAGGAATTTTTCCTATCTTGGTTGTTTGATTCGTAGAATTGTAAACCATAGGAATTTTTCCATATGATTCATTTGCACTAGATTTCATAGGAAACATCCCATCCAGTCAAACCTCTTTGAAAGAATTTTGCGTTTTTTCTATGCACAATCAAACACTCGTACAATCCTGTAGGATTCAAGACGACATTCCACTATAATCCCATGTTTTTCCTATTCCCGCCTTTTGGGAATCCTACGAATCCAAGAGGCCCTAACTTTTTTATAAAAACTAATTGATTTTGAATGAGATGAACTATAAGAATTAAACGAAGGTCTACATCAGGCATATATGACTTAGAGCTTACATGCTATAGTGTGGTATTTATTCATAATTTTGTTGCAAAATCTGATGCGTGCAATGCACATGTACCTTACTAGTACTTTGAGTATGCGCAAAACACGTAAATTAGAATTCCAATGGCACGCTACATTCATGAAGCCACGTGGCACATGTGGAGGCGTTGTTGCAACCTCCTTGTGTGGATTGATCACAATGACGTGCTACTGGTTCCAGAAGAATTTACTCGTCCTCCCTGAGCCATACTGTCGGTACATGCACGAAGCAAAGATGTGCACGCACTCCACGCACGCACTCATTCCCTCGCACGCACATGCAGGTATATGGGCGGACGCACTTTTGTACCAAGATCCACCCCATGTGATAATTTGATGCATGCAAAGTCGTTCACTTCATTGATGGTCAATTAATACAGCGCATGCAAATTGAGTGGACGCGAGGGCGGAAGAAAGACATTACTACTCCACTGCACGCATGCGAGTAGTTTAATCATGGGTTGCTAGTAGTACTTCCATTGGTCTCCTTCGTATTTTGTGCCAATTTTTGACAGTAACATAATATTTACGCATTTGAGCAGTGTAGTCTACTTGAAATTTATGTTCCACTAAACTCATTGGGCGCCGTTTCGGGCCTTGAAACCAAAACCATCAATTAATCTTTACCTTGTTCCCATCCCATTTGAAAGCCTGCTCACACCTACTAGTATGTACCAAACCTGAACGTGTTCCCACTATGCAGGTATTAGTACTAGTGCTAGTACTTAGGTTATAAAAAGGGGAACTACCTAACCAAAAATTACTCTACCTTTCCTCCTCATAAGTGCTTCTTCTTCGTACGTCCTTGCCATGGCCGGTGAGCAGAGCTCTAGGTCGAGAACTACTCGTAACAAGGGAGCGGCAACCAAGGCTGCGGAAAAAAGAGAGGGCTTGCCGCCACGCAGAGACCTCGAAAGATCTCTCATGGGCAGGCGATGGCTCCCAGGAGGGCCCTAGCCACGAAGGCGAACATGCTGAGCCGGCGGCGCTGGAGTCGTTATCCCTCGATGGCATGCCCGATCAGCTTAATAAGCACCTCAATAAGCAGAAGGAGTTCATCCAAGGCTTGGTGGAGCTGCTGAAGGAGAGCCTCGACGACATGCCTGCTGAGCTCAATAAGTAGGGGGAGTTGACCGCCGACTTGGTGATGCTGCTGAAGAAGAGCATTGCCTTGGAGAAGAAGGCGACCGGCGAAATCTTGCGACTTCAGGAGGACAAGGCGAAGCTCTGCCACGAGCTCGACCTGTTGAAGGAGAAGAACGCCGGCTGGAAGAAGCTGCATGAGAATAGTAGTTCCTCGATGAAGATGCTGCAGGCCCTCGTCATGGAACAGAAGGAGGAGTTGGCGAAGCTCCGCATTGAGCACCCGACTGCTGTCAAGGTACGTAATGCGGCCGTGGAACAGATGATGAAGGCTCGCGTCGAGAAATCCCGCGTCATGGACAGAATGAAGAAGATGGCGGAGGAGTCGCGCAAGGAGATGGAGGTCGCGGAGGCAATGAAGAAGCAGTTACGACTCCGCGGTGAATTAGATTATTTGGGGTGATAATCTTCCTTCTTATTTTGCTCCTGTGTTTCATCTTTTGCTTCGGGTGTTTCGCCGCACGTGTCACGTTCTCTGCGAGGCATGAATAGAACAATGCTTTTTTAGGGAATGAATAGAACAATGCTAACAATGAGATGACTAGCAAATTAGATCATTTTTTATCGCCATATGGCACTGGGCTGCCGTGTTTCGTGCTCCTCCGTCGTAGTATTACTACAGTGGAAAACTTGAGTATACAGCACGGTTCTTTGCTCCTCCTCAGGTCGTCGGCGCATTTATACGAGCAGTCAAATCACAAGGCCCCGCCTTCCAGCAGTAATGAGCCGTCAAATCACAAAGGCCCTCGCCTCTCGTGAAACCGACCAAGCTAGACTGCCCCGCCCTCTAGCCTTTTAAAAATTGTATACTTCTGTACAGTAGTAGTATCGATGGATTACGACATGGAGCAAAACTTGAAATTAAAAAAAGGTGGTACATATAGAGAGCGCTCATCGCCAAATTATGCATATAATACTACTACCTCCGTCCTGGTTTATAGGTCCCCTTTGTAGTTTGTGCCAAATTTTCACTAAAGATTTAACTAACAAAATGTTAATGCATGTGAAGAAAAATTATCTCATTGGATTCGTATTTGAACATAGTTTTCAAAAATATAATGTTTGGTAACATGCGTGAACATTTTGTTAGTTTAATCTATGGTCAACATTTGGCAGAAAATACAATGGGGACCAATAAACCCGGACGGAGGTAGTATTAAAAAGGCTAGTCACAATAATGGTGTCCAACACAACCCACCCCTCAAATAAAACTAAGCATCCTGGAATTCTTTGACAAAACTAAGCACCCTAAAATTCTTTGACAACTAAACTGCTGGCTATATGATGTTGGCCATATATATTGTACGTATATAATGTGAAGAAACGAGTGGTAGTACTATACCAACTAAAAGATGAAATGTAAGAAATACTAGTATGTACGTACTAAAGAGATAAAGTAACGATAAAAAACATAACATAGTTCTGCTGGGGGCTCAGCACAACACACCCCTCAAATTAAATTAAGCACACCTGAAATTAAACTTTGCAACTATTCTGGTAGATACTGCATTAGAACACCATGAGCAATGACACTGCCACCTTACTCGGAGTCCTCGTCCACGTCCTTGTCCCTCTTCCTCTTGGCCGATACTTCTTTGCTTGAACCGCACACTGGCTCTTGCTCTTCATCCAACCCTTGTAGATATTGAAACAAAGGTAGCCATCCATTGCAGCATAGTGGATGTGGACTATATCTAGTACATTCCGCTGCCATGCATAATGATGAAACGTGTATGGAGGTTTCTCCAGTTTACGGTACAAAGGATGAACCATGGCTCCTGCTAGGGTCAACATTGAAGGCTGGCCACCGGAGGGAAGCAGCTGATTCTTCTGGAGGTCGAAGGGGTTGCCTACAACGAGGCCTATCCGACCCAGGACATCTTCGTCATTCCTAAAGTCTACAATAACGAATTTGACTAGGTTGCTCTCGAGGAAGTTCTTAAAATCCAAGCATTCAACATCGGCATGGCATATGTGGTAGACCAAGCATAAGTCATGCATGCAAACCTGGATCACAACGGGCTTCTTCCTCTCTTCGTCCTTTAGATCCTTCTCTCGTCCCAGGACCGTGGTGTACTCAACATCTAGCCCAACGACCCACTCATCATCTGAGTTTTTGAACATGCGTCTGAAGCAAGAAAGACATCCTTTCACCATCGCAGAAGAATGGGTGTAGATGACGTCGAACTCATCATCGGCGATGATTCTAACCTTGTACTCACCGCCGATCATGGAGATTTGGGACGCCATGGATTTGGGAGGAGGGTTAGGATTAGTGGAACTGCCATAATTTGAAAGGACGGGACGACTAGGAGCGAACCGCCGTAGTATTAAAGGACGTGCTGGGACGAGTAGGAGCGAACTGCCAGCGTGTGAACGGCAGGGTAGTGGCTTTCCATTCTCCCATGATACGGGCTTCCGAGAGCCCTTGGATATGAGATTGAACAGTTGCATGGCGTGATTCTAGACCTATGGGTGAATATCCTATCCTGGAGGGTTATTCTGCAAATTTTCAGCAACTTAGCATGCGACCATTTGATCTCAGATCAAAGGGCTGCCATCAGCCTGTATCATGGTCGCGCCTACCACAACCGTCGCGTCGCTCGCGCAGTCGCGCCCTTGGAGATTTAACACGGTGCGTTAGGCTATCTGATGTTGGCATATCATACATAGTCATCACTTAGTCACTCATACTACAACAAGGTTTTGGCTATAAGGTTGGCTATAAGTGTATTTTTTTACTTCTCTCTATCTCTTTCTTCATACTCCATCCGTCCCATAATATAAGAACGTTTTTGACACTAGTGTAGTGCCAAAAACGTTCTTATATTATGGGACATAGGGAGTACTAGTATATATTGCATTTGCCAAGGAGTGACCTCTTCCAATGAAATGGTGTTGCTAAGTTTGCTTCATTTAATTAGATATAGACTCAAAATTGTCTTTTCACCTAGGTACACGCGCTTAGCACCATTTCTTCCTTGGGTCACCAAACTAGTCTCTCTCTTCTTGATTAACTTGCCACATCAGACTTTATGCCTATGTGGCAAGCTTGGCACCTGTAGGAGCAAGTAAGTACAATAGTGTGCTTTACATGGCATTTTTGCATATGTGGAGGAAAGAGAGGCAAGGGAAAAGTGGAGAAGTGGGCTCTCATGCAAGAGCCAGCCTCTACTACATGGTGGAGCATTGGGAGAGGCACTTGTATGGAGGTGGTCAGGAATCAGGAGACTCACGCCGGTCGTAGCACCGGAGTTAAAATGATAATGGCAAGTCAAATCACGGGGCCCCACCTGTCCAGCAGTAACTCGTTGTCAAATCACACAGCCCTACGTTTGTAGTAGCCTACTCCCTCATCTTCTCGCGTCTCTGTCGAACCGACTAGGCGGAACTGCCTTGCCTACCGCGCAGGAAAAGCCCCGCCCTCGACTTTTAAATAGTACAGTATACTAATTTTGTATCCATGGATTGCGCCATGGAGCAAAGCCTCTAGAAAACGGCGGTACACATGTACGGGGTATACAGCACGCCCGTTGCACCCCAGACGGTCGGTCGGTCTGGCTCGCTGCTCTTCGAATGGAACACACATCATATTGCGTTTGCACACACATGTGGGACCGCAATTGAAAACCTACCATAGGCACACTCCCCGGCCCCGCAAGTCGGGTGACTTAATAGAAGAGGGAGACAAGCGATAGTACTAGAGAAGTGTTATACTATGTTGGTGCCTGGACGATCCCTGCAAGACATGGAAGATTAGTTCATCCATGCATGTGACCAGACTCCAGCAGACATGCCTGGATTGGCTATCGTCTATAAAATCGTGCAGGCTGTGTTGTACATGGCTGTAGTTGTGGTGAGAAATCTAAAAAAAGGTTTCTTGTCATCTCGCAAAATTAGGTGTCATGTGCTTCGGATCACTGCGAGGGTTAAACAGCGACAACTGAGTTGGGCTAGTCATTGGGGGCACATGCACGAAGACTACTCGGCTGCCATCTAGGTCAAGCCGGCTATGTTAATTAGGACATCTATCGACGGACCCCTTTTCTACGAGTTTATCTTTAATTTGAGCTTTGTTCCTCGTCTAGTTTGTCCGTCGGGATTCATGTTGTCTCCTTTGGGTAGTGAGGTTATGATTTCTTGTCATGTGGCATTTTTTCATGTTATATGTTATAATCCGGCGCTTCAGATCAAAATGACGACAACTGCGCCTCCGGGCCACGTGCATGAAGACTTCTCGACAGTCATCGATGAGGTCAAGCCGGCTCCGGTAGACAAAAGAAAACTAGTACTACTCCACTATATAGGCAGGAGCCTCCGCGCTTGCATGCTAGTGTT
Source organism: Triticum aestivum (assembly GCF_018294505.1). Taxonomy (NCBI): domain Eukaryota; kingdom Viridiplantae; phylum Streptophyta; class Magnoliopsida; order Poales; family Poaceae; genus Triticum; species Triticum aestivum. The sequence continues at coordinate 145,894,734 of NC_057795.1, read as the reverse complement.
GCTCTCTTCACACTGTCTCGTCCTCTCCAGATCTAAACACGACAGCGGTGGCCACACTCTCTCTCTCTCTCTCTCTGCTCACCACTAGTCACAGATCCAGCCGGATCCTCTCCGTCGGGGAAGGTGAGAAGGTGCAACGTTCATGCAGTCGTCCTTGGCGACGGCTCTTACCTACTGCTGGCGCGTCCCGATCAGCCTGCCTTGCCGTTCTCTCCCAGGCACCGCTGGCGAGGGAGGGCCTCCGACCCCTTCTTCCTCGCTGCCGTAGTGTGGGCAGATCCAGCCTCCCGCCGCCCACCTAGCCACATCCCGGCGACCATCAGGTATAACTTTCTTCGAAACCGGCCTTGCTCTACTTTCGGAGCTCCCGACGTTGCTGCATTTGTATCTTTTACTATTTCTCGGTCCCCCTCGTAGATAGGATCGATCGGCTGTTCAAAAACCACCTAATTTTTTTTACGTTTAAGAGGTAAAACTAGTTCATGCACTCGAATCCAGTACTACTTGGTTCAAACAAGGAAGAAAGGGGGTGGGGGCGGGGGAGGATTTGTTACCTGAATCTAGGACTTGGTTGAAAGAGGAAATAATGGGGGCGAAAAGTAGCAGAGACTGACTATCCAACTGGTCTCTAGGTCTAATAGGGAAATAAAGGGAAACATAGTACAAACTCAATATAAACCCGATCTATTGGTTGAAAAAGGAAAGAAAGTGGGGACTGGGGGACAAGTCAACAGAGTAAGTCCAGCACTAGATTTGCTAGCCTCACACAGTATAAGGTGGCTATACCGAACAACAATGGCACCAACCCAGATATCCTGTTCTGACGTTTGTTGCCCCGAGCCACTCTTATATAATGCCACTGGTAAAATGTAGCATTCGCACTGTTAAAAGTAAGGACACGTTAAACCAATGTTGTTTTCAATGTAATGCCTTCAGTAATATGAATCAGTGGCACTTTTTTACATGTCCTGCTAAATTTCCCATTAAGATAAGTTGGTTCTTTTCGTTAGAAATGCAACTGTCCTGGTCCGCCTACTCTCCCGTGCCCAAAGTAATGTCGTATTTAATGGTTGTCATAGTTAATCCTAATGCCCACACTAATATCTAGCAATGCCACTGCTTTAGAAATTGCTACTGTCCTTGTAGGATTGCCATTCAGATAAGGAACATGCTTCTTTTCATTTGATGCATGTTTCATCACTTGTTAGTCACCCTCCTTTCCTCCTTTTTTGTGCAAACAGAGATATACATTTCACGCTCAATCTTAGTTGAACTGCACAAATGATATCCAAATTATAATTGAACATTCCAGGAGCTTCACAACCAACCTTGATATTGCTCAATTTTATTGCAACTAATGAAGAAGAAGCTCTGTGGGTTTCATTTTCTGATGGAAATGGAACCAGGGCTGGAGCCCTTTTCTTAAATTTTTTGAAGAAGAAGCTGCTAGCTCATGGGATATTGCTTCATTTTAGGTGAACTGCACCAAAAGGTCCCATGAATTGAATCATCCATGTTGGTAACTGAAAGAGCCAGCTTCAGCATCCCAGTCTAAGCACCCCCGGCCTCCATCCTTGCGACACACGGTACACCTCATTTGCCACCTGCTCGACCCTAGTGTCACTGCTAAAATGAAGTAATAATACAGTTAAAATAGAGCAAGTGTCCTCTCCTCTCTATCATTTCATTTCCAATGTAGATAAAGAAAGTGCTTCTCTTTGTTAATGAATGTTTCACCAACTAGTCCCATTGTTAATGTTAAGCGTTTCTGCAAACTGGGGTGCTTAATTTTAGTTGATCTGTACAAAAATAGAGATTTGAATGTCTCAAGGCGCCTCCTTGTACTACTGCTGTACACAGATGTTCATCACTGGCAGAAGGTGTATCTGGGAGACTTGAGATGATTTCCAGTATGAGGCGTACCGTATGAGGAGTCGTAGGGCCCATCTCGCCCTCGCAGCATGGCATACTATGATACTATCACAATATTTTCTTCTATTTATTTTGTGTGTTTCATCAACTAGTGCCACTATAATGTAATCATGCTTTTTCATTATCTGTGCAAACAGGGTTATTCAGCTGCATTTTGGTGGAACTGCACAAATGTACGTATGGAACCGGCATATATGCAGAGTGCGAGGTGTGCCAAGTAAAAATTACCGACACCAACCATGCTGCATTCACGCATTGGCATCCACCACCACCAGTGGGATGTGTGGCGCTCTCTATGGACGGATCTTTCTCGGCAGCAAATCCTCTAACCAAATACTAGTAGCTTATATTGGCAGTTTTCTAGGGAGTACTCTTTTCTGAAAGAAGCACCAATCTATTTTTCTTTATTTGTACACTATGTCACAACTTTGATCCAAAGGTCCAGAGCTATTTTAGGGTGATTGGTGTAGTACTCTGTCGGATTTCGGGTTCCGGTAGACCCTCTAGGTTCGAACACTGGGGTGCGCGCGGAGATCTAGCCTTCTACCTACCTACACCTCACCGCCTCGCTAGGATCTAAGCAATAAAAGGAACAACACAAGAGACACAGAGTTTATACTGGTTCAGGCCACCATTGTGGTGTAATACCCTACTCCAGTGTGTGGTGTGGTGGATTGCCTCTTGGGCTGATGATGAACAATACAAGGGAAAACAGCCTCGCGAGGGTCTGTCCTTGGCTGGTGCGATGAACTACTGGGGGAGTTCAGTCGCTCTCTCTACTGTTTCCCTGGCGAGGATCCCATTGTCCTCTCTGTTCTACCTTGTGGTGGCTAGTCCTATTTATAGGCAAAGGCCCTGGGCCTCCTCCCAAATATTGAGCGGGAAGGGCGAACACAATTGGCCATTTTGAAGGGGAACATCTAGTACACTTATCCTGACTAAAGTTGGTCCTCGCCTGCCAAAGGCTCTGGTGGTGACGCCGGCTTGGGCTCCACGATGACCTTCATCCGACCGTTCTGCTGGTCTTGGTCTTGTTGCACCGAAATGGATGCCTTTGCTTGATGCCCTTGCCTGTGCTTGCTCCCTTTGCACCAAAGAGGAAAGGGAGGACACTGCGCGGCCTGGCGCCTGCCTGGCGCCCTTGGTCGTCATGGCTTGCGTCATGGGCACCTCGCGAGGTACCCCGCCTTGATCTCTCCGCCTCCTCGCGAGCTAGCCTGACGAGGCCGTGCCTGAGGAAGCCTCGTGTTGTCCGCCCCGCGAGGCTTGGCCCCTCGCGAGGGTCTTGAGATCGTGCTGATGAAGATGGGCCAAGCTGGGCCGCCCCTTGAGCCACGCTGCAGGCCGCGGGCAGGCAAGTCTGGGGACCCCCGTTCCCAGAACGCCGACAGTAGCCCCCGGGCCCAAGGCGCGCCCAGACTTGGCTGAGCAGAGAGGCGAAGGGGCAAGTGCGAAGCGCCGCGGGCCCTAACAGCCGGCGGCCTCGGGCGCTGCGTGGTGGTTGATTGGACATGGGTGGCTCCGCTCCCCCACGACACCTCGGCAACTGCGCGAACTGACAAGTCCCTGCATGCAAAAACTGGTCATGATTACCTGTGATCGTGGAAGCCGACGATTGGCCTCCCCTGGCTATAAGTACGGAACGGCGCGAGCCATTCCATTCCAGTCCATCCCGTCTCGCTTATCTTCCTTCTTCATGGCTCCGCCAAAGAGGTTCTCGGCCGCGGAGAAAGGGAAGGCCCGCCAGGTAGAGCTTGACTCTCCTCCACCCAAGCGTGGTCGAGGCCGTCCCCGCAAACACCCTGTGACTCCCATGGTGGCTCCCCGCGGTCGCGGCGGCGATCTTCTGCATGGTGAAGGGTGGCCGGCACCACTAGGGGACGCGCTACGGCCTCACGACCCCCTAGGCTGCGCTCCCACTCGGTAGAGGTACTGTCGGAGTTCGTCGTGTGGGCGGCAGAACCGGCCCGCACTCGGCTCCAACTTCCTCACTTCCTCCTAGGTGAGCTTCCGGCTGGCGCCCTGGGTGGCCTCTGGCTTCAGGCGGACAGTTGCTGCGGCCAAGCCTCCTGGGCTTCGCTGGAGGTTTCTGCAGCCGGGAGCTTGGCCCTGACCCGTGGCCGGCAAACGTTTGCCCGCGCGCGTGGTCTGATCCAGCGGTGCACCCTGCACTTCAAGTTCGACGGCGATGCCACCCTCTACGTGAGGGTGTTTGGGGAAGATGGTCGCCGCGCCGGGTATTGCCCTGAGAACGACGACCGCAGCCATGGGTCCAGCCCCGGCGACGATGAAGACGAGAGTGCGCGATCGTCCGGTGGTGGTCGAGGTTCATCAAGCTTCGACGGCTCTTCTTCGGGCAGCGGTCCTCCAGTGGTGGCCGCACCCGCCTGGAGGGAGGTAGCGGGTCCGCCCGCCGTCGCGCCCCGGTGAAGCGTGAGACGGAGTCCTCCTGAGCTCTGGAGGCAGTTCAGGTCTCCCCCGCGAGCTGGTGTCGGGTGAGTCGCGCCTGTTTTGTTCTTTTCCCTTTCCCTGTGCAAAAAGACAGTAGTGTAGGGCCCCGCGAGGGTGTGCTTGGACTATTGCTATTTAATTATCGTGCTGCTTCCGCTATCCTGGTATTGTGCCTTTGTGCCGCGCGCCTGCGTGCAGAAATTACTTAGCTCGGGGGGAGGGCTTGTCGTGGCCCTTGCTTCCTGGGGCTGAGGCTCCGTCGAACATTCCATGTCCTGCGAAGGTTAGTTTGGGGAGGTAGTTTCCGGCCTCAGCCGTGGAGACGATCGACCCAGGCCCTGTGTTCGTGTCGCGGTGCCCGTGGGGCAAGGACTGGAGGGGTGCTCCTGTAGTGGATCTTGGTTAGGAAGCCTCGAACGACAAGGGCAAAAAACACTCGCAGGGTGCCTGCAGTGCTCCCTCGTGAGACTTGCGCGAGAGAAATCGGGGCAGGAGAGCGAGAAAGGCAAAGAGTCACAAACCAAAGACGACAACAACTTCAGCAAAACCTCGAATGGGGACGAACAAGCCAACTGCAGAAAGCAAATGAGAAAAGCCGCGTCCGGCACCTAATCTAGTCTTCGACGTCTTCTCACCAGCGCGGAGCTAAGTGCTGCCACTGGGCGTGGGAGGGAGCCCCAGGGCCTGAGGCCGGCGCTCCTGAGACTTCGGGGCGTGTACAGACCTACTCATTATTATGTGAGAGTGTCACAGGCGGCAAGCTCCACAGGCATTGGCCTTCTTCATAGGCTCCGGGCCTTTCTCGGAAGGATAAACCTCATAGGCATTTGCCTTCTTCACAGGCTCTGGGCCTTTTCCAAAACGCAACATCTTCATAGGCGTTCGCCTTCTTCACAGGCTCCGGCCCTTTTCCAAAACGCAACATCTTCACAGGCGTTCGCCTTCTTCACAGGCTCTGGGCCTTTTCCAAAACGCAACATCTTCACAGGCGTTCGCATTCTTCACAGGCTCTGGGCCTTTTAGGGGTAAAACCTCCGGAGGTGCTGAATGTTCCACGCGTTCTGGACGGGTACCCCCTCCTGAGTCTCCAAGTGTGCAGAGCCAGGCCTGGAAACATGAACAACCTTGAACGGGCCCTCCCACATGGGAGAGAGCTTATGCAGCCCCTCCCTGGAGAGAACCCGCCTGAGCACGAGGTCCCCTACCTCGAGAGTCCTGGGGCGGATGTTGCGGCAATGGTATCGCCGCAGCGCTTGCTGGTATCTTGCCGCTCAGAGCGCGGCTTCCCGTCGACGCTCCTCCCCCAGCACGAGGTCCGTCCCCCACATGGCATCCTGCTGCGCCTCGTCGAACGCCAGGAGCCGCGCGGAGCAACATCTGACCTCGTGAGGGAGGACCGCTTCAGCTCCGTAGACCAGGAAGAATGGGGTCTCGCCAGTTGGCTTGGTCGCGGTTGTGCGGATGGACCACATCACGGCTTGAAGCTCGTCGTACCAGCCTCGGCCACAAGCCTCCAACTTCTTCTTGAATGTCCTGGTCTAGAGGCCTCTCAGGACCTCCGTGTTGGCCCGCTCGGCCTAACCGTTGCTCCGGGGGTGCGCCACCGAAGCGTAGCATATCTGCGTTCCAAGGTTAGCACAGTATGTTTTGAAGAGGTTACTGGTGAACTGCGAACCGTTGTCGGTGATGATGCGGTTCGGCACCCCGAACTGGCTCACGATGCCCTTGATGAACTTGACCGTAGACCCTGCGGGGATGCTGCGGACGGCTTCCACTTCAGCCCACTTAGTGAACTTGTCCATGGCGACGTAGAGGTAGCGATAGCCCCCTGGCGCCCGAGGAAATGGGCCCAGGATGTCCAGCCCCCAGACTGCGAATGGCCACGAGAGGGGTATAGTTTGCAGACCTCCAGCCGGCTGATGGATCTGCTTGGCATGGAACTGGTAGGCCTCGCAAGCCTTCACCAGCTCGACGGCATCATTGAGTGCAGTGGGCCAATAGAATCCGTTGCGGAACGCCTTGCCAACGAGGGTCCGTGACGATGAATGATGCCCACAGTCTCCACCGTGTATATCCGCCAGCAGTTCCTTCCCTTGCTCCCTTGAGATGCAGCGCAGGGACACATCATTCGGCCGCCTTCGATAGAGCTCTCCATCCCTTAGGTAGTATGCTGTGGCCTGCCGCGTCACACGCTCCGCTTCCTCCTCCTTCTCTGGCAAGATCCCCTGTGTCAGATAGCTCCGGAGCTCCGTGATCCAGCACCCCTCCTAAGGCTCCATTGTCAAGAGCAGACACGCCCCTAAGGCCGGGCCACAGACTGGGGATCCCGAGGCTGGCGGCTGGGGGAGCTCCTCCCGAGGCTGCACCGCGCTTGACAGTGATGGCGTGGCTGAGGGCTTGAAGAGCCGTTCTTCAAAGACACCAGGCTCCTGAGGTAGTCGCCTAGATGCTCGCTTGGCGATGTCGTCGACCTCCTGATTGGTGCCACGGGGCACGTGCTATAACTCCAACCCCCAGAACTGCTTCTCCATCCTGCGGACCTCCGCAAGGTAGGCTTCCATGTGCTCATCCCTCGGCTCGTATACTTTGTTGGAGAAGTTGACGAGGAGTTGTGAGTCACCTTTGATGGTAAGACGCTTTACTCCGAGGGCGGCCACGGCCTTCAGGCTTGCTATCAAGCCTTCATATTCTGCTATGTTGTTAGAGACCTTCTCTCCATGCTGGAAACAGAGCTGCACGGCGTAGTAGAGCTTGTCTTGGGTAGGAGATATAAGCACCGCACTAGCCCCCCGCGCCATGCCTGGAGAATGCCCCATCGAAGTACATGACCCAACCGTCCGGTGCCTCGCTTCCCGGGGAGAGGGATCGATCCTCATCAGCCTTGAGGCCCGGCGCCTCCGCCCACTCTGCTACGAAATCTGCCAAGGCGGCCCCCTTGATGACTCTGGTTGTGCTGAATTTGAGCTTAAATGCTTGCAGTTCAATGTTCCACTCAGCGACTCTTCCAGCTGAGTTAGGGCTCCTGAGCACCCTTTCCAAAGGGTACGCTAAGACAACCTTGATGGGGTGGCCCTGAAAATAATGCCGCATCTTGCGCGAGGCCACCAATAGCGCGAGGAGAAGTTTCTGAGGCATGGGGTACCACGCCCTTGCGTCCCGCAACACTGTGCTGATGAAGTACACAGGATGTTCAATGAGGTTGGGAACGCTGGTGTCGATGGTGCCCTCCGGAGACCGTGGCGCCTCCTGAGACAGGGGAGCCCCCAGCGGCCGGTCGCTAGGGGGAGGGGCTTCTGCTGTCTCGAGTGTGTTCCCCAGCGGCGGCTGATCCTTCTCGGCTGCGGCAGTGGTCTCTGTGGGTCTTCCTTGTTCACGCTTCGTCTCGGCTCGGGCAGATGCCATGGCTTTGCTCCGGCGCTCCTCCCTAACCGCCACCAGGGCTGCGCTGGTGGAGTAGGGAGTGGCTGCAAGGTAGAGCACCAGGGGTTCCTGAGGGCATGGGACCACCATTACCGGAGGGCTGGTTAGGTACTTCTTGAGGTCTTGGAACGCCTTGTCGGCCTCTTCAATCCATTCAAAGGGTCCCTTTTTCTTTATCAGCTGGAAGAAAGGCAGCGCTCGCTCCCCCAACTTGGAGATGAAGCGTCCCAGTGGTGTCACGCGCCCAGTGAGCTTCTGCATTTCTCTGAGGGTCTTTGGCGGGCTCATGTCCTCGACCGCCTTGACCTTTTCTGGGTTAGCCTCGATGCCTCGGTGGGACACGAGGAAGCCCAAGAGCTTGCCTGAGGGGACCCCAAACACACACTTCTCTGGATTGAGCCACAGGCTCACGGCGTTGAGGCTCGCGAAGGTTTCCTCCAGATCTTGTAGCAAGGTCTTGGCCTCGCGAGACTTCACCATAATATCATCGACGTAAGCCTCAACGTTCCTCCCGAGCTGCGGGCCCAAGGCAATGTGCATCAGCCGCTGAAAGGTCGCCCCTGCATTGCGCAACCCGAACGACATGCATGTGTAGCAGTACACCCCACACCGGGTTAGAAAGGCCATTTTTTCCACATCTTCTACTGCCATCTTGATCTGGTGATACCCAGAGAAGGCATCCAAGAAACACAACAGGTCGCACTCGGCGGTGGAGTCGACGATCTGATCAATGCGGGGGAGCGGAAACAGATCCTGCGGGCAAGCTTTGTTGAGGTTGGTGAAGTCGACACACATGCGTTCCTTTCCCCCTTTCTTCGGCACAACGACTCGGTTGGCCAACCAATCCAGGTACCGGACCTCGCGAATGACCCCTGCAGCTTCCAACTTGTGGGTCTCTTGGACGATGAAAGACTGCTTTTTCGTGGACTGCCGGCTTGCTTTTTGCTTCACAGGTCGGACATTGGGGCACACATTGAGGTGGTGCTCGATTACGCCTCTAGGGATCCCCGCCAGCTGATCGGGCTCCCACGCGAATACCTTTTTGTTCGTGCGCAAGAACTTGACCAAGGCCTCCTCCTACTCGGGCTCGAGGTTGGCGCCTATGGTGAAGGTGGCGTCGGTGGATCCGTCTTCGTCAACCAGCATCTGCTTGGTTTCTGCCTTGTCTTGGGTGAACAACTGCTTCTTCTTGGCCGGCGCAGCCCCCTTAGGCTTAGGGGCGTCCGAGTCGGCAGGTTGCGCCGCCGCCGCCGCCTTGAAGGCGAGCTTGAGCACTTGCAACACATCCCCGTTGTCCCCGCACACGGTGAGGATGCCGCTGCTCCCAGGCATTTTCATGAGGTTGTACGCTGGGTGAGTCGCAGCCATGAACCCGGCCAGCGCCGGATAGCCGAGGATGGCATTGTATGGGAGGCCGATGGGGGTGATGTCGAAGTCGATTAGCTCCGTGCGGAAGTTGTCGTAGGTGCCGAAGGTTACTGGGAGACGGATCTGCCCCAGGGAGCTGGAGGACCCGCCCCCGACGCCCACGAAGGGCCGGCTGGGCCGAAGCCGTTCCGGCGGTATGTGGAGGAGGCTGAAGGCTTCAATCGAGAGCACGCTGAGACCCGAGCCGCCGTCGATGAGAGTCCTGGTGACGGCCACCTGGCAGATGGTGGGAGTACACAGCATCGGGAGTGCGCCCGAGCAGACCGAGCTGGAGGGGTGGTCCTTCGAGCTAAAGGCCAGATCGGCCTTGGGCGCCGACCAACCTGAGGGAGCCCGCTGCCGTGTGGAGGCGGCGCCGACTTGGCGGACGAACGGCTTGACGTGGCGGCCCAAAGGTGGCGCCTGCGAGCCGCCCAGGAGGGCCGCGACGACTGGGGGTGCCGGCGCATCGTGCCTGGCGAGGAAGAGGTGTCGCAGCTCTTCCCAAGGGGCCACGGAAGTCGCCGATGACTTATCCGGCCACCGCACTTGTCGCAAGGCTGGGGCCAAGGCTTGGAGCCCCCTGGCCCCCGTGCTAGTGCTAACGACCGGAGAGGAAGGCGTGCCGCTCATCGCAGGGCGAGTCATCATGTCGGCGGAGAGTGGGTCAGTGAAAGGAGGAGCTCCGGCGCACCCCTACCTGGCGCGCCAAATGTCGGATTTCGGGTTCCGGCAGACCCTCTAGGTTCGAACACTGGGGTGCGCGCGGAGATCTAGCCTTCTACCTACCTACACCTCACCACCTCGCTAGGATCTAAGCAATCAAAGGAACAACACAAAAGACACAGAGTTTATACTGGTTCAGGCCACCATTGTGGTGTAATACCCTACTCCAGTGTGTGGTGTGGTGGATTGCCTCTTGGGCTGATGATGAACAATACAAGGGAAAACAGCCTCGCGAGGGTCTGTCCTTGGCTGGTGCGATGAACTACTGGGGGGAGTTCAGTCGCTCTCTCTACTGGTTCCCTGGTGAGGATCCCATTGTCCTCTCTGTTCTACCTTGTGGTGGCTAGTCCTATTTATAGGCAAAGGCCCTGGGCCTCCTCCCAAATATTGAGCGGGAAGGGCGCCAACAATTGGCCATTTTGAAGGGGAACATCTAGTACACTTATCCTGACTAAAGTTGGTCCTCGCCTGCCAAAGGCTCTGGTGGTGATGCCGGCTTGGGCTCCACGATGACCTCCATCCGGCCGTTCTGCTGGTCTTGGTCTTGTTGCACCGAAATGGATGCCTTTGCTTGATGCCCTTGCCTGCGCTTCCTCCCTTTACACCAAAGAGGAAAGGGAGGACACTGCGCGGCCTGGCGCCCGCCTGGCGCCCTTGGTCATCATGGCTTGCATCATGGGCACCTCGCAAGGTACCCCGCCTTGATTTCTCCACCTCCTCGCGAGCCAGCCTGACGAGGCCGTGCCTGAGGAAGCCTCCTGTCGTCCGCCCTGCGAGGCTTGGGCCCTCACGAGGGTCTTGAGCTCGTGCTGATGAAGATGGGCCAAGCTGGGCCGCCCCTTGAGCCACGCTGCAGGCTGCAGGCAGGCAAGTCTGGGGACCCCCGTTCCCAGAATGCCGACATACTCGGAGACTGATTGTAAGCATGATTTTCATTAGCTGTCACACTGATTGTAAGCATGAGCAGGTGGAAGATTAGGTTAGTGCGAAGCTTACCTTTGCTTGGTCGCCGCCGGCGATCTGCCTGATTCGCTGTTGCATCCTCTCCATAGATGTCCTTCTGAGTGTCCGGTGCTAGCTTTGGAAGATGGGAGGAGAGATGGTGGTCTTGCAATAGAGAAGAGGGAGAGGCGAGACGGTGGTTTTGGAATGGAGATGATGGAGAGGAGAGGAGGTGGTTTTGCAATGGAGAAGAGGGAGAGGAGCGTGCGGCAGCGATTTAGGATTGGACGAGAGGGCCGACGCGTTGTGACTGGATCAAAATCAAAATCAATTTACCCTTCAATTAAGAAAGCGGCCCCACATTAACTAGTCTCCCTTTTATTCTGGGTCATAATTGACCATGATTTTCGCACATAAAATATATGTTATACATTGCAAAAATAATATAATTTGAAAGTACATTCAGATACAAACCAAACGATACAATTTTTGGTGACATGCATTCACATTTTGCTTGTCAAATACAGTACATGGTCAAACTTTGACCCAAAATACGCAAAACAACAAAAAAAATACTTCCAAGACCAGCGCCGCTCTTCCGCTCTTCTCCTCTTAAACCACCGCCGCTCCTCTCCAATTCCAATCTAAAACTAGCGCCGCTCCTCTCCTCTTCCATTTCAAAACCACCGCCCCTCCTCTCCTGTTCTAGTCCAAAACCAGCATCGCTCCTCTCCCATTCTAATCCAAAACCAGCACTGCTCCTTTCCTCTTCCATTCAAAAACCACCGCCAGCGAGTGAAGGTGCTGTGGAGAAGTAGATCGATGGAGGAGTACAACCGATACACGAGGATCCCAGATGGCGATCCTGTGAAGCTAGCTAGGATGTTGGAGATACAGTCTTGGTTTGATAACAAGGACCAACTAGCGGCGACAGCGACATCCATGGCCAAATATCTGCAACAGAGCGAAAATGCGGCGATACTCCTAGAGGGAGTCGCGCGGGAGTACATAGAGCTGCTCCTCTGGGCCAAGGAGCAAACAGATTCACCAAATCCGATCGTGAGGGAGCGGTGGTGGGAGTATTGATCCCAGATGGAGCATCCACCAGAGATTGAAGGATCGAGCATCTACAGGGTGCCGTTTGTGAGGGTGTCCTGCCAGGGTGAGCCGGTGGAGTCTTCGTCGACCGAACCCAACTGCAAGAGGAGAAAAGCAGTTGGCCCGATGACACTTCCCCGCCATCCTCTCCCTCGCCGTTCACTTCGTCTCGTGGGGTGGCTGTCTGCCGCCGAGGAATAGGAGGGGACTGCCCTCCCCAGCCCAATAGTCGGGCAGGTTGTGAATTGTCAGGAGGAGCTTAGGGTTGTCAGTATTTGCAGGTTGTGAATTGTGTTTTGTGTTGTGTATTTTGAGAGTACTTTCAGATATGAATGTCTTTTGAATTTCAGATTTGCAGTATTGAGCATATGAAGTATTTTATGAATTCTAGAGATATATTTTTAGCACTTAGAAAATGTACTTTCATAGGAGTATAAAAGTGCAGACAATGTGATTCTCAGAGAAGAAACTGCAAGTTTCAGTTTCAGATAAGAAACTGCAAGTTCAGTTTCAGATAAGAAACTGCAACTTTCAGAGATAGAGCATTTATATTAACTTTGCCTTTTCAAACATGGTTAACATCATGTTGGAAGTTTTATTCATGGTCGAAAATGGAACTACCAGCCAGTTAACATCATGCTGATCAACATTCATGCATAGCACATCTTCATATGATGCACAGTCAAAATGCCCACACAATGTCGAGTGTGCGAAAAACAGAGAAAACGAGGGACGAAGTTTTAGCAAGTGTTGGACATGGTGTGCGTAGATGACAATGGGGACCCACATGTTAATAAAGACAGAGGCAAAAAATTTGGAGATATTTTCCTTGCACAGGTGGAATCGAACCCGGGCGGAACAACTGTCGGATAGTGTCACTTGGCCACTAGGCTAGTTCAGTAGTTCTGTTAATAATAAGGCACTTCCTCAGGTGGTTGGATCCCCTCCCGCGCCTTTGTGCGCCCGCTGCGACGATGCTGTCTGCCGTTGTGAACATGTTGAACAAAAGAGAGGAATCTGGAGAGGACTGTACGTGGAGAGGCGGACAGTCGGGACCCACCAGGTCTATGGCCGTACGCAAGCAAGTGCCTCATCGAAAAAATACTTCCTCCTAATGCTACTGACATTGGGGCCCACGGGTTTGTCAACATAGTTACATTTTTAGGTGCTTCAACGTAGTTACTATAGGAGATAAATTCACAACGAAGCCGGGGAGCTGGCTGGTATCATTTATTATCACTGGGGCAGCAAGTATCTGCTGGGTTTTGGGCTACCCCGTCTAGGCTTTCATTTTTAACATGCGCAGCCCACGACCTCGGATGGGAGGTCCATAGGCCTGTTTGTATTTTCTTAAGGGCCGTCATGTATCGACCGGCCTATGGACCTCCCATCTGAGGTTTTATTTTTCCTGAATATCGACAACCCAATTTATGTATTTTTTTGAAGAAAACACAGAGGTCTGTTCTATTTTTCTATATAAGAATAGGAACGCCAGGTCCAACTTATGTTTCCCATCTAACTATATTATATACATTTAAATTATTTTATATGTTATTATATATTATTTTTATTTTCATCATATATTTAACAGATACTTACATATGTAAGAAAACAATATCCCACATCTTATTAACTTATAAAAATAATTTCTTAACAATAAAATCCTAGATTGTTTTGGCACGAAAATCCTAGTGATTGTGTACAAAAGCTTGGTAAGATTTAAGGACGAATGTAATAATATAACTTATTATTTAAATATATTTATAACAAAATGCTCAGCCCTTTTTTATTTTTTGATAACATTGCTGGCCCAACCCAACATTATAATTAGAATCAGCCCAGCAAAATCGTGTATTTCGAAAAAGTGCAAATGGCCTGTAATTTTTTAGGAAATAAAATAAATGGGCCACATGGACGCTACATTATTTGTTCACCCAGCCCAGCTAATGGACTGTAATTCAAAAAAAAAGGATCAAATTGAGTGTAAATTCTACCGTGCAAAAAAAAGACTGTAAATTCTGAAAAATGGGTTGAATATGTGCCACATTTTGGAGGCTGAAACGTGGGCCAATAGGTCGAAGCCAACGCAAGTTGTTGTCAATTTAGTCAACAAATGATTCTGACATGTTAGCCGTTGGATTTACATCCAACGACCAACATTCATCTTCAATCTCTCGTCTTCTTCCTCCAACGCCGCCGGGACCACCTCCTGCCTCCTGCTGCTAGCAGCTCTGCTTAGCGCGCTTCGCTATGAAGCACTACTCCATTGTTGGCCAGGCCATCCCTCCACCCCTCCACACCTCCCATTCTGCTCCACCGACTGCCGAACCACACCGCACTAGAACCAGTTAACCCTCGTACACCTTGCCGTCTACGAGTCTACTCCCGCGTCTTCCCATCTCCGGCTCGTTGCTGTCCGGGGCCTCGCCGTCTTCCACCACCTTGGATGCGCTCGGCGCGGCGTGGTCAACATGGTCAACGAACGACACCATCGGAAGTAGACTGTGCGTGGAGAGGCTGACAGCTGGGTCCATGGCCGCACACAAGGAAATGCCTCCTTATTACGCGCAAATAATGATTCCTCCACCTGGCATCTGGGACCCACCGGAAGGGCCTCTGTATTTCGTGAAAAAAACCTGCCCCCCGCTGACAGGTTGGACCCACCAGCTATCTTCGCACGCAAGGAAGTGCCTCCTTATTACGCACAAAAAAATGGATACTCCCCCTGCCAGCTGGAACCCAGCATAGTGGGAGGCTGACTTGTGGGCCTACCAAGTTGACGGGGACAGAGGGCTTTGTCAACTTAGTCAATATGAACGATTCTAGCTCCTGTTATCGTACGATGTTCATCCAACGGCCGTAGTGCTTCTTCAACCTTTGGTATTCTTGCTCCAGCCGCCCAAACCAACGCCGGTTGTGCCGCATGCTCCTACCTCCCGTGGCCGGCTGTGATGCCGCGGAGGCCTCACCGCCCCCTAATACTCCCACCGCTGGCTAGGCCATCCCTCTACTACACACACCCCCTGTTATCCTGCGGCAACGGTAGCCTCACACCGTAGCTGAACCAGTGAACCCTCGTACTCCTCTTCGCATGGGCATCCACTGCTGCATCTTCCCCGGCTCCGCGTCGTCCCCTTCCTAGGCCTCGCCGTCGTCCACCGTCATGGTGCTCTCGGCGCGGCGTGGTCAATGTGGTCAACGACCGACTTCCATCTGAAGAGTACTGTACGTGGAGAGGCTGACAGCTTGGTCCACGGCAGCCGCAAGGAAGTGCCTCCTTATTACGCGCAAAATAATTATTCCTCCACCTGACAGCGGGGACCCACCGGACGGGCCACCGTATTTCGCAAAAAATTATTCACCCCCTGACTGCTGGGACCCACCAGCTACATCTTCGCATGCAAGGAAGTGCGTCCGAAAATAAAATGATTCGCCCCCTGACTGCTGGGATCCACCATCTACATCTTCGCACGCAAGGAAGTGCCTGACAGTCGGGACCCACCTGGTTGAAGCGTACGTAGCATTGTCATTCTGGTCGCGAATGTGTATGTACATACTGGTCAATGTAGAGGCGCGCACGTGTCTTAGTAGAGGTGCGCACGTGTCATAGTAGAGGCGCGCACGTAGCATGTACACGTACGTACAACGGGCAGGGTGCAAGAAAGTAAATACAGCCACACACGTACATACGGGTGGGGTCTCAAACGCCTACTCGCGCATACGTACGGCCAGGGCTCGTGTACATGGATGGGTCGGACCGGAGAAACTGCCTCGGCGTCGTGTTCATGTTGAGGCAAAGAAATGCGTCGTGTTCATCGGGAGGCAACATAAAGCATGGGAGCCAACCGGCTTGGACGGAACATGCGATGGAAACGAGTTCTGGCGTACCGCAGAACGGAGGAAACGGCCTTGTGTTCGACCGACCACGTTCGAAATGGGATCCTGTTCATCGGGAGGGGTCTGGCGTACCGCAAAACAGAGGAAACGGACCTCCTACGGATGAAACGGGGTCCTATTGATCGAGAGGGGTGTGGCGTACCGCAAAATGGACACAACGGACTTGTGTTGGAGCGCTACGGTCGAAACAGGGGTCCTGTTCATCGGGAGGGGGTGTGGTGTAACGCAAAACGGGACTCCATGGGATACTGTTCATCTCCACCGTCGACCTCCTCCGGCCTCCACGGGCTACTGTTCATCCACCGTCGACCTCCTCCAACCTCCACCTGCAACTGTTCATCCACGGACTCCTATTCATCCAGCCTCCACCGTGCGCTACTCCACCAACTACTATTCAACCACCCCTCTCCACGGGCTCCTGTTCAACCACCCCTCCACGGGCTCCTGTTCATCCACCCCTCCACCATCTACTATTCATCCA
The DNA here is from genome assembly GCF_018294505.1 of Triticum aestivum. Classification (NCBI taxonomy): domain Eukaryota; kingdom Viridiplantae; phylum Streptophyta; class Magnoliopsida; order Poales; family Poaceae; genus Triticum; species Triticum aestivum. The sequence continues at coordinate 145,878,380 of NC_057795.1, read as the reverse complement.
GCCCTCCATGGGGTCGTCCTGTTCATCCAGCACTCCACGGGGTCCTGTTCATGCAGCCCCAACCAGCTCGATCGATCGGGGTCCTGTTCATCCAGAAGCAACGCACGGGGTCCTGTTCATCCACCCCGCCGCTCACTATTCATCCAACCCCCCCCCCCGCAACGCTCACTGTTCATCCAGAGGCAGCATCGATCGGCTTCAGTTAGCAGCAACAGCGAAGGAATCGCTCGATCGGGTTCAGTTAACAGCCATCAATCGATCGCTCGGGTTCAGTAACCCGTAGCCTGCAGTGCAATCGCTCGGGTTCAGTTAGAGCCCAACGCCTCGCTCGGGTTCAGTTAGAGCCAACACCTCGCACACACGCGCGTACGTGTATGAGAGAAACGTGCATCGCTCGGCCCTCGACCACTCACCGTAACTGGGAACTCGCCGAAGTTTTCCTTGCCCTCGCTTCTACCATGGTTTTTTCCATCATGGGCGGCCCAAAGAATGTCATGCAACTGCTTCTCCGACCCGCCCATGACGAAAAACCCATTTTCTGTCATGATTTTTTGCCATAAAAGTAGGAGCCCACCACATCTATGATGATACCGGGTTTTGCCACAATTATCGTCATAGAAGTGTCATAAGTATGACAAAAAAAAATTTCGTTCGGCCCAAAATGTCACGAATGTGTCTTTTTTTTAGTGTAGCACACAAAGTGTTCCTCTGGTATCCAGGAGTTGCATAATCTCATAGTATGAGGAACTTGTATAAGTCATGAAGAAAGCAGTAGCAATGAAATTGACACAATCATAATGCTGAGGTAACGAATGGGTCATGTCCATCACATCATTCTCCTAATGATGTGATCCCATTCATCAAATGACAATACATGTCTATGGTTAGGAAACATAACCATCTTTTATTAATGAGCTAGTCAAGTAGAGGCATACTAGGGACTATATGTTTTGTCTATGTATTCACACATGTACTAAGTTTACTGTTAATACAATTCTAGCATGAATAATAAATATTTATAATGAATTAAGGAAATAAATAATAACTTCATTATTGCCTCTAGGGCATATTTCCTTCAGTCTCCCACTTGCACTAGAGTCAATAATCTAGTTCACATCACCATGTGATTTAACACCAATATTCATATATGTATGTGATTAATACCCATAGTTCACATCGTCATGTGACCAACACCCAAAGGGTTTACTAGAGTCAATAATCTAGTTCACATCGCTATGTGATTAACACTCAAAGATTACTAAGGTGTGATCATGTTTTGCTTGTGAGAGAAGTTTAGTCAACGGGTCTGTCACATTCAGAGTCGTATGTATTTTGCAAATATTCTATGTCTACAATGCTCTGCACGGAGCTACTCTAGCTAATTGCTCCCTCTTTCAATATGTATCCAGATTGAGACTTAGAGTCATCTGGATCGGTGTAAAAGCTTGCATCGATGTAACTCTTTACGATGAGCTCTTTTATCACCTCCATAATCGAGAAATATTTCTTTAGTACTTACTAAGGATAATCTTGACCGCTGTCCAGTAATCTACTCCTAGATCAAAATTGTACTCCCTTGCCAAACTTAGGGCAGGGTACACAATAGGTCTGGTACACAACACAACATACTTCATAGAACCTATGAATGTGGCATAGGGAATGACTTTCTGTAGGATCGAAAGTATGTCTAGAGGGGGGGGGGGGTTATTAGACTACTTGACCAAATAAAAACTTAACCTTTTCCCAATTTTAGTACTTGGCAGATTTTATCAACTTAGCACAAGTCAAGCAACCTTAACACAATTCATGCAAGCATGCAAAGAGTATATAAGTAGCGAAAAGTAAAGCATGCAACTTGCAAGAATGTAGAGGGAAGGGATTGGAGTGTGCAAACACAATTGGAGACATAGATGTTTTTGGCGTGGTTCCGATAGATGGTGCTATCGTACATCCACGTTGATGGAGACTTCAACCCACGAAGGGTAACGGTTGCGCGAGTCCACGGAGGGCTCCACCCATGAAGGGTCCACAAAGAAGCAACCTTGTCTACCCCACCATGGCCATCGCCCACGAAGGACTTGCCTCACTAGGGTAGATCTTCACGAAGTAGGCGATCTCCTTGCCCTTACAAACTCCTTGGTTCAACTCCACAATCTTGTCAGAGGCTCCCAAGTGACACCTAACCAATCTAGGAGACACCACTCTCCAAAAGGTAATAGATGGTGTGTTGATGATGAACTCCTTGCTCTTGTGCTTCAAATGATAGTTTCCCCAACACTCAACTCACTCTCATAGGATTGGATTTGGTGGAAATATGATCTGAGTGGAAAGCAACTTGGGGAAGGCTAGAGATCAAGATTCATATGGTTGGATTGGAATATCTTAGTCTCAACACATGAGTAGGTGGCTCTCTCTCAGAAAATGAGTAGTGGAAGTGTAGGCACATTCTGATGGCTTCCCTCGTGAATGAGGAGAGGGTGGAGGGGTATATATAGCCTCCACACAAAATCTAACCGTTACACACAATATCCCAAACTCGGTGGGACCAAATCAGAAAACTCGGTCAGACCGATTCAGTACATAATGTGACCGTTGGGCAATTCAGTGGGACCGACATGTCAACTCGGTGGGACCGATATCATTAGGGCATAACGTAATCTCGGTTTGACCGATTACACAAACTCGGTTGGACCGACTTTGATAATAAGCTAACCAAAGAGTTGGTCAGGCAAACTCGGTGGGACCGATTCGCTCGTCTCGGTGGGACCGAAGCGTTATGAAAATGAAACAAAGAGTTTGCATTGCAAACTCGGTGGGATCGATTGCTCATCTCGGTTAGACCGAAACATTACGAAGGGAAACAAAAAGTTTGGAATCCCATCTCGGTGAGACCGAAGTGACTAGGGTTTCTGGCAGTGGCTATGTCAAATGAACTCGGTGGCGCCCGATGGATCAAATCGGTGGGGCCGAGTTTGACTTTTGGTTTGGGACATATGTGGATATGAGAAAGTGGTTGAGGGCTTTGGAGCATATCACTAAGCATTTTGAGCAAGCAAGCCATTAAGCAACACCTCACCCTCTTTTAATAGTATTGACTTTCCTATAGACTCAATGTGATCTTGGATCACTAAAATAGAAAATGTAGAGTCTTGGACTTTAGTGCTTGAGCCAATCTTTTGTCCTTAGCATTTTGAGGGGTCCACAGTCCTAATCCATGCCATGCCAATCATTGAACTTTCCTGAAATATTTATCTTGAAATGGCATTAGTTCAATGAGCTATCTGTTGTTAATCATTACCAAAACCACCCAGGGATAGTTGCCCTTTCACTTTTCATTCTCTTTCTATTTTCTGTCGTGGTCGGGCTTTGAGTCTTACTCAACTTTACAACTTGTAATACAGGCAAGAACCCTTTCTTTGACTGATCCATTTTGAACTTCTTCAAAACTTTACCAAGGTATGTTCTTTGTGAAAGTCCAATTAAGCGTCTTGATCTATCTCTATGGATCTTGATGCCCAATATGTAAGCAGCTTCACCGAGGTCTTTTATTGAAAAACTCTTATTCAAGTATCCCTTTATGCTATCAAAAAATTTATATCATCTCCAATCAACAATATGTCATCCATATATAATATTAGAGATGCTATAGAGCTCCCACTCACTTTCTTGTAAATACAGGCTTCTCCAAAAGTCTGTATAAAACCATATGCTTTGATCATACTATCAAAGCATTTATTCCAACACCGAGAGGCTTGCACCAGTCCTTAAATGGATCGCTGGAGCTTGCACACTTTGTTAGCACCCTTTGGATCGACAAAACCTTCTGGTTGCATCATATACAACTCTTCTTCCAGAAATCCATTCAGGAATACAGTTTTGACGTCCATCTGCCAAATTTCATAATCATAAAATGCAACAATTGCTAACATGATTCAGGCAGACTTTAAGCTTCGCTACAGGTGAGAAAGTCTCGTCATAGTCAACTCCTTGAACTTGTCAAAAACCTTTCACAACAAGTCGAGCTTTGTAGATAGTAACACTACTATCATCGTCCGTCTTCCTCTTGAAGATCCATTTATTTTCTATGGCTTGTTGATCATCGAGCAAGTCCACCAAAGTCCACACTTTCTTCTCATACATGGATCCCATCTCAGATTTCATGGCCTCAAGCCATTTCACAGAATCTGGGCTCATCATCGCTTCCTCATAGTTCGTAGGTTCATCATGGTCTAGTAACATGACTTCCAGAATAGGATGAACGTACCATTCTGGTGCGGGCCGTACTTTGGAAGACCTACGAGTTTCTGTAGTAACTTGATCTAAAGTTTCATGATCATCATCATTAGCTTCCTCACTAATTGGTGTAGGAATCACTAGAACTGATTTTTGTGATGAACTAATTTCCAATTCGGGAGAAGGTACAATTACCTTATCAAGCTTTACTTTCCTCCCACTCACTTCTTTCGAGAGAAACTCCTTCTCTAGAAAGGATCCATTTTAGCAACAAAGATTTTTCCTTTGGATCTGTGATAGAAGGTGTACCCAACAATTTCCTTTGGGTATCCTATGAAGATACACTTCTCCGATTTGGGTTCGAGCTTATCAGGTTGAAGCTTTTTCACATAAGCATCGCAGCCCCAAATTTTAAGAAACGACAACTTTGGTTTCTTGCCAAATGACAGTTCATAAGGCGGCGTCTCAACGGATTTCGATGGTGCGCTATTTAACGTGAATGCAGCTGTCTCTAATGCATAACCCCAAAACGACAGTGGTAATCGGTAAGATACATCATAGATCACACCATATCCAATAAAGTGCGGTTACGACGTTCGGACACACCATTACGCTGTGGTGTTCCATGTGACGTGAGCTGTGAAACTATTCCACATTGTTTTAAATGAAGGCCAAACTCGTAACTCAAATATTCTCCTCTACGATCAGATCATAGAAACTTTATTTTCTTGTTACGATGATTCTCCACTTCACTCTGAAATTCTTTGAACTTTACAAATGTTTCAGACTTGTGTTTCATTAAGTAGATATACCCATATCTGCTCAAATCATCTGTGAAGGTCAGAAAAAATAACGATACCCGCCATGAGCATCAACACTCATTGGACTGCATGCATCGGTATGTATTTTTTCCCAATAAGTCACTAGCTCATTCCATTGTTCCGGTGATCAGAGTTTTAGTCATCTTGCCCATAAGGCACTTTTGCAAGCATCAAATGATTCATAATCAAGTGATTCCGAAAGTCCATCTTTATGGAGTTTCTTCATGCACTTTACATCGATATGACCCAAACGGCAGTGCCACAAATATGTTGCACTATCATGATTAACTTTGCATCTTTTGGCATCAATATTATGAATATGTGTATCACTATGATCAAGATTCAATAAACCATCAACATTGGGTGTATGACCATAGAAGGTTTTATTCATGTAAACAGAATAACAATTTATTCTCTGTCTTAGATGAAAAATCGTATCACAATAAACATGATATAATCATGTTTATGCTCAATGCAAACACCAAATAACATTTATTTAGGTTCAACACTAATCTCGAAAGTATAGGGAGTGTGCGATGATGATCATATCAATCTTGGAACCACTTCCAGCACATATCGTCACTTCACTCTCAACTAGTCTCTGTTTATTCTGTAACTCCTGTTTCGAGTTACCAATCTTAGCAACCGAACAAGTATCAAATACTCAGGGGCTACTATAAACACTAGTAAGGTACACATCAATAACATTTATATCAAATATACTCTTGTTCACTTTGCCATCCTTCTCATCCACCAAATATTCAGGGCATTTCCTCTTCCAGTGACCATTTCCTTTGCAGTAGGAGAACTCAATTTCAGGCTTTGGTCCAGCTTTGGGGTTCTTTACAGGAGTGACAACTTGCTTGCCATTCTACTTGAAGTTCCCTTTCTTTCCCTTTGCCCTTTTCTTGAAACTAGTGGTCTTGTCAATCATCACCACTTGATGCTCTTTCTTGATTTCTACCTTCGTCGATTTCAGCATCATGAAGAGCTCGGGAATCGTTTTCGTCATCCCTTGCATACTATAGTTCATCACGAAGTTCCAGTAACTTGGTTATGGTGACTAGAGAACTCTGTCAATCACTATTTTATCTGGAAGATTAACTCCCACTTGATTCAAGCGATTGTAGTACCCAGACAATCTGAGCACATGCTCACTGCTTGAGATATTCTCCTCCATCTTTTAGCTATAGAACTTGTTAGAGACTTCATATCTCTCAAATCGGGTATTTGCTTGAAATATTAACTTCAACTCTTGGAACATCTCATATGGTCCATGACGTTCAAAATGTCTTTGAAGTCCCAATTCTAAGTCATAAAGCACAGTGCACTAAACTATCAAGTAGTCATCATATTAAGCTAACCAAACATTCATAACGTCTGCATTTGCTCCTGCAATAGTTTTGTCACCTAGCGGTGCATCAAGGACATAATTCTTCTCTGTAGCAATGAGGATAAACCTCAGATCACGTGCCTAGTTTGCATCATTGCTACTATCATCTTTCAACTTAGTTTACTCTAGGAACACACATAAAAACATAGGGAGGCAACAACGCGAGCTATTGATCTACAACATTATTTGCAAAATACTATCAGGACTAAGTTCATGATAAATTAAAGTTCAATTAATCATATTACTTAAGAACTCCCACTTAGATAGACATCCCTCTAATCATCTAAGTGATCACGTGATCCAAATCAACTAAACCATGTCCGATCATCACGTGAGATGGAGTAGTTTTCAATGGTAAACATCACTATGTTGATCATATCTACTATATGATTCACGTTCGACCTTTCGGTCTCAGTGTTCCGAGGCCATATCTGCATATGCTAGGCTCGTCAAGTTTAACCCGAGTATTCTGCATGTGCAAGACTGGCTTGCACCCGTTGTATGTGAACGTAGAGCTTATCACACCCGATCATCACGTGGTGTCTCGGCACGAAGAACTGTAGCAACGGTGCATACTCAAGGAGAACACTTATACCTTGAAATTTAGTAAGGGATCATCTTATAATGCTACCATCATACTAAGCAAAATAAGATGCATAAAGGATAAACATCACATGCAATCAAAATATGTGACATGATATGGCCATCATCTTGTGCTCATGATCTCCATCACCGAAGCATCGCCATGATCTCCAACGTCACCGACGCGTACCTTGATCTCCATCGTAGCATCATTGTTGTCTCACCACCTATTGTTACTACGACTATCACTACCGCTTAGTGATAAAGTAAAACAATTACATGGCGATTGCATTGCATACAATAAAGCGACAACCATATGGCTCCTGCCAGTTGCCGATAACTTTGTTACAAAACATGATCATCTCATACAACAATTTATATCACATCATAGCAAGCCCTGCAAAAACAAGTTAGACGTCCTCTACTTTGTTGTTGCAAGTTTTACGTGGCTGCTACGGGCTTCTAGCAAGAACCGTTCTTACCTACGCATCAAAACCACAATGATTTTTCGTCAAGTGTGTTGTTTTAACCTTCAACAAGGACCGGGCATAGCCACACTCGATTCAACTAAAGTTGGAGAACGGTCACTCACCAGCCACCTATGTGCAAAGCATGTCGGTAGAACCGGTCTCACGTAAGCGTAAGCATAATGTCGGTCTGAGCCGCTTCGTCCAACAATACCGCCAAATCAAAGTATGGCATGCTGGTAAGCAATATGACTATTATCGCCCACAACTCATTGTGTTCTACTCGTGCATATAACATCTATGCATAGACATGGCTCGGATGCCACTATTGGGGAACGTGATAATTTCAAAATTTTCCTACGATCAGGCAAGATCTATCTATGTGATGCATAGCAACAAGAGGGGAGAGTGGTGTACCCTTGTAGACGGAAAGCGGAACCGTTATGACAACATGGTTGATGTAGTTGTACGTCTTCATGATCTGACCGATCCAAGTACCGAACGTACGGCACCTCCACGTTTAGCACACGTTCGGCTCGATGACGTCCCTCGTACTCTTGATCCAGTTGAGGCCGAGGGTGAGTTCCATCATCACGACGACGTGGCGACGGTGATGATGATGCTACCGGCGCAGGGCTTCGCCTAAGCTCTGCAACAGTATGATCGAGGTGTGTAACTGTGGAGGGGGGCACCGCACACGGCTAAAAGATCAACTTGTGTTGTCTGTTGTGTCTTTGGGTGCCCCCCTCCCCACGTATATAAAGGAGGGAGGGAGGAGGACACTGGCCAAGAGGAGGCGCGCCCAAGGGGGGGAGTCCTACTCCAAGTAGGTTTGGCTCCCCCTTTCCAATTCCTATTAGGAGAAGGAGGAAGGAGGAGGAGAGAAGAAGGAAAGGGGGGCCGGCCCCAAAAACCCTAAACCAATTCAGTTTGGGCCTAGGGGGGCGCGCCCTGCCACTTTCCCGCTGCCTCCTATCTCCACTAGGGCCCATTAAGGCCCATTGACTCCCCGGGGTGTTCCGGTAACCTCCTAGTACTCCGAAAAATATCTGATACACTTCGGAACCCTTCCGGTGTCCGAATATAACCTTCCAATATACCAATATTTATGTCTCGACCATTTTGAGACTCCTCGTCATGTCCGTGATCTCACCCGGGACTCCGAACAACCTTCGGTCATCAAATCACATAAACTCATAATACAAATCATCATCGAACGTTAAGCGTGCGAACCCTACGGGTTCGAGAACTATGTAGACATGACCGAGACACGTCTCCGGTCAATAAACAATAGCGGAACCTGGATGCTCATATTGGTTCCTACATATTCTACGAAGATCTTTATCGGTCAAACCGCATAGCAACATACGTTGTTCGCTTTGTCATCGGTATGTTACTTGCCCGAGATTCGATCGTCGATATCTCAATACCTAGTTCAATCTCGTTACTGGCAAGTCTCTTTACTCGTTCCGTAATACTTCATCCTGTGACTAACTCATTAGTCACAATGCTTGCAAGGCTTATAGTGATGAGTATTACCGAGAGGGCCCAGAGATACCTCTCCAAAACACGGAGTGACAAATCCTAATCTCGATCTATGCCAACCCAACAAACACCTTCAGAGACACCTGTAGAGCACCTTTACAATAACCCTTTTATGTTGTGACTTTTGGTAGCACACAAAGTGTTCCTCTGGTATTCGGGAGTTGCATAATCTCATAGTATGAGGAACTTGTATAAGTCATGAAGAAAGCAGTAGCAATGAAACTGACACGATCATAATGCTAAGCTAACGGATGGTTCATGTCCATCACATAATTCTCCTAATGATGTGATCCCGTTCATCAAATGACAACACATGTCTATGGTTAGGAAACATAACCATCTTTGATTAACGAGCTAGTCAAGTAGAGGCATACTAGGGACTATATGTTTTGTCTATGTATTCACACATGTACTAAGTTTCTTGTTAATACAATTCTCGCATGAATAATAAACATTTATCATGAATTAAGGAAATAAATAATAACTTTATTATTTCCTCTAGGGCATATTTCCTTCAGTATTGTGTTCTCAACTTCTTCTACTTCACCTACATGTGGTTTTCCACAAGGTAATGAAATGGTGAGTAGTGTTGGTCATTGCAATGATGATAGTATGCTTATTGTGGATGATCCTTCATCACTATCTTATTGCAATGCATCTTCTTTGCACTTTAACACTTCAAGCACCCTACACGTTTCTCATGCTTGTGTTGATAGTCTGTGCATATCTTGTAGAAATTGCTTGACTAAATCTCATGATGATATGCTTACTATATCTTGTTGCCATGATAAAAATGCTTGTATTTCCTCGAGTTGTTGTGCTAACAATATAGAGGAAACCCAACACTCCATGGAACAAGATGTGGTTTTAAATGGTGCTTCAAGGGATCCTACATCATCATCTATTGCGGTTTGCCTTATGGCTAAGGCTTCAAACGTATCTCCTACCTTGAACCCCAATATGTCTCTTGTTGATGATGTTGATGCTAATAATGATGAGGATAATGATGAAGAGAATGATAATGTTGCCTCCTTAAAAATTAAGGGGGAAATGATTTTTAAAGCTCTTCAAAAGAATGAAATTGCTCGTTCCAACTTCATGGAAATCATGTCTATTGCTATTGAGGGAAAGAAATATATAGAGGAGTTGGAATCTCATCTAGAGGAGCTTGAGGTCACCATTGAAAAAATGGAAGGTCATGAGTGTGATTATGCTAATGAGATTGCGGACCTCTCTCAAACTCTTGAACTTGAACAAACCACCAAGGAATCTCTTGAGGAGACTTTTGCTCTAGAATTATCTAGAGTGAAGGAATCTCAAGATAGAGCTCTTGAGGTGGCCAATGATTTTGAACTAAAAATGAGAAGCTTGAAGCTGCGCATGCTAAACTTCTTGAGGACTTTGGGCACCTCAAAAATGGCTCAAGGGTCATTAAGAGTGAGCTCATCCAACTCACTAAGTCTCATGCACAACTTAAAGCTTCATTGATGCGGAGCATCCCACGTTCATCCCCATGTACACTCCCACTACTCCCCAAGCCCCAAGTGGACATATGACGAGACCTCGAACAAACGCCATTGGACACAAGGTGAACTCGCTCCTCTTCGAACCATCACTTTCTACATGTGAGATATGGCTACTACCTCCAACGTGTGTTCTATGCATGATCAGGTACTTGGAGGAAAGCCACGAAGCCACCACATCCAACGGAACAGCTAGCGAGGACGCCAAGGACAAGGACCCAGAGAAGAAGCTACGCGAAGCTACAGCCACCGGACGACCGGCCCAGCCCGGACGTCCGGCCCCTGAGGACCCGAGCCGAATCCACGGACGACCGGAGCCACCGGACGTCCGACGACTCCCAGCGCCCAGACGGCCGCCAGACACCGGACGTCCGACACTCTCCAGCGCCCGGAAGACTGACGCCGACCGGACGTCCGACACCACCTGTCCAGAGCCAAAACACCGGACGTCCGACATGCACTGGACGACCGGACCCTCGCCAGCCACCGGACGTCCGGTACCTGTCGGACGTCCGACGCCTGTGCGCTGCCATGTGTTGGGCCGCAGCCCATGTACCCCTTCACTTACCCCTTCGTGGCACTAGACTATATATACTCCTCCACCTCCTCCTAGTTAGGGTTAGCGTTGATTTAGCTCAAGTTAGAGATAGAGCTTCGCTCATCCACCGGACCTCCTCCTCGTGAGAGACCGTGGCCTCCTCGGAGAAGATCCTATCGGATTCAAGACCCCCTCGTGGATTTCAAGGCCTCCTCACGGATAAGAACGGTTCCTTTATATCCTTACCTTTGTTGACTTTGTATCTCGTGTTACTCATGCTTCGATGATCTAGACCTTGTGTGATTGATCTCTTGTCGGTTGAGTGTTTCTCTCGTTCCTCCCCGTGCTTTCCTCGTGTTCTTCCGCGCGTTCTTCGTGATTCCCCGTAGGATCCACTCCAAACGTGAAAGGTCGTCCACATAGGGTTCCACCCTACATCATCTTGGATCAGAGCAAGGTTTATCACATTTTTGGAGCCCCTACCCCTCTTTTTCTAGCTTGATTTTGTTGTGTTCTTCCCTAAATTCGAAAATCCCCACCAAAAATAGCCCCAAATTTTTTTGTGATTTGTTGGTTTGATGATGTTTTGTTGATTTTGATCCATGGATTTGCTTGGTTTCGAGTGGATCTAGCATTTCCCCAAGTTTCCCCATCTTCCATCCACGAAATCTCATCAGTTTTGACCCCGAAATCTCCATTTTCCGCCCAAAATCGCGTCCCGGATCTGAAATTTTGCGTTGACCCCGACCCACCGGCGACCGACGATTTACGGACGTCCGGACCCCCACGAAGCACCGGACGTCCGACCTTTTCTGGACGACCGGAACCCCTAACCGAACCAAATTTACGGATTTCCGACTTTTCCGGACGTCCGACGCCCCGGACATCCGACCTTTCCGGACGTCCGTAACCTGTAGTTTCAGACTTCGGCTGATTTTTGTTTTGTCCATAACTAATTCATCCGAACTCCGGTTTTGAAGTTCTTTAGCTCGTTTTGAAGCTATTGACATCCCCCTTCCCACAAAAATACCACCAACATCATTTGACTCCATCAAATTTTCCAAAATTTGGCAAGTTTGCCTAGGCCTTCCACCATATCATCCGCATAGCCACCACCGACTTCCGCAACCTAACCCATTTTGTTCACCATAGCATTAGTGGTTGCTTGAGTAGTGATTCGAGTCTCCTAAGGTGTTTCGGCTACTTAGGGACAATTGCTTCTTCATCAACCACCACCACCACTTCCGCATTGCCAAGTGCAAACCTCCACCGCTTTCCGCTACCACCATTTGACACTTGTCATTTGAGATTTTGAGTTCGCGGTTTTTCCGTCTCCTAAGGTGTTTCAGATACTTAGGGACGAGTCCCCATCATCTTGGTATCTACATCAAGAACACCGCCACTCATCATTGCAAAGGACGATAACCTCGACGACACCATTGTATATTCCCCTTGCAAATTGCATTGATAACCCCTAGCCCATTTTGCATTACTTGCCTATCGAGACTAGCCATTTGAGTATTGTCGGCAACGTTACTTGTGCACATTAGTGATCATACTTCCCATAGCATACATACCATATCACCGTGGTGCATATATTGCTACCATATCTTTTGTCACAAGTTTGTTCCCGCATATACACAATTGCTATCTTGGTTTGTGCATTGTGCAAAAGTGGCCATAGAAAAAAAAGAAATAAAGCTTTTAAGCAAAAGAAAGAGAGCAAAGAAGCTTGTAAGCAAGTGCCATAGCATCATACCACATTGCACATAAGATTGTCATATCCGATCATCTTGGATCATCTTGAGAGAAACACCGGGAACCATACATACATAGCATACTTGGGATAGAAAGTATATCCATTTTGCATCTTATAGGTTGTGCACAAGTGTCATATCCGCCTATAGAGCAATCGTGCTAGCGTCTCTCTTGAGTTGTGCAACACGAGCGTTTTCCGTGGATTCCACATTTTGTGCTCATTCCATGGTTGCACGACCCCATTTATCTATCCGTGTGTGTGTTTCCGTGTGCCAAATATTGCTATTGGTCCATTTGTTTCACTTGCGAATTTGTGAATCTCTTTCAACATTATTGACTCTTGCTAACATTTTGCATTAAATTTTTGTGCCACTATCCTCACCGAGCTCCACTATAAGCTTTTACTTGTGTAGGTGTGAGAACCGACAAGGATTGGTACCAATAGTGCTATTTCATTGTCCGCATTTCAGTGAACTTGATTCATTGTCAACATCGGTCAAGGTACATTGGTATAAGTTCTTCTCTTTCTCCCACTCATATTTGCTCGAGTCTTGTGATGGATAGGCAAGGCATTTCATCTCCGGTCCTCGACAACAACGACGGCGTGAACAACTACATTACCAAAGCGTCTATCCTCGATCTACAACGACAAGTGCAAGGCACACAATCAAGATTGCGAGAGCACATCGAGAAGAAGTTTTCCGCACATAAAGAGGAGCAAGATGCAAGGATGGAGGAGATTCAAGCCTTGATCAAGTCTTCTTCCACGTCGTCATCTTCAAGGTGGCGACATTCAAGACACAAGTCTTTGGAGCGCAAAAATGATGCAAGTGCAAGTCGTCCACGTCCACATCTACATGGCGATCATCATCAACATCGTCATGAAGGGCAAGTCACCTCCAAGCATCATGTGCACGACGACGAACGCCTTTGAGCTCAAGCACGATAACGACATCATCATCATGAAGATGCTCCACAAGCGCAAGTGCACAAGTCCCAACAAGCCCTACTCCACGCCAAGTCCAAGCTTAAAGAGCACAAAAGAAGACCGCGAGACAAGCACCACCAAGACGGTGCTACGGCTACCACCACCACTTTGGCATCTTCGCCAAGTGCTATCAAGGCATCTTCGCCTTTGGACGTACGACATCTTCGCCTACTTCCCACGAGTATGCCTACAACGACTTCATCAAGTCCAAGGTGACTACCTACAAGCAAGGGTGACACTTCCATCTTCGGAAGCCCCCCAAGGAAGATGGCCGAGCATGGGAAACTCCCTTCGGTCATGGAGACGAACTACGAGGTGCCACATCATATGGGCCTCCCACACCAAGACGGTGACAAGACGGTCGAGCAAGGGCCATCCCCTTTGACCACGGCGACGAGCGCGAACCTCTTCAACAACATGAAGACGACGCCCACATTGGACTCATACTCCGAGTCAAGCTACGCGACCGCCCATGGAGACATTTGCACCAACATCTCTCCGACACCCACATATGAAGAGATGCCCCAAGTGCCATGTGAGGAGAGCCACCACCACATGAGTGACATGAGTGACTCCACCATACGTGACATTGAGAGCATTTCCTATGAGAGGATGAGTGTGACCACCACTAGCCCCACACATGAGAGCATGCCACACATCCTATGTGAGGTTGAGCGCCATTTGAGTGACTCCACCAACCATATGAGCGAGAGCATCCTTGAGAGAGTGAGTGAGCCACAACACGTAGTGAGTGAGGTAGTTGACACGGCATGTGAGGCCATTATGATTCCTAACGACTTAACCTCTACTCCTAGTGTGTTTTCTTCTTTGGTGCTAGGTCTCCTACATGACGACATGCCTATCCTTGACGAGTCTATTCCTCCATTGAAGACGACGATGGCCATGGTGGATAATGATGCACCCCCCACATGGTTCCATCAAGATGAAGATGACAACGAGACGATCTTCAACACCTCACCTACAACACATGAGCGACGCTCCAAAGGTAACATAGGTGATGGTGCTTCTCTTGTCCCACTAGTGGACCCTCTTGACATCAATTGCTCCCATGATGTTGACCCACCTATTCCCATGCTTCATGCTAGTGAAACTTCTTCATGCCTTGACTTACCTATTTATGATGAATATGATGATGAGCATGTTGAGTTGCCTAGTTGTGATGCTATGCTCCATAGGATATCATGTGAAAATTCTTTTGGTCACATCATGTTTGACAACCCATTGAACTTGTCATATGCTATGAGTGAGATCTCCCATATTGCCTCATTTCAATCTCAACATAGTAACTATGCATGCCCCATTAAAATCAATCCCATTTGCACTTATGGCATAGATGACGATATGATGGTCATTGGCTTTTGTTTTTCATGTGATGATATTGCCATGCTTCCTTTACATGATTTTTGCAATTCATCTAATATGTCATGCCATGATCACATTGTTCCAAATATGCATTGTTTTGGATGTTGTCAATATTCTCCATGTTATGTTTCCGTTAAAGCTCATGAGGAGACCCCCCATAGTTTCCTCATACATATTAGGAGATCTTGATGCATCCCATCCTCTGCATGATTCCCATGATTGCTTGCACCATATGCATTCCATGAATAACAATGCTCTAGATATTTCTCATGATGCATTACATCATTTGAGTCTACATTATGACATTCATAACAACAAACCTATCATGATGGATGACATGTTTCTATATCACGCATCTCATTTATTTGAGCATTGGATATTTTGTGCTAACCGGCACATGCCCGTGCGCATCATGATGGATGATGTGTACATATACCATGCACACACAATTTTCTCTTTGTCTTTGTTTTGTGTAGGTACTTATGAACACTCGTTAACCTCACAATCCCATGAGTTGACGAAACGAGCTCTTGAGAGCAACGACGACTTGGGATCCCGTGGACTATCCTTACCACCGTTCCCTTCGCGCACGGACTACGCGCATCTCTTCTACTTGGCTCTCACATGGCTATGGGCTATATACCATTTGTCCCCTTATGCTCATTTTATCGTGTTCACTTTGCATGTTATACTTGCTTCTATGCCTTTGCCATGCAATTGTGACCCTTGCTTGCATCTACCCATGATTGACCCTATGTGTATTTGCATGCTTGGTGGAGATCCTTGTTGCTATTGCCATGTTTATCATGTGCCCCATGCTATCGATGCTTGTTGTGTTGGGAGAGTCATGATGTTACATTGCTATTTACATAGAACTTCTTGCCAACACCATGAACCTACTTTCCTCATATCTTGCTTTCATGCTTGTGCTATGACATGTGAATTATTCATGCCCACTATTTGCACACATGACATGCTTGCCATGATTCCTTCTAGTATGTTGCATCTTTGCACTACTAGCATGCTTGACTTGATTGCTATGATTGCTTGCTATGTTGCATCACCCATGTACCACTATTACTTGCTTTCTTGGGTTGATGACATAGATGTTGATGCCTCTCACTTGATTTGTCATGATCATTGCCTCTTGTCTCCATTAGTTGCATCTCTCATATCACCTTGTATTGAGTGCCAACTTGCTATGCTTATTGATCTTGGAGACTTGGACACTTTGCTTGTGATGCATGATTGTTTGATTGAGCCTCTTGTATTTGGTTGTTATTACATCATATGCCTTCATACTATGAAATTCTCCCTTGTCCATTCTTATGATGAGCATGATGCATACACTTGTTGGGTATCTTACCACACGAATGATAGGTTTTGCACTTCCGCTAACCTCATTTGTTTTTCTGAGTGTTTGTCATGTTCTTTCATTTTGAAGGATTCACAAGGCGGTACCATCACGCGACATATTGGTTATGTGAAGGCATACAAGATGCGCAACTACATCATCCTTGAGACATTCCTAAAGGTGAACTCCTTCTCTTTGAGCCATCCTCAAATGCGCATATTGGATGGGTCACTCTTTCATTGTTGTTTCCTTCTTGTTGTCTACATGATACATCTCGTGAACGGAGGAGCGACATTGGAGATTGGCTACATGGACCTTCACATTGAGGAGCGCTCACACTTATTGGATGCACCTTCGAAACTCCACTCATGCCTCGACATTGAGCTTTGGTACTCCAACACCTCCATATTTGTTGATTGTGCTCATACATGTCATGCTCGATGGACATATCATACTCACCACAAGTTTGCACCCTATGCATGGATTGACTCACATTATGCTTGTCTTGTTGCATCTATTTCCATGTCATCCATGATATATGAGCTTGTGCACTTCCTTAGCAAATTTGTTGCGATCTACCTTGATGGCATATTCATACATCATGATCATATTGTCCACCATCAATTGCATGATAACATACACATGTTGAGCATCCATTGCCATATTAATGCTATTGATAAACCGTCTCACTATGACATCATTTTGCATCGTGGTTGCATTGATCATATTTACAACACATTTGTGTGCACAATGATTGCATTTCCTCCCATGAATGTTTTGCATCTCATTATAGATCATCTTGATAAGCTTCATGCGTTTTGTCATGACCAATTTTGCCGCACGGACTCATTCTTACATGATGGACACTTTGTGTGCGCTAACCATTGTATTTCCGAGTGTTGCTTGTGTTTGCTCTTTTTGCATGTCTATCACTCCGGCGACACCTTGGACTACTCGGATGGCGCCATGTCTTCAACTTCGTCCAACTACAAGTCTGTCTACGACAACCATTTCCATGGTGATGAGGATCACGATCCGAGGTCCGATCTTTCCCAAGGGGGGGGGGGAGATGATGCGGAGCATCCCTGTCACGACCGGGTTTTCCGGGGTAATAAATTTCCAGAAAAGACCGTCGTGCTCATCAGCCCCAGGATTACTGTTAGCTGATGAGGTTCCAACTTGTTACAGAAATTCCAAGCAAAATACAAAAATATGTAGTACAAGACCATTATGGCCTGTGAGTACAACAAATGGTTTCTAGTGGTTGATGGCGGAAGCGGTTGTGAAACATCAGTGTCTATGGGACTCCATTTCCCACGGGAACAGCTGACCAGGTTAATTCCTATCTTCGCGAGGCTGCTATCTCCATTGAGTGGGTTCCGGGGCTGGCATCGCGTCGCTCCTCTCCGTGTAAGTAAATCTGGCCAAGACAATAGCCAGGGACAAGCCAGTGAGTACTTTGAATGTACTCGCAAACATTATGAACACAGGTATAATATAACAATGATGTGCTGAAAATATTTTATGCTCATGACGTTAGTCACAAAAGATAAATAAATCTCGGATGCGTGCAAGCAAGTTATTTATAAAATTGCAATAACATAGTAGTATTAAAATTTATGAAATAAATAACAAGTAATGCCACAGTCGGGCGTCTAAGCGACACCACATAAAGGGCTTTAAAAGAAATGCCACAGTCGGGCGTCTGAGCGACGCCACATAAAGGGCTTTAAAAGAAATGCCACAGTCGGGCGTCTGGGCGACGCCACATAAAGGGCTTTAAAAGAAATGCCACAGTCGGGCGTCTGGGCAACACCACATAAAGGGCTTTAAAAGAAATGCCACAGTCGGGCGTCTGAGCGACACCACATAAAGGGCTATAAAAGAAATGCCACAGTCGGGCGTCTAGGCGACGCCACATAAAGGGCTTTAAAAGAAATGCCACAGTCGGGCGTCTGGGCGACACCACATAAAGGGCTTTAAAAGAAATACCACAGTCGGGCGTCTGGGCGACGCCACATAAAGGGATTTAAAAGAAATGCCACAGTCGGGCGTCTGGGCAACACCACATAAAGGGCTTTAAAAGAAATGCCACAGTCGGGCGTCTGAGTGACACCACATAAAGGGCTTTAAAAGAAACAATCATAGTGAATATCCCGGAGGTAGAACCATCCTAGAGATATTCGGTAATAACAATAATATCACGGGTTAGTCAACAATAATAATAATCATAGATATCACAAGTCACGAGTAGTAATTCCATTTTCTGGTTAACGGTTTCACCTCCGAAGACCGACACTAAGACCGACACCTGACCCATCCCAGACTGTAATCCTTAACCATGGACACGGCTATTCGAATAGGTTCATTCTCTGCAGAGGGTGTACTCTTTACCCACGAGTAACGGATTTCTTTAGTCCAGCAGGACTAATTCCGTCTATGGTCTTTTTGTTGAAAACACACCTAACTTGCACACACCAGCTTATCTCACACGTGTCTGGAATCACCCACGACACCTGTTAAGCAAACTCTAAGTGGGGAGGCTACAACCTCGCGTAGCATGGGATCAAATTTATATCGCGCGCTCTAAGGGGTGGCCTCCCCTCTCGGTCCCAACCGGAAACACCCATGCCCCCGGACCAGGTGGCCTGCCTACCAGCTACAACCGGTATCTTCCACCATGGCCTCTCTGTACGGTGTGTGCTGGAAAGAGGTTGACAACTTACTGAACCGTACTCTACTTGCTGTAGAGACGAGTGGTAGTACGAAACAAGTATGGGGGTTTACTGGAACAAGACTCGATCTACGGTCGACTCAGGAGGTTCAAGTATTCCCTGCATGATTAGCATGACGAATATATTTCATCCAACAGAGTCACCTCTCATATTGCCTTACCATGCCATACCAGACATAACCGTCTCGACGGAGACCGGCGACAAACTCATGCCTACCCAAGGCAGAGGTTTTCCCGGGTTCCTGCCGGTATGCATGCAAGGCATATGAGGGTGATTAACATCACAAGTGTGTCCATTTCCAACAGCATGGAAATCAACAACATGCACCCTTGCATATGATCATATCACATGAAATAACAAGACCTTCGAATTGCGGTGGTGTTATAAATGTATCAACAATCACACCAAAAATATTATGTCGGGGTTCAGAATGCTTGCCTTCAATGTGTGGAAAGGCAGGGTGCACTCCAAAACTTTTGAAAGTTTCTTCTCTCTCCCCAAAATCCTATTTAAAAATATATTTGAATTAACACATATTTCAAAAACAGAACCAAAAAGTTGTTTGAAAAACTTTCAAATAAATCTTAAAATAAACTAGACCAAATTTGAGGAAGGTAGGAAAAAGAATCAACTCATTTGGACTTATATTTAAAAAGTTATAGCCAGTCAAAGATTTGGTCAAATTTGTTATTTAAAATAAAACAGAAAAGAAAACGATTCAGATAGAAATACGCTTTCGGTGCAGAGGAGGCGTACTTTGGGCTTTACGCCTCCACTTAACCACGTGGACAGACACGAGGTCGCTGACAGTGGGTCCAGGGGGCCCACTAGTCAGGTTTGACCAGTCTTCTCCCTCTTCTTTCTCTGTCCCGGGCGGAGGCGAGGCAACGGCGATCGTCGCCGGCGAACGGCGGCTCCCCGCGGGGCTCAGAGGGCGGGGATGGATCCGCCACTCCAGGGCGATCCTCCCGGTGGTTGCCAGGTAGGTGGGGACGGAGGGAGCTGCCGGCGGCGAGCTTCTCGACGGAGGTGGCCTCGGGAGCAAAGTGATTTTTCTCCCGCGGTGTGTCCCGATCAAAATTGAGTAGTGGGGATGGCTCACGGGAAGGTGAGGAAGCTCTTGGTGGAGAGAACGGAGAGTGGGAGACCCTGGTGGTGCCGAATTGGCCGGGGCAGTGGCGGCGGCTGCAGTTGCCGGAGATGAGGAAGGAGCCCTCCCCCGGGTCGATTTGCTGCCATGGGAGGACTAGGGGAGCATTCTAAGGCTTCCTGTGTGCACGGGGAGGCTCGGGGGCCTCCTTTTATAGCTCGTCGAGGTCGGTTCCGCGGCGGCCGGATAAGCTCTCCGGCGAACCTCCTCTCTGTAGCTTGCAGGGCAACGTGGCGTGGCTGGGGATGACGGCAGGAGCTAGTGGACGAGAGGGCACTGCTCCAGGGGCCAGGTGGCGAGCCGGGGTGGCTTGGGCGGCGCTGCACGGCGCAAGGCTGTCGGGCGGCGGCAGCGGCTAGCGCTTGGCCTGTCGGGCGCGGCGGGGCTGCTTGGCGCGTTGCAGTGAGAAGGGGAGTGCGTGGCGTGATGCTGCCGTGTGGGCCAAAGCCAGGGGGCCAGCGTGTCAGCTCGGGCGCGGGTCGTGCAATACGCGCGCTCTGCTCGCGCTCCGGGCGTGCACGGGACGTGTTCGACACTATGCCAGAGCACGCTAGAGGTCGCGGTCGAGGCTGGCAATTAACAGACCCAGGTTAGGAGCAACTGGAATCCTAGTGGACATGCTAGTATGATCCGAGGTGCAAGGTCACAATGCAAAGACAAAATCATGTCAAAACTGGCCATGCACACCAGGTGTTTGACAAAATGTTAAAGGCTTCTAAGCAACTCTTGGGGTGGCCCAAATCGCCAGGTCAAGATCTCCTTAGATTCAAGAGAGAATGGTGAGGTTATTTGGCCAAAAGCAGAAACTTGCTAGTGTAATTTTAGCAGAATTTCAATTCTGGACAGGGAATAAATGACATTATTTCATGAACCAAAAATGATCCAAAAGGTGCATGCTCCTGGACTTAAGGGTTTAACATGGGGGACTACAAGTAGGAGAAATAATCAAGGGTTAAAGAGCAAGTAAAAACATGGTTGCTGTACAAACCATCAAGTTGGTCCAGAATGAAGATGCGGTTGATTCACTCAAATTTTTCAAAGAACATAAATAGGTTTTTGCACAAAGTGAAATAATAGGCTCCTACTGACCTCCCCTAATTTTGGTAGAAGTTTTAAAGAAATATTTAAATAGGTTGTAGTGCAAAATGCACTCTGGACCAGAGAAGAAAAATTGAGTGTAGGGCTCAAAATATTTCATGAATGAAATATATTTTTGCATAACAGTGATTTAAAAACATCACATGACATCTCCAAATTTTTGTGGGAATTTTAAGTGAATTTATCAAATGGTTGTAGTTCAAATAAGGCCATTTAACCTTAAAAATCCATTTTTCAAGAAAACAATGATCAAGCAACTAAATTAGTTAATTAGTTATATTGGATAAGGGAAAGTTTTACTTGAGAGGTTAATCAAGTCCAATAACACATTTGAAAAGTTTTCTCTCTGGGAAAAGCTCATAATAACAGGGAAGGAAATGATTTAAAAAATCAAAATGGAGCTCAAAAATTCAAAGTTTTAAATACTGGCAAAATTTTATTCCATTAAAACAAGGCCAAATTTTTGGGGTTTCACAATACTAACCCCCTTAAGAAAAATCTCGTCCTCGAGATTTGCTAAAAGCGGTGTTAAGAAAATAATTACGCAATGACGATGTGGCTACAGTGAGAGGGCAATAAGTGGTGAAAAACCACAGTGTGAAAACTGGTGCTGCGTGGAAGAGTCTACGGTTCGGGACAAAATCGGGTGATTTCTACGCTGGATATAAATTTAGAATAACTCCTAAATTTAAATATACGTTGGTCGTACCCGAGAGTATAGTGCTCCCTCTGGCTGTCAGGTGGACCCGGGGTCCACTGTCAGTCTCCTCTTCTTCTCCCTCTGGCCCTTTCTTCTTCCTCTCTCCCGCGCGCTTTCTCCACCGGCGACGCCTAGTGTGTAGGGCATCTAGGCCGTACCGTGGTAGTGCGCGGCGTGCTAGCTGCTGGTGCAGCGTGCACTCACCTCGCGGGCCAGCACGCTGTCGGCACTGCTCGCGGATTCGACTCCGAACACCGGCGATCGGCGACGAGCGGCGTTGGTGGACTTCGCCCACCGTACACCGAGCTCGAGCTATAAAAACGACCGGGGTGCCTCTCTCTTCTTCCTCACACCTGGCCTCACTTCTCCTCCTCCTTCTTTCTCCATTACTGCTTACAGAAGCTCGGTCGAGGCTCTAATGGCGGAGGCGATGCCGGACTGGTTTGTGATCCTGATATGCGGAGGGTTGGCGACGCTGCTGGGGCTCTCTGTGCTCCTGTGCGCGATGATCTTCGACGAGTATCTCGACGCTGCGGCTCGGGTGTTGGCTCTTCGCGGTGGTGGTGATCATGAGGAGTAGATGGAGTGTGCCGGGTGCTAACTGTTGTTAGGGGGTGATTAGCTGGATGTAACACCGTTGCAAAGTTTCGCAAACAGTGTATGAGTCCGAATGATTATGGTTGTGAGTCTGCTCGTGGTGCTGTGTGAAATTAAATAATCCACGTTGTGAGAAAGTGTAGATGTAGCAACTCAGGGAAAAGAAATCTCACTCCAGGATTTTGCGAGGGAAAAACAGTTAATTTAAAGGAGCGTAAACCACAACAAAAACTACACACATTAGCAGAAGCCAAATAATTGACTCGTCGTACAAACTCAGGGTATCATGCTTAAGTCACACACATAAATATAAATGCTGCAAAAACAAATACAGTAGCGACGTCTAAAATGAAAACGATAACTGGACGGGGTCCTGAAAAAATGTCTCTGGTAAAGGGATACATTCTTCTTCAATCGGAGGCAGTGGATTGACCAGTCGATGTATGCGTCTCTCTGGGTCGGGTCTTAGTGGTCTGCCGATGGCAATCTGAGGATTTAAATCTGCGAGGCTCTGGAGATAATCCATCACTCGCTGGTTCAAATGCTCTTGAGCAATGATGTACTGGATAAGGTTGGCCAGAACTGGGTCTCTCTCAATACGTCCACCGGGAAAAGATGTTACTTCTCCGGGTGCTGCATGACTCGGAAAGTAATAATATCCTCGTTCGCGGGCATAGGGTACTGCGGATCGAAGACGAGCAATCGCTTCTTTCGCAGCGGCTTCTATGGCCAAGTGTGGGGTTGGCATAGATTTCCCCACGAAGGAAACTTCTATTGGATCTTGGTTGGGGTCTACAGGAGGAATGTGTACTGCTGCCCAATATTCCGAGGTGGATGGGGTGATCCTCGATTTGAACAGCTCGTACTGGGGTGGCTGGGTAGAACCCATGGTACTGCGGGTAAAATCCCACAATATTTTGACAAAGCTACCTGGAGTTGCATCTGGGGTTCTCAGATGAATGCTGGGGCTCGGCATGACAAGAAAAGCGTGAGTGTTGTGCACAAAGTGAGGGTTGCTGGGTAAGGTCACAAGGTGGCCTTTATATAGCAATGGAGCCGGGTCGTTTCACCGTGGTGAAAGGTAATAAATTTGCCAGCTTAGCTCCAAAGGTCGGGTCAGTGTCAGAGATGCACATATCTCATAAAGAGACGTGTTACTGTGGTTGTCGTCGGGTTGGTTTTGGTAGTTGTGCCCGGAAAAATATGCAGCTATGCGCTGACCAAATATGCAAGGCTATTACTAAAACAGAGGCACAAAGACAGGCTGCGTTAATATACGCGGTCGCGTGACTACAAAACGAGGATACATTGAAACTTGGTGCTACTCATACGGCTTAGTCTACCTCGTTTATGTCTAAACGAGCGTGCCTGGTGGATGTCGAGGCTTCTCCACGTGTCTCTCTGCCGGGATTAGTCGGAGATGGCGGAGGAACTGCAGGGTCGGGGTAGTGATGATGACCATCGCGGGGATTGTTGGCCACAACCCCGTTGGAGTGTGCTCCCAAAAGGCGACGAAGCACTTCTGGGGTTATCGCAGCACCTTGGCCGATGGCTGGGGCAGATCTCGGGGTCTCGATCGGTTGTCCAAACAGCACGACTGGGTTGTCGGTGTTGGGCTCGTTTTCTTCTCTCGCCGGGGCTCGACGAACCAGCTCTCCACGAGCTGCGATTAGATCAATAGTGATCTGGTCGAACAGTGCCTCTAGTGCACTTACATAGCGCACTAGGTGCAACAATGCGGGGTCCGTCTCGTGATCTCCATTGGCAACTTGGGGTGGTCTACCATACCCTTCACGTCTGGGATAGTAGTGGAACGAGCGACAGTTAACTCTGGGTGACAAGTGCCTGAGATGAACTATAGCCTCTCGAGCGGCTAGCTCGATGGCTTGTGGCTCAAAGGAAGTTGTTCTTCCGGTGAACCGGTAGGGACGCTCGGGTGCTAGACTCCTACCGTAAATGTGCACTGTGGCCCAGAATTGGCGGTCTTCACCGCTCATGGGTCCTTGATACACAACATATTCTGGTGGCTCCTCTAATGCGTAGGCACGACGGGTGAGGCTTGCGAGGATGGTCACAAAACCTCCAAGGTTGGTTGCTGTGGTTTCGTTGTGCACTATAGGTCCAGGCATTGTGGCTCGGTTTGGGGTAGCGGCTGTGCTGTGCTGGTTTGGTGCTAGCGCGCCCTTTTTATAGGAAAAAGGGGACGGAATCTTCCTTCGAACGCTTGCGAGAAAGGACTATTTAGGGGCCGGTCACTGGCACATGAGTGACAGGTTAGGTTGATAGGTTGGGCACCGACTGTAAAAAGGAGTTGGGTCACTGTGTGGCTATCTTGCACGAGAAGCTTGGCTGGGGTTTGGTTAAGGTCTGGTGGGTTGGTTTGCCTAAGTTTATTGACCTGGCTAAGATAGGATTAGCCAATGGTCAGCCTGGCTCTGATACCAAGTCTGTCACGACCGGGTTTTCCAGGGTAATAAATTTCCAGAAAAGACCGTCGTGCTCATCAGCCCCAGGATTACTGTTAGCTGATGAGGTTCCAACTTGTTATAGAAATTCCAAGCAAAATACAAAAATATGTAGTACAAGACCATTATGGCCTGTGAGTACAACAAATGGTTTCTAGTGGTTGATGGCGGAAGCGGTTGTGAAACATTAGTGTCTATGGGACTCCATTTCCCACGGGAACAGCTGACCAGGTTAATTCCTATCTTTGCGAGGCTGCTATCTCCATTGAGTGGGTTCCGGGGCTGGCATAGCGTCGCTCCTCTCCGTGCAAGTAAATCTGGCCAAGATAATAGCCAGGGACAAGCCAGTGAGTACTTTGAATGTACTCGCAAACATTATGAACACAGGTATAATATAACAATGATGTGCTAAAAATATTTTATGCTCATGACGTCAGTCACAAAAGATAAATAAATCTCGGATGCGTGCAAGCAAGTTATTTATAAAATTGCAATAACATAGTAGTATTAAAATTTATGAAATAAATAACAAGTAATTCCACAGTCGGGCGTCTGAGCGACACCACATAAAGGGCTTTAAAAGAAATGCCACAGTCGGGCGTCTGGGCGACGCCACATAAAGGGCTTTAAAAGAAATGCCACAGTTGGGCGTCTGGGCGACACCACATAAAGGGCTTTAAAAGAAATGCCACAGTCGGGCATCTGGGCGACACCACATAAAGGGCTTTAAAAGAAATGCCACAGTCGGGCGTCTGGGCGACACCACATAAAGGGCTTTAAAAGAAATGCCACAGTCGGGCGTCTGGGCGACGCCACATAAAGGGCTTTAAAAGAAATGCCACAGTCGGGCATCTGGGCGACACCACATAAAGGGCTTTAAAAGAAATGCCACAGTCGGGCGTCTGGGCGACGCCGCATAAAGGGCTTTAAAAGAAATGCCACAGTCGAGCGTCTGGGCGACACCACATAAAGGGCTTTAAAAGAAATGCCACAGTCGGGCGTCTGAGCGACACCACATAAAGGGCTTTAAAAGAAACAATCATAGTGAATATCCCGGAGGTAGAACCATCCTAGAGATATTCGGTAATAACAATAATATCACGGGTTAGTCAACAATAATAATAATCATAGATATCACAAGTCACGAGTAGTAATTCCATTTTCTGGTTAACGGTTTCACCTCCGAAGACCGACACTAAGACCGACACCTGACCCATCCCAGACTGTAATCCTTAACCATGGACATGGCTATTCGAATAGGTTCATTCTCTGCAGAGGGTGTCCTCTTTACCCACGAGTAACGGATTTCTTTAGTCCAGCAGGACTAATTCCGTCTACGGTCTTTTTGTTGAAAACACACCTAACTTGCACACACCAGCTTATCTCACACGTGTCTGGAATCACCCACGACACCTGTTAAGCAAACTCTAAGTGGGGAGGCTACAACCTCGCGTAGCATGGGATCAAATTTATATCGCGCACTCTAAGGGGTGGCCTCCCCTCTCGGTCCCAACCGGAAACACCCATGCCCCCGCACCAGGTGGCCTACCTACCAGCTACAACCGGTATCTTCCACCATGGCCTCTCTGTACGGTGTGTGCTGGAAAGAGGTTGACAACTTACTGAACCGTACTCTACTTGCTGTAGAGACGAGTGGTAGTACGAAACAAGTATGGGGGTTTACTGGAACAAGACTCGATCTACGGTCGACTCAGGAGGTTCAAGTATTCCCTGCATGATTAGCATGATGAATATATTTCATCCAACAGAGTCACCTCTCATATCGCCTTACCATGCCATACCAGACATAACCGTCTCGACGGAGACCGGCGACAAACTCATGCCTACCCAAGGCAGAGGTTTTCCTGGGTTCCTGCCGGTATGCATGCAAGGCATATGAGGGTGATTAACATCACAAGTGTGTCCATTTCCAACAGCATGGAAATCAACAACATGCACCCTTGCATATGATCATATCACATGAAATAACAAGACCTTCGAAATGCGGTGGTGTTATAAATGTATCAACGATCACACCAAAAATATTATGCCGGGGTTTAGAATGCTTGCCTTCAATGTGTGGAAAGGCAGGGTGCACTCCAAAACTTTTGAAAGTTTCTTCTCTCTCCCCAAAATCCTATTTAAAAATATATTTGAATTAACACATATTTCAAAAACAGAACCAAAAAGTTGTTTGAAAAATTTTCAAATAAATCTTAAAATAAACTAGACCAAATTTGAGGAAGGTAGGAAAAAGAATCAACTCATTTGGACTTATATTTAAAAAGTTATAGCCAGTCAAAGATTTGGTCAAATCTGTTATTTAAAATAAAACAGAAAAGAAAACGATTCAGATAGAAATACGCTTTCGGTGCAGAGGAGGCGTACTTTGGGCTTTACGCCTCCACTTAACCACGTGGACAGACACGAGGTCGCTGACAGTGGGTCCAGGGGGCCCACTAGTCAGGTTTGACCAGTCTTCTCCCTCTTCTTTCTCTGTCCCGGGCGGACGCGAGGCAACGGCGATCGTCGCCGGCGAACGGCGGCTCCCCACGGGGCTCAGAGGGCGAGGATGGATCCGCCACTCCAGGGCGATCCTCCCGGTGGTCGCCAGGTAGGTGGGGACGGAGGGAGCTGCCGGCGGCGAGCTTCTCGGTGGAGGTGGCCTCGGGAGCAAAGTGATTTTTCTCCCGCGTTGTGTCCCGATCAAAATTGAGTAGTGGGGATGGCTCACGGGAAGGTGAGGAAGCTCTTGGTGCAGAGAACGGAGAGTGGGAGACCCTGGTGGTGCCGAATTGGCCGGGGCAGTGGCGGCGGCTGCAGTTGCCGGAGATGAGGAAGGAGCCCTCCCCCGGGTCGATTTGCTGCCATGGGAGGACTAGGGGAGCATTCTAAGGCTTCCTGTGTGCACGGGGAGGCTCGGGGGCCTCCTTTTATAGCTCGTCGAGGTCGGTTCCGCGGCGGCCGGATAAGCTCTCCGGCGAACCTCCTCTCTGTAGCTTGCAGGGCAACGTGGCGTGGCTGGGGATGACGGCAAGAGCTAGTGGACGAGAGGGCACTGCTCCAGGGGCCAGGTGGCGAGCCGGGGTGGCTTGGGCGGCGCTGCACGGCGCAGGGCTGTCGGGCGGCGGCGGCGGCTAGCGCTTGGCCTGTCGGGCGCGGCGGGGCTGCTTGGCGCGTTGCGGTGAGAAGGGGAGTGCGTGGCGTGATGCTGCCGTGTGGGCCAAAGCCAGGGGGCCAGCGTGTCAGCTCGGGCGCGGGTCGTGCAATACGCGCGCTCTGCTCGCGCTCCGGGCGTGCACGGGACGTGTTCGACACTATGCCAGAGCACGCTAGAGGTCGCGGTCGAGTCTGGCAATTAACAGACCCAGGTTAGGAGCAACTGGAATCCTAGTGGACATGCTAGTATGATCCGAGGTGCAAGGTCACAATGCAAAGACAAAATCATGTCAAAACTGGCCATGCACACCAGGTGTTTGACAAAATGTTAAAGGCTTCTAAGCAACTCTTGGGGTGGCCCAAATCTCCAGGTCAAGATCTCCTTAGATGCAAGAGAGAATGGTGAGGTTATTTGGCCAAAAGCAGAAACTTGCTAGTGTAATTTTAGCAGAATTTCAATTCTGGACAGGGAATAAATGACATTCTTTCATGAACCAAAAATGATCCAAAAGGTGCATGCTCCTGGACTTAAGGGTTTAACATGGGGGACTACAAGTAGGAGAAATAATCAAGGGTTAAAGAGCAAGTAAAAACATGGTTGCTGTACAAACCATCAAGTTGGTCCAGAATGAAGATGCGGTTGATTCACTCAAATTTTTCAAAGAACATAAATAGGTTTTTGCACAAAGTGAAATAATAGGCTCCTACTGACCTCCCCTAATTTTGGTAGAAGTTTTAAAGAAATATTTAAATAGGTTGTAGTGCAAAATGCACTCTGGACCAGAGAAGAAAAATTGAGTGTAGGGCTCAAAATATTTCATGAATGAAATATATTTTTGCATAACAGTGATTTAAAAACATCACATGACATCTCCAAATTTTTGTGGGAATTTTAAGTGAATTTATCAAATGGTTGTAGTTCAAATAAGGCCATTTAACCTTAAAAATCCATTTTTCAAGAAAACAATGATCAAGCAACTAAATTAGTTAATTAGTTATATTGGATAAGGGAAAGTTTTACTTGAGAGGTTAATCAAGTCCAATAACACATTTGAAAAGTTTTCTCTCTGGGAAAAGCTCATAATAACAGGGAAGGAAATGATTTAAAAAATCAAAATGGAGCTAAAAAATTCAAAGTTTTAAATACTGGCAAAATTTTATTCCATTAAAACAAGGCCAAATTTTTGGGGTGTCACAATCCCACGTTCATCCCCATGTACACTCCCACTACTCCCCAAGCCCCAATTGGACATATGACGAGACCTCGAACAAACTCCATTGGACACAAGGTGAACTCGCTCCTCTCCGAACCATCACTTTCTACATGTGAGATATGGCTACTACCTCCAACGTGTGTTCTATGCATGATCAGGTACTTGGAGGAAAGCCACGAAGCCACCACATCCAATGGAATAGCTAGCGAGGACGCCAAGGACAAGGACCTAGAGAAGAACCTGCGTGAAGCTACAGCCACCGGACGACCGGCCCAGCCCGGACGTCTGGCCCCTAAGGACCCGAGCCGAATCCACGGACGACCGAAGCCACCGGACGTCCGACGACTCCCAGCGCCCGGACGGCTGCCAGACACCGGACGTCCAACACTCTCCAGCGCCCGGACGACCGACGCTAACCGGATGTCCGACACCACCTGTCCAGAGCCAAAACGCCGGACGTCCGACATGCACTGGACGACCGGACCCTCGCGAGCCACCGAACGTCCGGTACCTGTCGGACGTCCGACGCGTGTGCGCTGCCATGTGTTGGGCCGCAGCCCATGTACCCCTTCACTTACCCCTTCGTGGCACTAGACTATATATACTCCACCTCCTCCTAGTTAGGGTTAGCTTTGATTTAGCTCAAGTTAGAGATAGAGCTTCGCTCATCCACCGGATCTCCTCCTTGTGAGAGACCGCGGCCTCCTCGGAGAAGATCCTATCGGATTCAAGACCCCCTCGTGGGAAGATCCCCTCGTGTATTTCAAGGCCTCCTCACAGAGAAGAACGGTTCCTTTGTATCCTTACCTTTGTTGACTTTGTATCTCGTGCTACTCGTGCTTCGATGATCTAGACCTTGTGTGATTGATCTCTTGTCGATTGAGTGTTTCTCTCGTTCCTCCCTGTGTTTTCCTCGTGTTCTTCCGTGCGTTCTTCGTGATTCCCCGTAGGATCCACTCCAAACGTGAAAGATCGTCCACATAGGGTTCCACCCTACATCATTCATATTCAAAAGAGCTTGCCAAGTTGCCTTCGCCTCTTGCTATTATTGATGATGCTTGTGCTACTAACTCTATTACTTGTGCAGCATCCATTTTGAAGGAGAATGTTGAGCTTCGGGCTCAACTTGAGTTGCTATCTGATACATCTCCAACGTATCTATAATTTTTGATTGTTCCATGCTATTATATTACCCGTTTAGGATGTTTATGGGCTTTACTTTACACTTTTATATCATTTTTGGGACTAACCTACTAACCGAAGGCCCATCCCGAATTGCTGTTTTTTTGCCTTTTTCAGTGTCTCGAAGAAAAGGAATATCAAACAGAGTCCAAACGGAATGAAACCTTCGGGAGCGATCTTTTTGGAACAAATGCAAACCTGGAGACTTGGAGTGGATGTCAAGCAACAAACGAGGCGGCCACGAGGGTGCCCGGCACGCCCCCTGGGGGTGGGCACGCCCCCCACCCTCGTGGGCCCCTCGAGCATCAACTGACCTACCTCCTTTGCCTATATATACTCACGTACCCTGAAACCATCGAGGAGCACCATGAAAACCTAATTCCACCGCCGCAACCTTCTGTATCCGCGAGATCCCATCTTGGAGCCTTCGTCGGCGCTCCGCCGTAGGGGGAATCGACCATGGAGGGCCTCTACATAATGTCCAAGGCCTCTCCGATGAGTTGTGAGTATTTTACCGCAGACCTTCGGGTCCATAGTTATTAGCTAGATGGCTTCTTCTCTCTCTTTGAATCTCAATACCAAGTTCTCCTCGATCTTCTTGGAGATCTATTCGATGTAACTCTTTTTGTGGTGTGTTTGTCGAGATCCGATGAATTGTGGGTTTATGATCAAGTTTATCTATGAGAAGTATTTGAATCTCCTCTGAATTCTTTTATGTATGATTTGTTATCTTTGCAAGTCTCTTCGAATTATAAGTTTTGTTTGGCCTACTATATTGATCTTTCTTGCAATGGAGAAGTGCTTAGCTTTGGGTTCAATCTTGCGGTGTCCTTCCCCAGTGACAGCAGGGGCAGCAAGGCACGTATTTTATTGTTGCCATCGAGGATAAAAAGATGGAGTTTATATCATATTGCATGAGTTTATCCCTCTACATCATGTCATCTTTCTTAATGCGTTACTTTGTTCTTCTTGAACTTAATACTCTAGATGCAGGCAGGAGTCAGTCGATGTGTGGAGTAATAGTAGTAGATGCAGAATCGATTCGATCTACTTGTCACGGACGTGATGCCTATATACATGATCATGCCTAGATAATCTCATAACTATGCGCTCTTCTATCAATTGCTCGACAGTAATTTGTTCACCCACCGTAATACTTATGCTATCTTGAGAGAAGCCACTAGTGAAACCTATGGCCCTCGGGTCTATCTTTTATCATATAAGTTTTCCATCTATCTTTTATTTGCATCTTTCATTTTCCAATCTATATCATAAAAATACCAAAAATATTTATCTTATCATATTATCTCTATCAGATCTCACTTTTGCAAGTTACCGTGAAGGTATTGACAACCCCTTTATTGCGTTGGTTGCGAGGTTCTTGTTTGTTTGTGTAGGTGTGTGGGACTTCTAAGGAGCCTCCTACTGGATTGATACCTTGGTTCTCAAAAACTGAGGGAAATACTTACGCTACTTTGCTGCATCACCCTTTCCTCTTCAAGGAAAACCAACGCAGTGCTCAAGAGGTAGCAAGAAGGATTTCTGGCGCTATTGCCGGGGAGCATAGAGCTATTCTTTGAGTCACTTGGGATTTATATCTGCTGATCACTATGAGGAACTAGAAAGATGAAAGAACTAAGATTTATCCCTCAACTACGAGGGGAGGTAAGGAACTGCCATCTAGCTCTGCACTAGATTCTCCTTCTGTTTTGAGTAAGCTTGCGACGCCTAAACCTCCTTCTGCTATTAATTTTGATATGTCGCATGTTATTGATGATGCCACTTCTGCTATGCATGATACTTATGATGAAACTACTTCTATGCTTGATACTACTGTGCCATTAGGTGAATTTCTTGATGGACAACTTGCTAGGGTTAGAGAGAATGAAATTATTGAAACTGATATTATTGAAGATAGTGATGATGAAGGTTCTCCCCCTAAGTATGAATTGCCTGCTGTTCCTGAGGGTTATGTTATGGATGAAGAAACTACTAGAGATATTCTTGCTTGCAATGATAGATCTGGTCTTCAGAAGTTATTAGTTAAATTGAAATAGAAATCTCTAAATGCTAGAATGAAATATGACCCTGCTTTTGCTACTTCACCTATCTTTGTTACTGATAAGGATTATGAATTCTCTGTCGATCCTGAGATAATTACTTTGGTTGAATCTGGTCATTTTTATGGCTATGAATCTGAAACTGTTGTGGCACATCTTACTAAGTTAAATGATATAGCCACCCTGTTCACTAATGATGAGAAACCCCGCTACTATTATATCGTTAATATATTTCCGTTCTCATTAAAGGGTGATGCTAAAACTTGGTTTAATTCTCTTGATCCTGGTTGTGTGCGTAGTCCCAAGGATATGATCTATTACTTCTCTGCTAAATATTTCCCTGCTCATAAGAAACAAGCTGCCTTGAGGGAAATATATAATTTTGTGCAAATTGAAGAAGAGAGTCTCCCACAAGCTTGGGGGAGGCTTCTCCGGTTACTTAATGCTTTGCTTGACACCCTCTTAAGAAAAATGAAATACTTGATATCTTTTATAATGGACTAACCGATGCTTCCAAGGACCACTTGGATAGTTGTGCTGGTTGTGTTTCCAGGGAAAGAATAGTCGATCAAGCTGAATTGCTATTGAATAATATGTTGACTAATGAAAATAATTGGACTCTTCCTGAGCCAATTCCTGAGCCAACTCCTAAACCAACTCCGAAGAAGAGGGGTGTTCTATTTCTCAGTCCTGAAGATATGCAAGAGGCAAAGAAATCTATGAAAGAAAAAGGTATTAAAGCTGAAGATGTTAAGAATTTACCTCCTGTTGAAGAAATACATGGTCTTAATTTACCACCTATTGAAGAAACACATTGTCTTGATAACCCGACACAGGTAGTAAAGGTAAATTCTCTCTATAGATATGATAAAGTTGAAATCCCGTCTACTAAGTTTCCTAGCCAATGTTTGGATGAATTTGATAACTTTATGGCTAGACAAGAAAATTTCAATGCTTATGTTGGTAGGGAATTAAAGAGTAATGCTTACATGATTGGACGCCTGAGTGATTATATGGCTAGAGTTAAAGGTGAACTTAAACTCATTAGTAAATATGCTTCTATGGTTACCACTCAAGCAGAACAAGTACTTAAAGCTCAAAGTGATTTGCTCGATGAATTAAATAATAAACATGATTTTGTTGTTAGAGTGGCTACTAGAACTGGTAGAATGACTCAGGAACCTTTGTATCCTGAAGGCAACCCTAAGATAATTGAGCAAGATTCTCAGAGAAATAATTTAGATGCACCTAGTCGTTCTAAAAAGAAGAAAAAGAAAAATGATAGGACTTTGCATGCTTCTAGTGAACCTGTTGTGGACACACCTGAGAATCCCAATGATATTTCTATTTCTGATGCTGAAACACAATCTGGTGATGAACATGAACCTGGTGATAATGTTAATGATAATATTCATGTTGATGCTCAACCTAGCAATAATAATGATGTAGATGTTGAACCTGCTGTTGATCTTGATAACCCACAATCAAAGAATCAACGTTATGATAAGAGAGATTTTTCTGCTAGGAAGCACGGTAAAGAAAGAGAACCATTGGTTCAGAAACCCATGCCTTTTCCTCCTAAGCCATCCAAAAAAAGGATGATGAGGATTTTGAGCGCTTTGCTGAAATGATTAGACCTATCTTCTTACATATGCGCTTAACTAATATGCTTAAAGTGGATCATTATGCTAAATATATGAAAGATATTATTACAAAATGAAAGAAAGATACCGGAAGCTGAAATTTCCACCATGCTTGCTAATTATACTTTTAAAGGTGGAATACCTAAGAAACTTGGAGATCCAGGAGTACCAACTATACCATGCTCCATTAAAAAAAACTATGTTAAAACTGCTTTATGTGATCTTGGAGCCGGTGTTAGTGTTATGCCTCTATCTTTATATCGTAGACTTGAATTGAATAAGTTGACACCTACTGAAATATCTTTGCAAATGGTTGATAAATAAACTGCTATACCTGTCGGCATTTGTGAGGATGTGCCTGTTGTGGTTGCAAACGTCACTATCTTAACGGACTTTGTTATTCTTGATATTCCCGAGGACGATAGTATGTCGATTATCCTTGGTAGACCCTTTTTGAATACTGCAGGGGCTATTATTGATTGCAACAAAGACAATGTCACTTTTCATGTTAATGGTAATGAGCATACGGTACACTTTCCGAGGAAACAACCTCAAGTTCACAATATCTATTCTATTGGAAAAATTCCAACTATCATTATTGGAGGTTTTGAATTTCCTCTTCCTACTGTCAAGAAGAAATATGATATTCTTATCATTAGGGATGTTCATATCCCCATTGAGGTAACCTAGTGTTATTCGAAATTTCTCCGGTTCCATGTTATTCGGAATGAGTTTGTTAACAAGACTTGATCAACCTTGTTAGTGGATTCCTTTTGATGATCATGAGAAGGATGAAGTTAGAAGGCACAACCTTCTGTACCCTCCTTTTACTTTCTGTTATTTAGATTAAATAAAGTAAAAATAGTATTTTCTGTCCGTTTTTTGAATTATCCATGCAATAAAAAGATACCCCGAAAATAAAAGTTCTCCAAATGCCCTACAAATTTAGTATGATTTTTCTGGAATATTTGAGAATATCTGGCACTAAGAACACAGCAGGGGGAGCTGGCACCTGGCCACAAGGGTCCAGGGTGTGCCCCCTGCCTCGTGGGCCCACGGTGGCCCCCTCCACTTATTCCTGCACCCACACACTTCTTCTTCCTCCCAAAAAAGTCACCATCTAGCTTAAGCATGAGTTCTAGCTCACTTTGCTGCCATTTTTGATCTCCTTGCTCAAAGCTCCATTCACAAAACTGCTTTGGGGGATTGTTCTTTGGTATGTGACTCCTCCAATGGTCCTCTTAGTTTTTGTTCTAGTGCTTTATTCATTGCAAAATTTTGCTGCCTAGGTGACCCTATTCTTGAGCTTGCATGTCAAATTTATGTGGTCCCAAGTAATCCTAATGCATGATATAGGCTCCAGTCACTTGTGGGAGTAGTTGCTATCAATTATATTGAGTTTGGTTCACTTTTATTTTGAATTACTAAAAATGTCAGACATTTTCAGAAAAAGATGAAGAGATTGTTCTTGAGGGGCTCTTCTAGCCAAGGCTCTAAGGATAAACAAGCTAAGGAGAAGGAAAAGGCCAAGTATAATCTTCCTCGTGTGGCGGAAGTACGGCCGTGTGAATGGCCTTGTGATGAATTCTTGAGAGCAGCCAGGACTTATGATGACTTTTATTCTTTGGGTGATAATGCGGACCTCACCGACTTCCTCCACGACCGGATTGAACAGTATCTCTTACTCACCAATACCTTTGTGCAAAACTTCTACTATTATCCTAAGAAATCACCTCCTTCAGTAGCTTTTCATTTATATGATGTGGCTAGGGAGATGTCATTACGTGATTTTTGCGCGGTTTGCAAAATACCCTTCGAGGGCAGCTTAGAGGAACCACATTGTAAAGATGTGGATGGTTTTATTGATACTATTACTTTAGGGGAATCGAGGAAGGTTTTCGATGCAAGAATTACTAGCATACATTTTCCCGTTTTACGCTACTTTGCAATATTTGCTAGTCGATGCTTAATTGGTCGCGGAAACTGTGGAAACCTTAGTGTTCCTGATATTATTATTTTGTTCCATGCTTTATTCCGTGATAACTCTGTTAGTATGGGTGCTATTATTGCTAAACGATTAAGCCTGAACCGTACAAAGGGCCCCATGTTTGGAGGTATCTATGCTGCACGCCTTGCTAAACATTTCAGGATACCCATTAGGCATTTTGAGAAAGAGGAAAAGCTGTTGCCCCCTACTTTTCTAGATTATAAGAGCATGGTAGCACATGAGTTTATTGTTAATAATGATGATAAGATGCTTTTGTATAATCTGAGATTTAATAAGAAACACAATGAGATCATTATCCTGCTTGCGCCCTCTTTGTTTGATTCAACTGCGGGCCATTACCTTGTCTTGCTGGAGGCCGTCTACACGCTCCGTGGATAGACATCAGCCCCAGAGCCCGAGCCGGAACCGCCACTTGACCCTTATCGTCCATCATCTTATCAATGGGATCCGGAGGAGATCGCCAACCAGTGGCAATATGATGACACTCCTTAGTACACCGGGGAGAGTAGCTGCGATCCATGGGCATAGACCAACTTAGGCCAAAAGCCTAAACTTGGGGGAGTACATATTTCTCACTGACATTACATTCATGTTCACACACTCATTCTAGTTGTCGGTGCTCATACTTTTTCACTGCACTATCCATGCTAGTTTAATTTCTTTTTCTAGTTTTCTTCTTGTGTGTTTGATAAACCTTAAGAAAAACCAAAAAATTAGTTAGTTTGATTTCCATGCTTGTAGTAGTAATTAAAAGAAAACCCAAAAAAATTCTCGTTCTTCTTTTGCTTGTTGGGAGCTTTCCCGTGTAAATAGTCTTATTTCTTTTCTTTCCTTTGGGGGTCGAGAGGAGAAGACCATAATGAAAATGTTTAGTGTCTCTCATATGCATTATTGTTGATTTAACCAAGAGACCATATTACCTTGTCTTCTCCCTTGAATTGAATGCTTGCAGATTCTAGCTTGGTCCAATGCACGTGCACTATTAATATTATACACATCGTCCGGTCGTGCAAGTGATAGGCAATAATGACGATATATGATGGACTGATTGAGATGAGAGAAGCTGGTATGAACTCGACCTCTCTTGTTTTTGTAAATATGATTAGTTCATCGTTCCTGGTTCAGCCTATTATGAATAAACATGTTTGCAATGACAATTAGAGATTATAGTTGTTTATGATATGCTTAATTAGCTAGGAGCTTATAATGGTTTACCTTGCGTGCCAACACGCTATTAAAATGGTTGTGATGTGGTATGATAGGGTGGTATCCTCCTTTGAATGATTCGAGTGACTTGACTTGGCACATGTTCATGCATGTAGTTGAAACAAAATCAACATGGCCTTCACGATATTTATGTTCATGGTGGATTATATCCTACTCATGCTTGCACTCAGTGTTGATTAATTTTAATGCATGTTCATGACTGTTGTCGCTCTCTCAGTTGGTCGCTTCCCAGTCCCTTGCTAGCCTTCATCTGTACTAAGCGGGAATACTGCTTGTGCATCCAAACTCCATAAACCCCAAAGTTATTCCATATGAGTCCACCATACCTTCCTATATGTGGTATTTACATGCCGTTCCAAGTAAATTTGTATGTGCCAAAATCCAAACCTTCAAATGAAATTCTGTTTTGTATGCTCGAGCAGCTCATGTATCAACTAGGGTTGTGTGTATCTTCCATGTTAGGCGGGTTATTCTCAAGAGGAGTGGACTCCGCTCCTCATCCACGAGAAAATGGCTGGTAACTAGGATTCCTAGTCCCATGCTCAAATCAAATCAAAATAATTAAAAAAAACCCAGGATTGTTGCTAGTTGGAGGCACCCGTTGTTTCGGGCAAGCCATGGATTGATGCTTGTTGGTGGTGGGGGAGTATAAACTTTACCATTCTGTTTGGGAACCGCCTATAATGTGTGTAGCATGGAAGATATCGATATCTCATAGTTGTTATGTTGACAGTGAAAGTATACCGCTCAAAATGTTATTCATCTCTATTTTAAAATTGAGCTCTGGCACCTCTACAAATCCCTGCTTCCCTCTGTGAAGGGCCTATCTATTTACTTTTATGTTGAGTCATCACCCACTTATTAAAAAGCACCCGCTGGAGAGCACCGCTGTCATTTGCACGCATTACTATTAGTTTATATTGGGTATGACTATGACTGGATCTCTTTTACCATGAATTACAATGTTTAGTCAGTTCTTGATCTTTAAAGGTGCTTTTCATTTATGTTTTGCAGTCTCAGAAAGGGCTAGCAAGATACCATCTTGTTATATCATATTATGAATTTTTTGAGAAAGTGTTGTCATCCGAGATTTATTATTATTGCTCGCTAGTTGATTATGCCATTGATATGAGTGACCATGAGACCTAAGTGTTATTGTGAATATGGTTAGTTCATAATATTTGCTGAAAACTTGAATGCTGGCTTTACATATTTACAACAACAAGAGCAAACAGAGTTTGTAAAAGTTTTTCTTTATCACTTTTAGTTTGTCAACTGAATTGCTTGAGGACAAGCAAAGGTTTAAGCTTGGGGGAGTTGATAAGTCTCCGTCGTATCTACTTTTCCAAACACTTTTGCCCTTGTTTTGGACTCTAACTTGCATGATTTGAATGGAACTAACCCAGACTGACGCTGTTTTCAGCAGAACTGCCATGGTGTTATTTTTGTGCAGAAATAAAAGTTCTCGGAAGGACCTGAAAATCCACGGAGCAACTTTTCATAATTAATAAAAAATACTGGCGAAAGAATCAACGTCAGGGGCCCCACACCCTGTCCACGAGGGTGGGGGCGCGCCCCCTCCCCCTGGGCGCGCCCCCTGCCTCGTGGGCCCCCTGTACGTCCACCGACCTCAACTCCAACTCCATATATTTGCTTTCGCGGAGAAAAAACCAGAGAGAAAGTTTCATCGCATTTTACGATACGAAGCCGCCGCCAAGCCCTAATCTCTCTCGGGAGGGCTGATTTGGAGTTTGTTCGGGGCTCTGGAGAGGGGGATTCGTCGCTGCCGTCATCATCAACCATCCTCCATCACCAATTTCATGATGCTCACCACCGTGCATGAGTAATTCCATCGTAGGCTTGCTGGACGGTGATGGGTTGGATGAGATTTACCATGTAATCAAGTTTGTTTTGTTAGGGTTTGATCCCTAGTATCCACTATGTTCTGAGATTGATGTTGCTATGACTTTGCTATACTTAATGCTTATCACTAGGGCCCGAGTGCCATGATTTCAGATCTGAACCTATTATGTTTTCATGAATATATGTGAGTTCTTGATCCTATCTTGCAAGTCTATAGTCACCTATTATGTGTTATGATCTGACAACCCCGAAGTGACAATAATCGGGATACTTCTCGGTGACGACCGTAGTTTGAGGAGTTCATATATTCACTAAGTGCTAATGCTTTGGTCCGGTTCTCTATTAAAAGGAGGCCTTAATATCCCTTAGTTTCCATTAGGACCCCGCTGCCACGGGAGGGTAGGACAAAAGATGTCATGCAAGTTCTTTTCCATAAACATGTATGACTATATTTGGAATACATGCCTACATAACATTGATGAACTGGAGCTAGTTCTGTGTCACCCTATGTTATAACTATTACATGAGGAATCGCATCCGACATAATTATCCATCACTGATCCAATGCCTAAGAGCTTTTCACATATTGTGCTTTGCTTATTTACTTTACCGTTGCTACTGTTACAATTACTACAAAACTGCTACTGTTACTTTTGCCACTATTATCGTTACTTCCATACTACTTTGCTACTAAATACTTTGCTGCAGATACTAAGTTATCCAGGTGTGGTTGAATTGACAACTCAACTTCTAATACTTGAGAATATTCTTTCGCTCCCCTTGTGTCGAATCAATAAATTTGGGTTGAATACTCTACCCTCGAAAACTGTTGTGATCCCCTATACTTGTGGGTTATCACTATCTAGCAATTATGGGAAATTGGAAGAAAGGCATGAAAAGCTCTCAAGCTCTCATGATGATCTTCTAGTATCCCATAATGTGCTAAAGATAGCTCATGAGGCCATGATTGGTAACGTAACATCTAGTGAGCCTCATGTGGATACTAGCACTACTTTTAGTCAAAATGCTATATTGCCTTGTGCTAGTCCTTGTAATTCATCTATGCATAACATTGGCATATCTTGTGATGAATTGTTTTCCTTGCCTTGTTGCTCTAACGATGAAGCTTATACTTCCTCTAGTGCTTGTGTTCAGGCTAACCATGTAGAGGAAATCAAAGAGCTCAAGGCCCAAGTCACTTCTTTGAAGAAAGACTTGGAAAAGTGTCATGAAGGGAAATCCACACTCAACAATATCTTGAGTGTGCAAAAATCCCCCAATGACAAAGGTGGACTTGGATTCAACTCCAATAAGAAGAAGAAGTCCAAGATGAACAAGAAGAAGGGCCAAGAACAAGTCAAGAATTTGAATCTCCTCTGAATTCTTTTATGTATGATTTGTTATCTTTGCAAGTCTCTTCGAATTATTAGTTTGGTTTGGCCTACTAGATTGATCTTTCTTGCAATGGAAGAAGTGCTTAGCTTTGGGTTCAATCTTGCGGTGTCCTTTCCCAGTGACAGTAGGGGCATCAAGGCACGTATTTTATTGTTGCCATCGAGGATAAAAAGATGGGGTTTATATCATATTGCATGAGTTTATCCCTCTACATCATGTCATCTTTCTTAATGCGTTACTTTGTTCTTCTTGAACTTAATACTCTAGATGCAGGCAGGAGTCGGTCGATGTGTGGAGTAATAGTAGTAGATGCAGAATCGATTCGATCTACTTGTCACGGACGTGATGCCTATATACATGATCATGCCTAGATAATCTCATAACTATGCGCTCTTCTATCAATTGCTCGACAGTAATTTGTTCACCCACCGTAATACTTATGCTATCTTGAGAGAAGCCACTAGTGAAACCTATGGCCCCGGGTCTATCTTTTATCATATAATTTTTCCATCTATCTTTTATTTGCATCTTTTATTTTCCAATCTATATCATAAAAATACCAAAAATATTTATCTTATCATATTATCTCTATCAGATCTCACTTTTGCAAGTTACCGTGAAGGGATTGACAACCCCTTTATTGCGTTGGTTACGAGGTTCTTGTTTGTTTGTGTAGGTGCGTGGGACTTCTAAGGAGCCTCCTACTGGATTGATACCTTGGTTCTAAAAAACTGAGGGAAATACTTACGCTACTTTGCTGCATCACCCTTTCCTCTTCAAGGAAAACCAACGCAGTGCTCAAGAGGTAGCAAGAAGGATTTCTGGCGCTGTTTCCGGGGAGCATAGATCTATTCTTTGAGTCACTTGGGATTTATATCTGCTGATCACTATGAGGAACTAGAAAGACGAAAGAACTAAGATTTATCCCTCAACTACGAGGGGAAGTAAGGAACTGCCATCTAGCTCTACACTAGATTCTCCTTCTGTTTTGGGTAAGCTTGCGATGCCTAAACCTACTTCTGCTATTAATTTTGATATGTCGCATGTTATTGATGATGCCACTTCTGCTATGCATGATACTTATGATGAAACTACTTCTGTGCTTGATACTACTATGCCATTAGGTGAATTTCTTGATGGACAACTTGCTAGGGTTAGAGAGAATGAAATTATTGAAACTGATATTATTGAAGATAGTGATGATGAAGGTTCTCCCCCTAAGTATGAATTGCTTGCTGTTCCTTAGGGTTATGTTATGGATGAAGAAACTACTAGAGATATTCTTGCTTGCAATGATAGATCTGGTCTTCAGAAGTTATTAGTTAAACTGAAACAGAAATCTCTAAATGCTAGAATGAAATATGACCCTGCTTTTGCTACTTCACCTATCTTTGTTACTGATAAGGAATATGAATTCTCTGTCGATCCTGACAATTGATTTCTACGTTGTACTGCTTCTAATTTTTCGAATTGCCACTTATGACAAGACACTTTTAACTTGGCAGAGTAATATTGGTTGCATCTTTCATATGGTGTCTAGCTTGCATTACTTCTATTTTCTTGAAAATCCTTCTGCTTAGTATGCACATCGTAGCTGTGAATATGTCATGCCGTCCTATTTTTCTTACATATTCCATCCTCATACGGTTGTCTTACATCAAAGTATTGCTTGTATGTATCATGCATCAATGAGTTCTAAAGAGTGATTTTATTCTTTTGTGTTTTGGGTACAGCTTGCATGGCAAAGTCAAAAAAGAGCAAGGAAAATAATATAGTAGGGAGTGCTGTTACTCGTCGGGTGAAACGGAAAAGGTTCTGCCGTCAAGATTCTGCTGGTACTTATAGTGCAGTAGAAGGTCCAAGTCCAC
Source organism: Triticum aestivum (assembly GCF_018294505.1). Lineage (NCBI taxonomy): Eukaryota > Viridiplantae > Streptophyta > Magnoliopsida > Poales > Poaceae > Triticum > Triticum aestivum. Next base: position 145,835,431 of record NC_057795.1, on the reverse strand, counting down.
CGGCTAAATCTACAAACACAGTATCACCTGCTCCACCAGCTGCAGCATCCGCTTCAACTGTACCAGCATCTCAACCAGTTACTCGTTCGTTTGCTCCGGAACTGGCCAGTTCCCAAGCTATCTTCACACCTAACACTACTTCTGAAGCACTGCTGACACAACAGGACTTGGCAAGATCAGATGAACCTCATGAGCATCAACACCAAGATGGTACCTGACCGAGTCAAGTTGCAGTTGCATGCTCCTTTATATGTACTCTCACAGTTTGATGTACACTAACACTTTCCATATTCGTTGTTGAACTAGCACCACAGCGCAAGCGGAAATAGACATCAGGGATAATGCTTGACAGATTAACAAAATCTAAAGGAGGAAGAATGGAGATCCATTTTGAGGCAGGTTTAAAAAGGCCACGTGATGCTACAGAGTCAGCCAAGTTAGTATCAGAGGTAGCCGTTGCCGTTAGGTGTCATGCGCGTATCCTCCCAACGTGGATCTAGTACATGAATGAGAAAGACAATACCCAGCTTAACGCCTTCCTTGACCATTTATCCGTAAGTAATGTTATTCATCGCAATTAGTAATATTGTTTTGCTCTGTCCCATACTTTCTAGCTTCCTCCTAATAAGACTCACATTCTTTTTTCAACAGATGAGGTTCAAGTTGGATCCAAAAGATGATGCAACTAAACAAGCATGCACTCATGTTTTTTAGTCTGCTCTGCAACAGTATCGGTACCACCTTAGAAAATCTCACTTTGAAGGCAAGGCTAACAATGAAATCGCCCAAACATCTCCAGTGGAATATATTACAGATGAAGACTGGACAGCCCTCATTAAACACTGGTCTGATCCAAAGTATCAGGTAGGCTATATGTATTTGATCAGACCACATATTGAACTTGTATTTATGTATGTGCCTTACAAGTGTATCTTCTTCTAGGCTAACTGTTTGAAGAACAAAACCAACCATTCTAAAGTGAAATTCCAACAGACAACAGGATCTCATAGCTATATTGCACACTGCGAGGCTCTTGTAGATAGCTGCTACTTCCTTCTTTTTTTGTGCCATATTATCATATCTATATTGACTTGTTCCAAATACACAGGAAAGCCCATGCGGACCAAAAAGAACCTGAACCGAATGCAGTGCAAATCTTCAAGGATTGCCACACCAGCAAGATGAAGGGCATGAGCACACCAGTTCAAGCCGCTGTTGTAAGTCCTTACTCCTCCTGCCTTGAACTGATTGGTATTGTGATGTGTTCATTTAACTACTTGGTTTGCAGCCAATGTCAGTTACTCTGTTCACTTTTATACACAGTTGTCTTAACGTATCATTTCACCTTACATGGTTTAAAAGAGATGAGGGATATTCTTTTGGTCTTGATCTGTAATCTAGTTGTTATGTTCACGTGCACACACAATGATAAAATAGCCTGTTTGTTTTATATCTGTTTGCCCATGATATGAATGATGTCATACTATGTTCATCCTACTTTAAACCATGTCTCTTTATCCTTAGATGTCAACGAATGTGAGGAAATAGACAATACAGTAGGCATGCTACATGGACATATGTTCCGAAAGTGATTTTATTATGTAGTTGGCACTACAATACATGCTAATGTATTACAGTAGTTCAGCAAAATAAGTTATGTATAAATGTTTAACCTACTTTGTTTGTTTTTGTCTCATTAATAACTCACTGGTACACTAATCTACAAGTTCAAACTTTCAGGAAGCTATGGAACAAATGATTGAACAGCCACAACCACCTGAAGGTGACGAGGCTACTACAGGCACAATGTCACCTCTTGCTGCAGTGCATCAGTATCTCTCCACTAACAGTGCAAAAAGCACCTTCCTGCGTAATTCTGGGTTGGTTGTCAAGGTAACCTCGTCCAAATCGCCTACTGAACAAAATCTTCCTGCTAGACAGAGTGATATATTTGTGCTCCAGACACAACAAATGCACGTTGTTTCGGAAACAAGAATAGTGGTTGAGAAATGTCGTCAAGATATGAATGGTTTTGAAACCAGACTATCAGACATTCGCTTCGTTGTTGAAGAGCAATGGCGGAAAAAAGGTGGAGATCGTGCTGCTCCATCAGATTCTACAGCCTGAAACATTAGCACTCAGGTCAAATGATCTGTGCTTCTATACATCTGATGGTGCTTTTATCTGGAAGGACTGTAAACTTTATGCCAACAGGCCTTTTGTTGTATGATTGGAATTTATTTTGTTGTGATACAACATTTATGATGCTGCCACAGGCTGCAGTAATTATGACGCTATTTTTGTATAGTGTAGGTTTATCTTAGTAATGTATTCGGCCGAAAGCTTCGTAGGAGCCCAACATGCCAACATTCGTCGGGCCCATTCCAATTGGGCTAAAAATGATTACGGGCCGAAATTGGCATGTAGCCCACTAAAAATATCTGGGCTTAAATTAGCATAAGCTTTCAAATTTTTCTGGTAGGCCTATGCCCATAGTGGGCCTTTAACAGGCCTAAACATAATTTGGGCCCTTAGTAAAAATAGGCCGTTTACAGGTGTAAATATCTCGAGCCCATAAAAACATGGGCCTTTAATAGACTGAAAGTGAGATTGGGCCCTCATTGTGCCAAATAACCCACTGGACTTAGCAGGCCGAAATGGTGGCCCATTTACGATGCGGATATTTGACAGGCCGAAATTCAGATGGGCCGTAAATGCGTCGACCTAATACACGGGCCTTTAATAGGCCGGAACTTCGGTCGGGCTAGATTATCGTCATTTTTATATGGGCCGTTAATGGGCCCGATATGACGTTGGGCCACATATGGCCCATGGTTTACGTTTGGCGTTAATAGGCCGAAAATGACAACAGGCCGAAAGTGGCCCAAATCTATAGTGGGCCTCTAACAGGCCAAATGACAGACATGGCCGAATATGACCCAAACCCTTCACGGTCGTTTATGGGCCGAAAGTTTTGATGGCCTATAAATGGGTCCAAATGAAGCCGGACCTTTAACAGGCCAGAAATACACCGGGCCGTAATTCGGCCCAATTACTTAGCGGACTGTTAACGGGCCAGAAGTGACCATGGGCCGCATTGATGACAAGTTTAGACCAAGCCGTTGACGGACCAATTTGACAGAGAATGTTGGGCCTTTAGCTAGGCCGGCCCATTATGGTCTGCAGAATCTTGTGGGCCTTTAGCTGGGCCGGCCCATTGTGGTCCGCAAAATCTTGTGGGCCTTTAGCTGGACCGGCCCATTATGGTCTGCTAAATTTTGTGGGCCTTTAGCTGGGCCGGCCCATTATGGTCCGCTAAATCTTATGGGCCTTCGGTTGGGCTGGCCCATTTAAACTTTGTGGGCCACTTTTGGGCCGGTCCACGTGTCAACATATCATAGGCCCATCTCGACCGTTGGATGAGTGACACCTGTGCCAACGCGGAGCTAACACGTGGATCTGCCAGCCAATGAGAATTTTACACATGGAAAATCGGCATTGGTCATGGCTGTTAACGGGTTATCGGATCCAAAATCCGACCCGATAGCTTAACGGCGTTCCGTTACGGTGGATGCCACATGTCGGTCACCCTTGACGAAAGCACTTCTGTGACGCGCGATTTATCGTCATGGGAGTGGACACTTCCATGATGATAATTTTGGTAATGCCATGGAACACTTCTACGACAGCACAGGTATGACTATCTTGATTCTGTCATAAATTTGTCATGGATGTACATGCATGACAAAAAACGTGACCTACTGTGACAAACACGTATCATCACGGAAGTGTATTTTTTTGTAGTGTTTGTTTGTGATATTGGTCTAGGAACAATTGGAGATGCATTGGATGCTCGGCACACTCACAAGGGAGGTGGTGTCACCATGTGCTTATTGGAGTCAAGCTAGGATGCTCAATGAACTACTATCTACTACCTTCAATTGGTTTCTACTACATCCTTCCAATGTTAACTCGGTAACAAATATCTTCATATACTCCATGCACACATTTCTTGCTTCAACCTTGTGTAGGTTCCATCTTGGCATGATATTCATTCCATCTTGTGATACTCATTTCCTTTCTCAAAGCATATCAACGATGATCTCATGTTGCTAGTTGTGATGTCTTTAATGGTTGTGTGGTAGGAATTCATTTATATACAATAAGACCATATCTAGCCATGTGCTATGCTTCCAAGCAAATATCTTATTGGTATATGTATGACTTCCTTTTGGATATCTTGTTCCTTCGTGTTGTAACTATTTCGGGTGTACATCCTTCTTTGTAGATATATATCATCATGATTTCGTCTACCTAGAACCTTATACACTTGAGAGAAATTACATCTCGAGATGATATCCTTTCTTTCATGTCCACCTTGTCTTTCTTATGTTATTTCTTTGGTGGCTCCGTGAAAGCTTTTGCCTTGAGTGCGTGTCTTATCTCGTTGCATCTTGATGCACTCTTGTGTGATGAAGATTATTTTCCTCATGCTTGTCCTTATGAGGCTTTTGCCATCTTAATTGGTATCCCTCGTCTTGATGAGGCTTTCTTCTTCTATCTTCACCATGGGTTGTCGCAAGCTTTGTCATTTTCTTTTTAGTGAGCTTGTGAACCCATTTGTTAGTTGGGTATGTGTGGGGAGTAATGTCATGCACCGTGTATCTCATTTATCCAAGACTATGTTGATGCTTAATGCTCATCCTTATTTTAGTCTTCTCAAGTGCTTTGCCATGACTCACACACATCATTTTGGTTGAGCCTATTCTTAAGTTGCCTCTTTTACATGTTGCTCAACCATGTGTTTGTTGCAAGTGCTAGGCTTTGTTTCCTATATGCTCACTTACACTTGTTGTGAGTTTCTATTGATTTTGGGGGATCTATGATCCTATTGTGTGCACTTTGTATCCTAATTCAAAAATTAATATGTGTGCACAAATCATGGGGATATTCACTAGTTTCTTTAGATCACTCCTTTGCTCATATCATAATATCCTTTATTCATGTCGCTCGTAGGATCTTTTGTCTAGTTGGTTCAATTGGTATCTTTTGATAGCTTGCTTCAATTGGTATCTTTTGATTGCTTGATTGCTTGTTTCTCTCTTTGTTATGTCTTTGTGGCATATCTTTCTTTTGCAATCTTTGAGCCTCAATATAGTTTGTCTTCCTCCAAGTATTTACCATTGGATATTTGTATTGCATTGCACTCTCTTGTGGAGAAATACACAATTTATGGAGTAACACAATTTATATTGGCCTTCTAAGCTTTTCTCCCATTTTGGCAATCGATGCCAATGGGGGAGAAGTTTCAGAGAGTTTTGTGGAGAAGTTTAGAGAGTCATCTTTTCTTGCTTTGGTTGTGTTCCCAAGCGTTTGCATCTCTTACGCATGCAATTATTGGTTGTGGCATTGCATGGTGATGCATAATTCCTTATATAAACTCTCTTGAAAGTGATTGTCATCAATTACCAAAATGGGGGAGATTGAAAGAACATGCGGTGCCCCCATGTTTGGTTTTGGTAATTAATGACAATCTCTATGAACTAATAGTTGCCTTGAGTTATATTTGAAGGATTTGTCCATATGCATTTCTTGAAGTCCATGTGTTGGTTTCAAGGAGTTTATGAGTTGACCAAGGTGCTATTAAGGAATTATTCTAAGATTGGTCATGTGAGTGTTGAGCTTATTGCAAGCATATCTTGAAGAAGAAGATTGTGTGATCATTCATGTTTACCTTCAAGACATCATCCAGATGAAGAGAGTTGGAAAGATTCAAGGTTGATCAAGACTAAGTCAAGAGTGAATCAAATTGATCAACTCACAAAGCCTAGAAGATGTACCGAGAGGGATCAAGTGATCCCATGGTATGGTAAGCATTGTCCATTGTGCTTTGTGTACTAACTCATGGTGTATGTGAGAGTTCTATGTGGGGTTAGGTACGTGTTCATGGGCTTGTGTCAAGAGGAAGATATCACTCAGTCCATGGAGAGGATGACATCAAGTGGTGATCGTCATCAAGATTGTCGTGTGCAAGTTCAAGTGGAGCATCATGAAGAGATCAAGTGCTTGAAACTTGCCATCCATTGTGGTGTCAATGAACTTGTGAACATGTGCCGAAGAGTGGCTTACCCATAGTGGAGTATGGGTGAGCAATCATCTAGTCTTCATCGAGCCAATGCAATCAAGAAAGGTGGTCCAACTTGAGGGAGTCAAGATCGTCATCATCTAGCTCAAGTGGACCATGTTCAAGGAAAATGTTTGCCTTTGATAGGTTTTCTATTTTACTGGTCTCATGGTGGTAGTTGGGAGACCGGGTTATAGGATCGATTGCCATACTATCAAGGGGGGCTCTCGATGAGTAGCTTGATCGTATCATTCGTAGAGATCTCAAACCATTGAATCCTTGCATCATCTTTGTTGGTCCTTGGTTTATTATCTTTGTGAGCCTTAGAGCTTATGGTCATCTTGATGACAAGCTCGAGTTCTTCGAAAACCGATTTCTTATGCATCTTCTTTTGTGTTTTCGGTGTTGGAGTTTTTGCCGGTCTTAATTGATAAAGGGTTCTTACCATTTTATTTTTGGTATTTTCTCTATTTCTATTTCTTGATATTTATATGAAGATTGTGTTTTCTCTTATCTTTAGCTTTCCAACAAACTTGATTTCATCGAATTCGGAGCTTGTATGCAAAAGTTGTGGCTGTTATGATCTTACCTGTTTTACATAGAGAGGTTGTACCGCCCCTTAGAGCAGTTGTACCGGTTGACCCGTACAACCGGTGTTTGGAGCGGTTGTACCGCTCCAGAATTGGTTCGAAGGTTGTATCGGCCATGTACCGCTCTACCATCGGACTAGTTTCTGTTTTGGAGCAGTTCTTGAGCGGCTGTTGATCGATTGTACCTGTTAGTTTAGTTTAACCGGTACTACTGGTTTCCCGGGCTGTTGTACCACTTAGGCCTTTTTCCTACAGGTTGGTTTTCCCTCTACTTTGACCGATTGTACCGGTTTGTGCACCGGTTGTACCGGTTTGCACATAACGGGCAGATTCGTGGGGACCTATAAAAGGGGGTCTTCTTCCCCATTGAACCTTATCCTTTGAGCTTGTGTTCTTTCCCCATTGTTGACCTTCTTCGAGCTTGCTATCTCTCAATCCCTCCATGGATTCTTGCTAGTTTTGGGGAAAAGAGAGAGGAGATCTAGATCCATATTTCCACCAATCACTTTCTCCTCTATGTGAGGGGAACCCCTTGGATCTAGATCTTGGAGTTCTTGGTGTTCTCCTTTTTGTTCTTCCTCTCATTTCCTCCCTAGCATTAGTTGCTTTGGTGGGATTTGAGAGAGAAGGACTTGGGCACTCCGTGTGCCCTTGCCATTGCATTTGGTGCATAAGTTTGAGTTCTCCACGGTGATACGTGGAAGTTACAAGTTGAGAAGCTTATTACTCTTGGGTGCTTGGTACCCTTGAGCTTGTTCCTCTTGGGTGCTTGGGCGCCTTAGACGGTTGGTGGTGTTCGGAGCTCAATCATTATAGTGTAAAGCTCCGGGCAAGTGTCGGGGTCTCCAATTAGGTTGTGGAGATCGCCCCGAGCAATTTGACGGATTTCGGTGACCGCCCTCAAGCGTTGCCAAAGTGTACGGGTTCGGTGACCGCCCCCAAGGCTTGCTATTTGTACGGGTTCAGTGACCGCCCTCAAGGGTCCCTTAGTGGAATCACGACATCTTGCATTGTGCGAGGGCGTGAGGAGATTACGGTGGCCCTAGTGGCTTCTTGGGGAGCATTGCTCCTAACGGAGATTAGCATCCGCAAGGGTGTGAACTTCGGGATACATCGTCGTCTCCGCGTGACTCGCTTATCTCTTACCCGAGCCCTTTACTTATGTACTTTACTTTGTGATAGCCATATTATTTATTGTCATATATCTTGCTATCACCTAGTAGTTTATCTTGCTTAGCATAAGTTGTTGGTGCACATATGTGAGCCTAGTTGTTATAGGTTTTGTGCTTGACAAATTAACCGCTAGGTTTATTTCGCATTTATTCAAGCCTAAAACGTAATTATTTTAAAGCGCCTATTTACCCCCCCTCTAGGCAACATCCACGATCTTTAACGTTTCTTCCATGAAAAACCTCACCAAAATCTAAAAACTAAACAAAAGCCGAAAAATGTAAAAATAATAATGAAAATGTGTGTAATTTTTTTTTTTGAAATCCCGAGGATACAAGCAGCGCACGACACATGACAACAGATGTCCTCACAAAGGACGTGCTTTCAACCCATTAAAAATGCCGCTAGTTCCCTTGAGAGGGCACTCTCTAATTAGTATTTTTAGGTAAACCCTGTAATTATTTTTTTTTGAGACAAAACCCTCTAATTAGTTGGTTCCATATGCGTGCCGGCACAACAAGGGCAGCCGCCGTTGGTGCAGGGGCCCTACCGGCCCACTTGGCCAGGTTTGGTTGACCGCCCGTGCCGCCGTGAGAGATGCCCTCCCAAACACCTTTCCGTGGCATAGTGCATACTCCCTAGACCTGATAATTCCCTGGACCGGGCTTGGCAAAGCCCGATGAAAAAATCCCAAGCCAGAGCCCGGCCCGAAGCACATGAACAGTTGCATTTTTTAATTAAATTAATCATATTTAGGATATTATATTAATTTATTGTACCTATATTTCAGATATATATAGGCATTTTGGGCTTATTTTGGGCTTTTGGGCCGGGCTTCGGGTGAGAAATTGGAACCCGAGCCCGGCCGAATGCTGGGCTTCGGGTTCGGGCCGCCGGGCCGGGCTGTCGATGAACAGGTTTAATACTCCCCCTCCTCTCATCGGACTGCGGCAGCGGGCACCGACTCCGACCTTCGCCTTGCCCGCCTCTTGATCGGAGCCGGACTGCCGGAGTCGGTAGATTGACTCGCATGTGCTAGATCGAGGCCGCGTCCTCGTCAAAAGGCTGATTGTCTCTCGACTAGGGTTTGAAAGGGTAGAGCAGCAGGGCAGATCGGCAATGGAAAATCACCACGACTCCCTCGCCGACGGGCGGGACGTCGAGGGCCCAGCCTTGTGGACTGAAATTCGCCACCGGCTGTCCCAGGATTTCATACTGAGGCACGAGGAGGCGCGGACGCGAGCCGCGGAGGCCAAGGCCGCCCTAAACGGGGATCACTGGGAGTGGGACGACGACGGTGCATATGCCGTCATCGATCCGGCCTCCTTGAAGGCCATGGTGGCCATGGAGACGCCGGAGGTGGGCGAGACGAGGGAGCAGGGCTGCGCGGTGTGCCTCGAGGGTTTCGTGGCCGGTGGCAAGAAGCTGAGGATGATGCCCTGTTCCCACTCCTTCCACCAGAGATGCATCTTCGACTTGCTCCTCCGTAGCCGATTCTGCCCGGTCTGCCGTTTCGAGATGCCCCCCCGGTCGGCCGACGAGCCGGAGCCGGTGGCTGAGAAAGCCGCTACTACATCTGAACAAGTTGGCAGCAACTGAACTGAAGAATGTCCATCGATTGAGTAAGTCACTCTGCTTGCAGCCGTCGCTGTTTTATGTTCGTCTGAATATATGATTACCGATCACGAGTGGTGTAATTTTGTTCGAAATTACTCTCCTCAATGTTCATCAAAACTACCACTTCGTATCAAACCTTCTAATGGTTTCAGTGGTGCTTGCCCTGGCGCCTCACATATACACGAATTGATGCTATTGATTGGTTGAGTTTACAAAGTTTCTTATTCTTCTGCTAAATTGATATCGCTGTAATGCCTTATTCAAATATATCTGGAACAATCATCTGACTACCTAGAGGAGTTTATCTGACTACCTAGAGGAGTTTATCTGACTACCTAGAGGAGTTTGTCGAGTCTGGGGCTGGACATGTCCTTTAAGCATCTATGGAAGGCCAGGATTCCTTTTATGATTAAAGTGCGGTTATATCTGATCCGGCACAATGCCATTGCTACGAAAGATAATATGGAAAAACGCAGATGGACTGGTGATTACACTTGTCGATTTTGTGATGAAAATGAGAGCATCCATCATTTATTCTTTACTTGTTCTGCTGCTGTTTTATATGTGGAGCACCATTTGCCGTGCTCTGGGTGTTTTTTATAGACGTGTGTGTTTTACACAATACTTAGCGAAGAACATTCCGTTGGGCCTTAACTTTCATGTGTGGGCATTGCAGCCTTTTGCTGGGTGTTGTGGAAAACTCGTAATAGAGCCTGCTTTTGATAATATAAGTTGATATCAGCCCCTGTTGAGCTGATCTGTTACATGCGATCTTTCCTTCGTGTTTGGACAGGAATGCAGAATGATCGGGACAAAGACAATCTCCTGGTTGGTGCGGCGAGTCTGCAACAGATTGCTGTGAGAGCTCATGAGACTGCGCAGACGACTTCTGTGCATGGCCAGTTGTGTATCGATGAAGCTGAAGCTGAAGTTCGCGGATCTGGAAAACGATGAGATGCTGGAGTGACTGTGTTGTTGGTGGTCACCTTGTTGACATGCTGTTGCACCAATGATAATTAGTTCTTCACAGCCGCCGTTGGGCTGTGGTTATCTCACCTGGAGTCTTGGTGTCGCATGTTTCTTAGTCATTTTGAGCTCGTTCTGCCTTTATGTTCTGTTACAACCCTGCTAGCATTTCTGAGAGGCGTATGGGAAAAAAAGAGCTGAATACCTAGATGCCATTGCAAATCTTTGAGGTGTGCAGGTTATGATTGAAAGTCTTTTGTTTCTTTTTCTGATAGTGTTGTTGTTTCACCTGGTACCAATCTGGTGTTGTGCATTCTCAGAGAACACTTGTCACCATCAATCTGCCTTCATAATATAGCTATGAAAGGGACTGATTCCACTTTGAATCCCTTGATAAACTGGTGAGTAGGCTTTTAACTTGCTGCTTTATGTGAAATAGTTTCTTTTTTCAAGAGCACGCCAATGGTGTGCCATATTTTTACTGAAGTCAGAAAAATGTACAAGAAGCACGTTTGATGGCTATTCCCTGACCTACACGGGGAATAGGATCCGCCATAGCTGAAAGTAGGGAGCAACTGGTTAAGAGCGTTTGTCATCTGGTTGGGAACGTCGTAGTGTCCGAGTGGAAGCACGAGTCGGATTTGCAAGGTAGGCCGTGGTGTGTATATATGTTCCCACGTGTTGGCATCCTCTATGTTGGAGTTAACCACGATGTGTGGTGTCCGTGTCCGGTTTGTATAGGAAGACAATCACCGTATAGGATATAGTATACGTACAAGCTTAGGACAATCAAGAACAAAGCCTCGTGTCGAGGAAATCCCGTCTCCGGTTGAGCCCAATGGAGACAGTAGCGCGAGGAGCAGAGGTTCACGTCGAGAATGGCTGCGACGCGCCGACGGGGGAGAGCGGGAGGAGGAGGGGGCGGGACGAGTTCGAGCGCCCGCCTGAGTGGGACGCGCTGGACGCCCGGCTCGACGAGCAGGAGAGGCTGGACAGAGAGCAGGACGAAAGAAGGGACCCGGCGTCGCTGCCGGCCATGTTGGGCCTTCCCTTGGCGAAGGTGGGCGAGACGAGAGAACATCTCTGCCTCATCTGCTTCGACGACTTCGTGCCCGGCTGCTACAAGAAGATCAGGACGATGGACTGCTCTCACTCCTTCCACCAGCGCTGCATCTTCGACTGGCTTCTCATTGACCGACGATGCCCGATTTGCCGCTTCGCCATGGCCTCGGAGAAGGAAAGTCTCCTGGAAGAGGAAAAGAAAGAAAGGCTCCATCGCCAAGGAGCTGCCGCGGAAGAGGAAGAAAAACTCCATGGCCAGGGATCTGCCGCGGCCGAAGATACATTTTTCATTTTTGGAACCAACTCCTCCTGATCTTCCATTTGCATCCCTTCCGGGTCAGCAGTCAGTATGACGGCGGAAGATCAGAGGCCGGGATGTATACCTTGGTTTACGGGAAGTGGTTGGCTTTTTTAGTCTTTCCAGAGCACATGCTATAGGGGAAAATAGAGTATAGTGCACTGCTGGATAATTCGTGCTTGGCCGCGCCAGGAACATGTAGATGTAGGCATGACTGGTGCTGGTGAACAGTGTGGTTCGGTGGAGGCAGCCTGTTTGGTCAGGTCACGCTATTATCTCAGAGTTGATAGACAAGTTTATCTGTTTCTGGGGCCTATTTTCTGCATGATTTCTGGAGATGTGTAAAAGCTGAAATATGCACCATACACATGCGTACGACATGATGATTTGAACCAAACCGTACACACGCATCCTTTTACACATGTGTATCTAATTTGCAACATTTGTTTTTAAGAAAGATGATGTTTAGAAATCAACCGACCTGAGTTGTTCACTCGATATTTTTCACACAAAAAATTACTGAGAGAAAAGATTAGACGCTTTTCTAAATATAATGACTTTATTCATCACAGAGTAGCAATGAAATAAAGTCAGGGATGGAGTCGTCCCAGAAAGATGAGGCTTTGGACGAAAAAGCCAACTTAGTTATACAATTTGCTACCCCATTTTCCTATCTAAAACGATGATGAAATTCAAGCAGACGAAACCCAGAAGCTAGTTGCTTGCATTCCATAATATTTCATTGATAGAAGGGTAGAAATAGATTGCAAGATCTCTGACTCGAAACCAATATATATAAACTCCGAAGAGGCACCAAGGTTTTCTAATTGAGCCTCCAATGTGGATCTGGCAGCAAGCCAGCAAACATGGCGGAGTAGCAGGAGGCGACAGTGTAAACTCCGAAGTTAGTCCAGGGCTGGACAAGCTTGTCTGTGTGCCACGGAGGGTTGTATGGCAGAGTCGGAACCATAGGTCCACATACTGAACCATGGCGGCAAGGCCTAGGCACCCTAGATGTCTTGGACCCAAGCTCGAAGATGAAGTCCATCCTGGATTGTGTGTATCTTGAGGCGCCAACGAGGAACCATCGCGTAGATGAGAGGCGCAAGCTCGGTGATGTAGTGCCCGGTCACCCAGTGGTTCGTCCAGACAAGATCGTCCATCACCGAGATGCCAAGAAGTAGATGTGCGTACCATGGCATGGACCTCTATGTTGTGAGGAAGAGCTAGGTGCTCCAGAGGTTGGTGTGTTTTAGCCATATCCACCGGGCACACGGAGCCAGGTCGGCACGATGGAGGTCCCGTACGCCTAGGCCACCAAGATCCACCGGCCTAGGGATTTTCTATCATAGCTTGCTCTAGAAATAGCTATGAGAACCGTTGGTGTTGCCTCGTGATTCGAACTGAGTGCATGGTCCTATTCTATATTTTGCCCATTTGATGAATTATTGGAGGTGGGGTGGCAGGCCAAGTACTGACCGCTTTAGACCTCTTCCAATGCATTGATGCTAAAATGGGGTGCTAAGTGCATTAAAATGCTTAGCAACTAATGTCCCCAATGCATTGGTGCTTAGGTTTTGTAGCTAAGCCTCCTCTATTTAATTGTTTAATAATAAAACTCCTTCATGTATTGGTTGGTACTCCCTCCGTCTAGGTGAGTAAGTCATCTTAGGAGTGGTAGCGCAACCTAGGTGGCTTTATATTGGGCGAGGAGGAGCACCGGGACGACCTAAACTTCCAATCACAACACTGTTACAAAAGGAAGCAAAATCAGCATTTAATCGCTGGTTATTAAGATGCCTTTTCAGCTGTCCATGCAGGCCCGTACGTGATTACATGCAAAACCGGCTTCAATTCTTGCCTAATCAATGCCCAGGCACGAAGCATGCACTGGTTGAGCGGAGGGATTTCCAAGGGGGAGAACAAGGCAGCGGAGGAAATCTAGGAGGATGTGGGCGCTCGTGAACAAGGCTGGGACGGGATCGAGGAGAATTAATGTTTTGTGCCTTATGATTTTGGGAAAATCTGGATTTCGTAAGGTGATTTATTCACCTAGACAGAGGGAGTAGTCTTTTTATCTAGGTTCACGTGCTTAGCATTGGTTATTATTGGGGTCATCATAATACTCTCTAAGATTCATGCAGTTAATCACGTTTCCTCTAGGGTTTTCCTAGAGTCCACCCGTTCCTCTGGCAGCGACGTCGGAGGCCACCCTACCGCCGATCATCTGGACTTCTCCCTGGCGATCGACAGGCGTAGGGATCAGACAAGGAAGCTGTACGCGATGGGGGAGCCCGTCCCAGACAAGGTGCAAGGAGGAGAGAAGGAAGATGGGGCTAGGATAGGGTTTCCAGATGAGAAGTTGAAGGAAGATGTAGGGCAGGGGGCTGGCCCGTCGTCCAGCAACCCGACTCTGGACCATGCTGCCGTTGACGGCAGGGAGGAAGATGAGGCGGATCGCCACCAGGAAGAAGATGAGAAGTGGGATGATCTGGGTCACGACTCGGCCCTAGAAGATGCTTTTGAAGGTTTGAAACTGCACGGGGAGGAGGAGAAAGATCTAGATCTGTCGGGGGAAGTGGAAGAGTTGATCAAGGAGGTGCGATGGCTATGTCTTTTTAGGGTTCATACAATGAGACCTTTCAGCCACGCCGCGGTGCTAAATTCTCTGAGGAACGCGTGGTCATGTGCGCAAGGAGTTACTTTCAATATCAAGGGGCCTAATCTCTTCCTAGCTCAGTGCCATTGTTTGGGGGATTGGAAGCTGGTGATGGAAGGAGGGCCTTGGCAGTTTAGGAGGGATCCGGTAGTCATTGTTGAGTATGATGGTTTTACGAACGTTGCTGAATATGCTCTGGATTTGTATCCACTATGGGCTAGAATTAAAGGCCTCCCGGATGGGTTAACGAGGAAGAAGGAGCTAGCGGAGAAAGTTGCTAAAAAAGTTGGTATGCCGCCCTTTATGGTTGCTGTTAATGAAGGGAGGATTAATCCATCGAGTTTTCTGAGGGTTAGGGTTTATGTTGATGTTCATAAGGCCTTAGTACGTTTTGTCCCGATCACTTTGAAAGAATCAAAACGATACCCAGTGAGTTACGAAAAACTACCGGACTTTTGCTTTTTTTCTGGCTGCATGGGCCATGTGGTTGAAGAATGTGGGGATGGAGTGCATGATCCATCGGAGTGTGAATGGGGGGATTGGTTGCATTGGAGTAATGAACAGCCTATGGGGAGCACAGTGAGTGGAAGAGGAGGAGGGGGTGTAGCTGGAGGAAGGGGTAGGAGTGGAGCTAGAGGTGTGTTCAGAGGAGGGGGTGGAGGTAGGGGAGGAGTTGGAAACAGAGGGAGATCTGCGATGCATACGGGGGCCTTAGATGGTGTCGTGGTTCCTGCCGTCCCAGCTAGCGATGGTGTGATGATGCAGGTGTATGGTGGAGGCGACGAGGATGGCCGCTCAGCACGCAAAAGGCTTATCAACACTGATGGCAGAGTGAGCGTTTGGGGACAGCCTGTGCCAAACCTCGCGGGCAAGGTATCGAGCACAGTTCTGATGCTGGAGGGGGGCAACGCTTCTGATGGTGTGGAATTAGGCCCATCCAGTACCCCAGGGAAGGTTCCGATCGTAAAGAGGAGGAAACAAGGTGATGGTGAAGATACTATGGAGATGGACATGGCGTCCGAGGCGGCCTCCGAGCGGGAGGACCGCCGGGCCCAATGAATGTGCTAAGCTAGAACTGCCGGGAAGGGGGGAATCCCCGGATAGTTCGTGAGTTAGCGATGATCTCACAGTCGCATTCCTCGAACTTGGTGTTTCTGTGTGAGACTAGGCAGAAAGCTGAAAAGATGAAACGGATCCATGGTCGCCTTGGTTTGAAGGGTTTCACGGGTGTGGATAGTAATGGTATGAGTGGTGGTTTGGCTTTGTTCTGGCATGAGTCGTATGAGGTTGAGATTTTGGATAAGGAGGATAGGTATATTGACGCCCTTGTGCGTGTCTCGGAAGGCGCAAATCAATGGAGGATCACATGCGTGTATGGAGAACCCAGAGTTGAGAATCGTCATTTTATGTGGGAAAAGCTTCAGCAGCTAAAATCTACAAGTAATGCCCCGTGGCTAGTTGTGGGTGATTTCAATGAGGCAATGTGGAACTATGAGCATTTGTCATCTACACCCCGTGCAGAACCACAGATGGTTGCCTTCCGGGATACTCTGGAGATCTGTGGGCTTGTGGATTTGGGTTTTGTGGGAGTACCATTAACTTATGATAACAAGCGGGGAGGATTGGGTAATGTCAAAGTCCGTTTGGATAGAGCAGTAGCTACAAATGAATGGACAAACATGTATGCTTTCACTACGGTCCTTCATGTGCCATCCCCATGTTTTGATCATGTGGCGATCGTGATAAAGGCCAGTACAGACCAAGGGCCAGTGGGAGGCAAGCAGCGCCGGTATGAGATGTTTTGGGAGAGGGATGCGGTTCTTCCTGAAGTGATAAAGGAAGCATGGGAGGCAGTGGGCAATATACAGAACCTAGAGCAACTCCGAGATGCACTGTCAAAAACTATGACAACTTTGGGTAAGTGGAGTAGGAAATTTGGCAATGTAACACATGAGCTGGCTAAATCACGATCCCAACTGGAGGAACTCATGCATATGAATGCGGATAGACAGGAAATCAGAAGAGTCACTGACAAGATGAATGAGTTGCTCTACCAGGAAGAGATGCTTTGGCTTCAAAGATCGAGAATAACATGGCTGAAAGAGGGGGACAGAAATACAAAATATTTTCAGAGTAAAGCTGTTTGGCGAGCGAGGAAAAACAAGATAAGAGAACTTACAGATAGTATTGGGGTTGTGCATTCGGATTTTTAATCCATGAGGCATTTGGCAAATGAATATTTTCAATCCATCTTCTTGGCTGACCCTTCTTTGGATGCATCACCGGTGCTGGACCATGTGGAATCAAAGGTGACGGCTGAGGATAACATCAAGCTTTGTAAGTCCTTTACTGACAAGGAGATTTCTGATGCACTTTTCCAAATAGGACCGCTTAAGGCGCCAGGCCCGGATGGCCTCCCAGCAAGGTTTCTTCAGCGCAACTGGAGTACACTTAAGGAGGGGGTCGTGGCAGCGGTGCAGGATTTTTTTTCTAATAGGGTTTATGCCAGAAGGGTTTAATGCTACATCGATTGTGCTAATTCCAAAAGTTTCAAATCCTACTAAGCTTTCGGAGTATAGGCCGATAAGCCTCTGTAATGTGGTATATAAAGTGATCTCGAAGTGCATGGTTAACAGATTGAGACCCCTCATGGATGATCTTATTTCCCCGGAACAGAGTGCATTCATCCCAGGGAGGATGATTATGGACAATGCACTGGTACTTTTGAATACATCCACCACATAAAGCAAGAAAAGGATCCAACTAGGAGTTTCTGTGCGTATAAGTTGGACCTGTCCAAAGCTTATGATAGGGTGGATTGGATCTTTTTGAGGCAAGTGATGCAAAAGATGGGTTTCTCTCAACGATGGGTTGACTGGATTATGGCATGTGTCACGTCGGTGAGATACTCTGTGAATTTCAATGGAACCCTCTTGGATTCATTTGTGCCGTCGCGTGGGCTGCGGCAAGGAGATCCTTTATCACCACTCTTATTTTTGTTTGTGGCAGATGGGCTATCATCTTTACTGAGAAAGAAGGTGGAGTCAGGAGACATTACTCCGGTGACAGTGTGCAGGAATGCACCCGGTATATCACATTTGTTGTTCGCTGATGATACACTCCTGTTTTTTGAGGCGTCCAAGAACCAGGCTGAGAAGGTGAAGCAAGTCCTGGATGCATATAGTTCGGCCACAGGCCAGACTCTCAACTACGACAAGTGTTCTGTGCTTTTTGGGAGTGCATGTCCAGAACCAATACAGGAGGAGGTACGAACAGTTTTACATGTCACTATTGATGTTTTTGAGGACAAGTACTTGGGCTTGCCAACGCCGGAGGGACGGATGTTGAAGGGCCGGTTTCAAAACCTGCAAACCAGCCTTACGAAATGACTTTTGCAATAGGGAGATGGGTTTCTGGCCCAGCCAGGACGGGAGGTGCTCATCAAGTCTGTAGCCCAGGTACTGCCTACCTACATCATGGGCGTCTTCAAAGTGCCCTTTTCGGTCTGCGACGATCTTACCAGGATGGTGCGGAATTACTATTGGGGCTCGGCCGAAGGTAAGAGGAAAGTTCACTGGCGCGGTTGGGACCATCTACTACAGCCCAAAGCAAAGGGGGGCGTGGGCTTTCGTGACTTTCGTTTGTTCAACCAAGCGTTGTTAGCACGCCAAGCTTGGAGATTGTTAACTTAACCAGAAAGTTTGTGTGCTCGAGTCTTGAAGGCAAGGTACTATCCACTGGGCAAATTCGAGGATACAGTTTTCACTGGAAATGCGTCCTCGTCATGGCAAGCTATCAGTTATGGGTTGGAATTGTTGAAAAGAGTCTCGTCTGGAGGGTTGGCAATGGCAGAAGTATTCGTGTCTGGAGGGATAACTGGATCCCCAGACCTTATTCTTATAAACCTATATCCCCCCAGGGAAGGTGTCGGATTCGGTTTGTCTCGGGATTCCTAAACCAGAATGGCTCGTGGAACTATGGTCTTCTAAATGAGTTTTTTGTTGAAGTGGACGTACAAGAAATAACAAAGATCAGGGCGTCACCGAGGCTGGAAGATGATGTGATAGCTTGGGGCCCTGGGAAATATGGTGTGTTCACTGTAAAATCGGCTTATACTATGGCTTTTGAGGAGGCACATCGCGGCAATGATGTATCATCAAGTTCGTCTCCTTCGGGCCAGAGGAAATGCTGGGATTTCATATGGAAAAGCTGGGCACCACCGGCGGTGAAGAATTTTGCTTGGAGGCTTGCTACCAACTCGCTTCCAACTTGGCAGAAGAAGAGGAAGATTGGCCTCGAGGTAGTCAGCAGGTGCCCAGTTTGTGGGGTGGAAGAGGAGGACAATTTCCATCCTTTTGTTAACTGCCAGCTCGGCCAGGATCTGTACATCACCATGAGCAAGGTATGGATGATTCCAGAGATTGAGTCTATACAAAATAACGGAAAGGAGTGGCTTCTCCATGTACTAGCGCCGCTGAACGATGTGGGGCGAATGATGGACATGATGATTTTTTGGAGAAGTTGGTTTGTCCGGAATGAGTTGGTTCATTGCAAGCCTGCTCCGCCTATGGAGGTTTCAGTACGGTTCCTTCGAAGCTCCTTGGATACTTTAATTGGGATCAAGCTGAACCCTCAGGCGGACCCAAAGAAGGGCAAGTCTCCTATAGTATATGAAAAACCGAGTGCAGATGATACCAGCTCTAATGTCCCAGAAGAGAAGGGATGGTATCCCCCGGCTCGGGGGTGGATTAAGCTGAACACAGATGGTTCTTTTGTTGCGACTGAGCTTGCAGGAGCTGGAATGATCCTACGGGATCACCGTGTAGATGTTCTTTTCTCTTCATGCAGGGCTTTGTACTCCTGTAGAGATGCCCTGGAGACCGAACTATGTGCATGTATGGAAGGCATTTCATTGGCACTTCAACGCAGTGACCTTCCTATAGTGGTGGAGCTGGATTCATTAGAGGCTGCTACTATGATTTCATGTGAAGCTGTTGATCGATCAATCTATGCATCCGTCGTCAAGAAGATAAAGTACTTATTGTCACTTAGACAAACTTGTATTACTCATGTTGTTAGAAGTCAAAATAAAGCTAGTGATAGATTAGCATTGTTTGCTAGATCCCAAGGTAGGATCATGACCTGGTTTGGGGCTGGCCCGGATGAGGTGATGAACATTGTGACCCAAGATTGTAAGAACACCTTGATTGAGTAATATAAGTTTTGATTCCGCAAAAAAAAACATAATACTGTCTCTCCTCTTTAATTACCGTGCCACATCATTTTTTTTTGCCTATGTGGCACCCTTAGCACCTGTACACCGTTAAGGATCGGGAAGGACCTTATGCCTCATGGACTGACAAAAGCTTGCGCCTGTCGTCCAAGTCCGCACTTTCCTTTGTTTTGCCATCACGAGTGTGTCTATTCCAGGTTCCACGCCTTAACTAAAACACTTGTGCAGGTTCCGCTGCGTACGGCAACAAGTTACGGTCCTGTTTTCTCGCACGTGACATCCATCAGCCACAAAGCGTAGGTTCCGTTTATTTGACGCGACGGATCCAAACACATCCTTCGAGTGAACCTACAATAGCCTTGTGTGGAATCTGGGGCATTTTTATCTGTCCATCTAGTGTTTCCCATTGTCAGCTGTGTATGTGCATGTGCTGCGTAGCTGCTCAGGTGCTAACTAATACATCTACGTATCAAAAACTTGTGCAATGTCTATACGGCCGGTATATATGTGTAAATTTTTGAATACCCGCGCGTTGGTTGGTAAGTATGCCTACGTATCAAACACATGCGTACAACTAGCTGTATGTAATAAGAAAGAAAAACTAGTTCGTGGTGTGGTATGGGCGGCGGTCGGTTCGGTCGTCATGTTGACTCGGGCTTTAAGTTTTCATCATCCGGTTCCACGGCAATGATCGAGCCGTTCGTGGGTTGCCGGTTCCAACCTCTTGTTAGTCTTTCGGTCCTCCCCTTTTCACAAAAGAAAAGGTTTGTGGGTTGTGGTCCGTCGTCCCGTTGAACATGGCTTCACATTTTCATCCGTCGATTCAGCGATGGCGGTCGAGCGGTCTACCCTTTTTTAGTTTCAAATATAGTTTTGACGGTTCCGCGGAGGTGGGACGTCGGTCCTTTGCAAATTGTATTCCAGTTTCAAGTATAGTTTTGACGGTTCCGTGGAGGTGAGATGTCGGTCCTTCGCAAATTCTACTGCAGTTCCAAGTATAATTTTGACGGTTCCGCGGAGATGGGATGTCGGCCCTTCGCAAATTGTATTCCAGTTCCAAGTATAGTTTTGACTGTTCCGCGTTAGTGAGACGTCGGTCATTCGTAAATTCTATTCCAGTTCCAAGTATAATTTTGTAGGTTACACGAAGGTCGGATGTCGGCCCTTCGGAAATTGCATTGCAGTTCCAAGTATAGTTTTGACGGTTCCACGAAGGTGAGACCCCAGTCCTTTGCAAATTCTATTCCAGTTCCAAGAATAATTTTGACGGTGATATGCCTTCGTCGTATCTACTTTTCCAAACATTTTTGCCCTTGTTTTGGACTCTAACTTGCATGATTTGAATGGAACTAACCCGGACTGACGCTATTTTCAGCAGAACCGTCATGGTGTTATTTTTGTGCAGAAATAAAAATTCTCGGAATGACCTGAAAATCCACGGAGCAACTTTTCAGAATTAATAAAAAATACTGGCGAAAGAATCAGCACCAGGGGACCACACCCTGTCCACGAGGGTGGGGGCGCCCCCTGCCTCGTGGGCCCCCTGGACGTCCACCGACCTCAACTCCAACTCCATATATTTGCTTTCGCTGAGAAAAAAATCAGAGAGAGAAAGTTTCATCGCGTTTTACGATACTGAGCCGCCGCCAAGCCCTAATCTCTCTCGGCAAGGCTGATCTGAAGTCCGTTCGGGGCTCCGGAAAGGGGGATTCGTCGCCTGTGACGCCCGGATAATTAAGCTATAGTAAACTCTGCTAATGATGCCACGTCACCGCGTTGACTGTTGTTAAAACTCGTGTTGGTTCGAATCCGGTCCAAATTCAAAATTTAAATTAAAGTAAAACAAATTTTTTCTTCAAGCAGTAAACTAAAATGTTCATCTTGTGCCAAATAATCCATAATGAATATTTGTGGTGAACGTACTTTTTTTAAGTGTTTAAATGGCCTAAGCTATTTGAAACTGATGCTTAAGAAAAAGATAAGGGCGAGAGAGAGAGAAACTCCCTCCCTGGACCTAACCCACCTGGGCCGGTCCACCTAACCCACCCGAGCCAGCCCAGTTGCCCCCCTCGCACCGGTCTCTCCCCCCGCCCTGTTACTCGGTCTCAGACCACAACAGGGGTGTCGCCGCCGAACCCACCTCGCCGGCCACGCCGCTACAGGCGCCGCGGGGAGGATAAGGACGCCAGCGTCGACCCCTTCCCCCCGAGAGATCTTTCCGCCCCTTCCCCATGAGCTGCCGCTTGCCCTCTCCGCCTCTCCCATTCCCCACCGCATCCGAGCGTCGCCGTGGCCCCGCCGCCGTAACGCACGCGGTCCCCGACAGCCTTGCCTCCGCGCCAAGAAGGACCACCTTGACCTCCTCTTCCTCCCTGACAAATCACCCGAGCAGGAGCGCCTCTGCATCGCCCCCTACGTCGACGTCTTCCCCCTCTACTCCGACGAGCTTCGCCGTCGAATCCGCCACACCGAGCCCTCCCCGAGCCCACTTGAGCACACCTACAGGACCAACGTGAGCACGCGCCTCTTTCCCCTATCTTCCCCGCGCGTTTCCGCTGCCGTAGCTCCTGCTCCCCGTCGTGGCCGAACGCGGCTCCGCCTGAGCTCGTCGCAGGCGATGCTCCGGCGACCAAATGGCCTCGGCCCCGTGCGCAACTCGCTCGCAACTTCGCCTAGATCCCAACGCGCACACGCACGCGACTCGCCGTGCCTAGCAGCCCCCTGTTCGCCGCTCACCGGAAACCCACCACCACCTGACTCCCGCCGGCGACGTTCCTGGCCGTCCCCAGCCACGCACCACCTCCATTCGACACGGTGTGGACTGGCCATTCGAACGGACCAAATCACAGCCTTGGAGATGCCCTATGGGCGAAACCCGAAGCTCAGCCGCGCCTCGCCGCGTTGGAGCTCGCCGAAGCAACTCCGACGAGGACAACCGACGTGGCTGGCCTGGGGCCACCCCTTGGGTCGCTGACCCGTGGGCCTGAGGGGCCCGACCGGCCTGTTGACCCGGTCCACCATCCTGACTGGACCGTCCCGTGCAACTAACAGATGGGGCCCACCACCCCCTAATTAATGAAATTAACTAAGCTAATTTAGTTAACATAATTAGACACTGACATGTGGGCCCAGTAGTTTAACTAACTATGTTTAGATTAGTTTTTTTAACTCTGTTTAACCTACTATCTATGACTGGTGGGACCCAGCCACTAGGTTTGACCTGGACGGGCTGGGTTGACTGTTGATGTCGTGATGACGTCAGGCTGGCGTCATATTTCTGTTCTTTTTGAGTTAAGTTAAATAATAATAATTTCATAATATTGTTTAAACCTTGGAAATTCATAGAAAATTAACCGTAGCTCGGATGAAAATGTTTTCTACATGAAAGTTGCTCAGAATTTCGAGACAAATCCGGATACGCGGTCCGTCCGTCTGCCGTACGTCCCTAGCATAGCAAACGTTGAAATTTTCCCCTCCGGTTCATCTGTCTGATAGACGTCCGGAACCCGGAAAACTATCCCGGATGTTGTCCCCCTTTACCGATATCGTGTAGCACTACGTTAGAACACCTCTAGCATCGCTTATTGTCATGTTATGCATATGTTTGCGTGTATTTACTGTTTCTTTCCCCTCTTCTCTCTGGTAGACCATGAGACCGCTGCTGATGCCACTGTGATCGACTACGTCACCGACGACCCTCCTTCTCGCTTGAGCAACCAGGCAAGTCCCCCCTTTTGATCATCCCGATATCGCACATTCCATTATCTCATGCTTGCATTAGATTTTGCTACTGTAATTGATTGCTCCTATTCTGATGCATAGCCTGCTTTTGTACCTGCTATTGTTACCTACCTGCTTATCCTAAACTGCTTAGTATAGGTTGGTTTGTGATCCATCAGTGACCCCACCTTGTCCTTGTTGCCCTTGCTTCATCATCGTTGCCTCGATCAACGTGATCGATGACCAGAGCCTGACACCTCACATCACATCACGCCCCATTAGTTGTCAACTCTACAGAGCTACCATCGAGTGCCGAGGGTGATCCCTCATAATGCACTCCTGATAATAATTCTGTAGTGTAGCTATTCGGTCGTGGTCACTGAGGGTGGTTCCTCTTTCACCATTCCCGATACGGCTCTGTCATGCAACACCTCAAGTGTGAACCTCGAGGGTGGATCCTCTTACGTTCACCTTGATGATTACATCGAGTGGAATTCACCAAGGGTTATTCCTCGACACACTGTTATCTTGACTTTACTTGAGACCTTCGGGAAAGTCGGGCGGGCCTGGAGAGCACCCGCAAGATGGTTACGAGGCACGGCCGGACAGGCAGGCCGCCCCGAGTGGGTCGGGCTAGCCCTTGTCGTATTTCCTCGAGACGGGGCGACGGGGTCGCCGTATCGTGAGTCTCTGCTCATCTCTGCAAGCTAATAATACACTATGGTTTGGGTATTTGTTCTGAGTTGGCCTTTGGCCTTTACGCACCAACCACCACGCGAGAATAGTTATGGGCCTCAACATTGTGGTATCAGCCGAAGCTTTGTCAGACGTCCAGTTCAGCATTGCGGCACGGCCTGGTCGGCACCCCAGTGGAGGTGGCCTGGATCGCCCTGCGCGCAACGATCCAGAGTGCAACGGGCGATTGGCCCAGACCCCGGAGTGCTTAGGATGTAGACCGGTGGGGACCTCTCTGCTGAGCCTAGGTAGGGCTACGACGTGTTGATCTTCCGAGGCCGGGCATGACCCAGGAAAGTGTGTCCGGCCAGAGTAATCAAGCGTGTTGGAAAACGTGGTGCACCCCTGCAGGGAAGATTATCTATTAATAGTCGTGTCCACAGTAATGGACGTTCAAACTTATATCCTGATCTTATACAACGACAAATGGATACTTGAGATATGTGGCTCCGGGATTGCTTTCTCGCAGGGAGTCGAGGAAGGATCTCTGGGCATTAATGTTACAACATGGTTGTTAAATATTAAAATGCTACTCTTTACTCTTCTACATGCTGCAAGATGCTTGGAGCTGCTTGAAGGTGCTAGTCTTCGATAGGCTAGGCCTCCCCCCTCTATTCTGGCATTCTGCAGTTCAGTCCACAGATACAACCCTTCCATTTGATAGCAATGCATACTTAGTATATATCTGATTGCGAGTACTTTGGATGAGTACTCACGGTTGCTTTGCTCCCCCTTTCCCCCCTTCTTCCTTCTTTCTGGTTGTTGCAACCAGATGATGGATCCCAGGAGCCAGATGATGCCATCCCCACCGACTACTACTACTACCCCTATGGTGCCTACTACTACAAGGAGACCGCCGACGACGAGGAGTAGTTAGGAGGTCCCAGGCAGGAGGCCTTGCCTCTTTTGCTTTTGTGCTAGCCTTCTTAAGGCAAAACTTGTCTAACTTATGTCTGTACTCAGATATTGTTTCTTCCGCTGAATCTTGTGTATCAAGCTTGTATTCGAGCCCTTGAGGCCCCTGGCTTGTAATATAAAGCTTGTATTATTTTGATTTGTGTCTAAAGTTGTGTTGTGATATCTTCCCGTGAGTCCCTGATCTTGATCGTACACATTTGCATGTATAATTAGTGTACGATTGAATCGGGGGTGTCACAAGTTGGTATCAGAGCCGACTGCCTGTAGGATCCCCCTTTCCAACTCCTTGGCCGAAGTTGAGTCTAGTCTTTGAAAAACGGTTTTACTAACATGGCTGTGTGGCTTACGGGCCCACGTCGCCATTGGGTGGTATTAGAATCTTTCACTCCTCAACCTTTACTCTGGGACTCTAATCTCCCTTCTATTCAGGTTAATGTTTTGCTAACTATAACTCTAGGTTCTCGTAAATACTTTCTCCCGGAGAGCCCCTTCATTCCAGATGATGGCCTGCTTCACTAGGAGATTTCGAAGATACCCTTCAGTATTTTCTCGAGACTTTTGTGCTCATTGCTTTTATAGTTCCCTACCTCGGATATATCCTTGTGGATAACTTCTTACACTTGTCATTCATACAATCATTCCCAGTTGCTCTTGTTTTTACAAGATACATGGAATTATTCTTCGACTTTTAAGAATCCCCTGTGTCACTGCCTTATAGTTCTTTGCCACATGAATACCCCTACGGATAATTACTCGCGCTTGTCGAGTATCCATTCGTCCACTGTTGTTCATGTCTTTCACAAAATTCTTTGGTATACTATTCGATCTTCCAAAAACCCTCAGTAGCCTTTTACTCTTGCTCCTCTTTACCTGCTTGCATTATGGTTATCTCTGTATGTCTAGCAATACTCATTAGCATCCTTTGTCATCGTAATTTCAAGCATTTGATTTGTTTCGTTTGTGAATGCTCGCGATCATTAGTCCTATTTAAAATTCTCCCTTTGGTTCAGACGTCGCCACAGACATGAGCTGGTGTTCAACAAATCAAACCTTGATTGATTGTTGATCTGTCTATTCAGCTTACTTGTCTTTGATCAGAGCCTCTGTTTCTGATCCCCCGACTTGGAAATCATAATTCCTTTGCATTTGAGCTTTGAATTAGTCAGTTGTTTCTATAATCTGATCTCCTTGCATCTTTCTTCTTCTGGTTGAGTACCGTTGCTCAGATCAGATCCCTCATGGACCACAAGGTCCTTTGTTGAATTTTATCCGACAACATCCTTCATATTCAATCACCTTGTGAGCCTTTCCTCAGATACATAATGCCTTTGGTAAATTGTATCCTCTGCTTCCTCAACCATGCTCTACTTTTGAGCTTGAGTTAATTATTCCTAAAGTTGTGGTATATGTTCCTAAGATGTTCCTATGGGTTGAACCTACGCCTTCCCTAATTTGTGTGAACCCAAAGATTATGCGAGTTATATCTACTGGCATTTCTTCGGATAAATTTTCAATTCTACAACTTCGTCAAAAATGAGAAGTAAATGGAAAGTTGTGCATTAGAGAAGTGGGAGTCGACCTTGAACCTTTGAGTTCATGCCCATGGACCCCATGTGGAACTTATCATGGAAGCTTCTTGTTATAATGATAATCCCCTTGTGATAAGTTCATCTTGTATCTATATTTGGTCCTTGCAACCATGGTTCCGACTCTATAGTTCTTCTTTGATCCCATTTCTCGGACAAGTCGAAGTACTTGTCCTCTACAGATCTTTTCACCTGTTCAACCTCTACATTGATATACCTTTGAGTATTACCCTCTAGTATCTCGAGAATATCACGGAACTACATAACTTCTTATGAGTTCTTGATCAACTATTATTTCTCGCTAATTCAAATTTTCCACTCATTCGGAGTTGTTAGACACGAGAATATAGATAACTGATTCGAGTCTACACTTTCCCTTCCATTTTTTGTTTAACCTTTCTTGTAACCTAACTTATCTGAGCAGTGATAATTCCCTGCTTATGTATACACCTCGGTGTACAAGATCTGTCTATAAGACCTTGTTACTATTGTTGATGACATTCCGGTAGCCACCGATGGACGAGAACTTTGCCTATTGGTCCGCCTCGTCTTAACGAGCAGGAAAATGGTTCTCTTCGTCCCTCGCCCTTGGTACCAACGTTGTTGCCAACAAAACTGACAGGTTGTCCTCTGACCTGCCTTGCTATCATGACCGCGCAAATGTTAGCACACTTTCTGATTTTAACCCACATGGTGGGCCCATAACCCATAGTTCCACATGATCGAAACCTGACTTTCCTATACATCCCTGTTTTGTAAGTTATCCCTCGCGCTTGGCTTCATATGTAATTCACGGGGCACCTTCCTTGTGATCTATTCTAGTATCAGACACAATACTTATTCCCATTGCTCTGAACCCCTTTCACCATCTATTTCAGGCAACGAACGATCGCCTACCCGGTTGAAGCTTCTTATTGCACCTTCTTACCTTGCTCTCGATGACTTTCTTGAATTTCAACTCGAGAGATGCCTCTATGCCACATTCAATGAGATAGCCCCCAGGTACCTATCATGTGATGATCCGTCCTTCCTGAGTCTTTCCCCTTACTCCACCCCTTAAATCTCGGGACGAGATTTCTTGTAGTGGAGGAGAATTGTGACGCCCGGATAATTAAGCTACAGTAACCTCTGCTAATGATGCCATGTCACCGCGTTTACTGTTGTTAAAACTCACGTTGGTACGAATCCGGTCCAAAATCAAAATTTAAATTAAAGTAAAACCAATTTTTTTCTTCAAGCAGTAAACTAAAATGTTCATCCTGTGCCAAATAATCCATGATGAATATTTGTGGTGAACCTATTTTAAGTGTTTAAATGGCCTAAGCTATTTGAAACTGATGCTTAAGAAAAAGAAAAGGGAGAGAGAGAGCAACCCCCTCCCTGGACCGAACCCACCTGGGCCGGCCCACCTAACCCACCCGAGCCAGCTCAGTTGCCCCCTCGCACCGGTCTCTCCCCCGCCCTGTTCCTCGGTCTCAGACCATAACAGGGGCGTCGCCGCTGAACCCACCTCACCGGCCACGCCGCTACAGGCGCCGCAGGGAGGATAAGGACGCCAGCATCGACCCCCTGCCCTCCCGAGAGATCTTTCCGCCCCCTTCCCCACGAGATGCCGCTTGCCCTCTCCGCCTCTCCCATTCCCCACCGCATAAGAGCGCCATCGTGGCCCCACCGCCGTAACGCACGCGGTCCCTGACACCGCCTCGCCTCGCCTCCGCACCAAGAAGTACCGGCTTGACCTCCTCTTCCTCCCCGACGAATCACCCGAGCAGGAGCGCCTCTGCATCGTCCCTTATGTCGCCGTCTTCCTCCTCTGCTCCGACGAGCTTCGCCGTCCAATCCGCCACAGCGAGCCCTCCTCGAGCCCACTTGAGCACACCTACAGGACCAACGTGAGCACGCACCTCTTTCCCCTCTCTTCCCCGCGCATTTCCGCCGCCATAGCTCCTCCTCCCCGTCGTGGCCGAACACGGCTCCGCCTGAGCTCGTCGCCGGTGATGCTCCGACGACCAAATGGCCTCGGCCCCGTGCGCAACTCGCTCACCAATTCACCTAGATCCCAACACGCACACGCACGCGACTCGCCGTGCCCCGCAGCCCCCTGTTTGCCGCTCACCGGAAACCCACCACCACCTAACTCGCTGCCGGTGACGTTCTCGGCCGTCCCCGACCACGCCATCACCTCCATTCGATGTGGTGTGGACTGGCCGTTCGAACGGACCAAACCACAACCCCGGAGATGCCCTGTGGGCAAAACCCGAAGCTCACCCACTCCTTGCCGCCGCGTTGGAGCTCGCTGGAGCAACTCCGACGAGGCCAGTCGATGTGGCCGACCTGGGGCCACCCCTTGGCTTGCTGACCCGTGGGCCCGAGGGGCCCGACCGGCCTATTGACCCGGTCCACCATGCTGACTGGACCGGCCCGTGCAACTGATAGATGGGGCCCACCACTCGCTAATTAACGAAATTAACTAAGCTAATTTAGTTAACATAATTAGACACTGACATGTGGGCCCAGTAGTTTAACTAACTATGTTTAGATTAGTTTTATTAACTTTGTTTAGCCCACTGTCTATGACTGGTGGGACCCAGCCACCAGGTTTGACCTGGACGGGCTGGGTTGACTGCTGACGTTGTGATGACGTCAGGCTGGCGTCATATTTCTGTTCTTTTTGAGTTAAGTTAAATAATAATAAATTCATAATATTGTTTAAACCTTGGATATTCATAGAAAATTAACCATAGCTCGGATGAAAATGTTCTCTACATGAAAGTTTCTCAGAATTTCGTGACGAATCCGGATACGCGGTCTGTTCGTGTGCCATACGTCCCTAGCATAGCAAACATTGAACTTTTCCCCTCCAGTTCATCTGTCTTACATACGTCCAGAACCGGAAAAACTTTCTTGGATGTTGTCCCCCTTTACCGTTATCGTGTAGCACTGCGTTAGAACACCTCTAGCATCGCTTATTGTCATGTTATGCATATGTTTGTGTGTATTTACTATTTCTTCCCCCTCTTCTCTCTAGTAGACCTTGAGACCGCTGCTGATGCCATTGTGATTGACTACGTCACCGATGACCCTCCTTCTCGCCTGAGCAACCAGGCAAGGCCCCCTTTTGATCATCTCAATATCGCCCATTCCATTATCTCATGCTTGCATTAGATTTTGCTACTGTAATTGATTGCTCCTATTCTGATGCATAGCCTGCTTTTGCACCTCCTATTGTTACCTACCTGCTTATCCTAAACTGCTCAGTATAGGTTGGTTAGTGATCCATCAGTGACCCCCACCTTGTCCTTGTTGCCCCTGCTTCATCATTGTTGCCTCAATCAACGTGATCGATGACCAGAGCGTGACACCTCACATCACATCACGCCCCATTAGTTGCTCGACTCTGCAGAGCTACTATCGAGTGCCGAGGTTGATCCCTCATAATGCACTCCTGATGATAATTCTGTAGTGTAGCTATTCGGTCGTGGTCATCGAGGGTGGTTCCTCTTTCACCATTCCCGATACAGCTCTGTCGTGCAACACCTCAAGTGTGAACCTCGAAGGTGGATCCTCTTACATTCACCTTGATGATTACATCGAGTGGAATTCACCAAGGGTGATTCCTCGGGTTTTCCCTTGACGTTTGGACACACTGTTACCTTGACTTTACTTGAGACCTTTGGGAAAGTCGAGCGAGCCCGGAGAGCACCCGCAAGATGGTTACGAGGCACGGCCGGGCAGGCAGGCTGCCCCTGGGTGGGTTGGGCTAGCCCTTGTCGTATTTCCTCGAGACGGGGCGCTGGGGTCGCCATATCGTGAGTCTTCGCTCGTCTCCGCAAGCTAATAATACACTATGGTTTTGGTATTTGTTTTGAGTTGGCCTTTGGACTTTACACACCAACCACCACGCGAGAATAGTTATGGGCCTCGGCGTCGTGGTATCAACCGAAGCTTTGTCAGACGTCCAGTTCAGCACTGCGACACGGCCTAGTCGGCGCCCCAGTGGAGGTGGCCTGGATCGCCCTGCGTGCAACGATCCGGAGTGCAAGGGGCAATGGGCCCAGACCCCGGAGTGCTTAGGATGTAGACCGGCGGGGACCTCTCTGCTGAGCCTAGGTCGGGCTGCGACGTGTTGATCTTCCGAGGCCGAGCATGACCCAGGAAAGTGTGTCCGGCCAGAGTAATCAAGCGTGTTGGAAACGTGGTGCACCCTGTAGGGAAGATTATCTATTAATAGTCGTGTCCACGGTAATGGACGTTCAGACTTATATCCTGATCTTATACAAGGACAAATGGATACTTGAGATATGTGGCTCCGGGATTGCTTTCTCGCAGGGAGTCCAGGAAGGATCTCTTGGCATTAATGTTACAACATGCTTGTTAAATATTAAAATGCTACTCTTTACTCTTCTACATGCTGCAAGATGCTTGGAGCTGCTTGAAGATGCTAGTCTTTGATAGGCTAGGCCTCCCCCCTCTATTCTGGCATCCTGCAGTTCCATCCACAGATACAACCCTTCCATTTGATAGCAATGCATACTTAGTATAGATCTCATGCTTGCGAGTACTTTGGATGAGTACTCACGGTTGCGTTGCTACCCTCCCCCCCTTCTTCCTTCTTTCTGGTTGTTGCAACCAGATGGTGGATCCCAGGAGCCAGATGATGCCACCCCCGCCGGCTACTACTACTACCCCAAGGGTGACTACTACTACATGGAGACCGCCGATGACCAGGAGTAGTTAGGAGGTCCCAGGCAGGAGGCCTTGCCTCTTCGATCATGTTGCTTTTGTGCTAGCCTTCTTAAGGCAAAACTTGTCTAACTTATGTCTGTACTCAGATATTGTTGCTTCCGCTGACTCTTGTGTATCAAGCTTGTATTCGAGCCCTCGAGGCCCCTAGCTTGTAATATAAAGCTTGTATTATTTTGATTTGTGTCTAAAGTTGTGTTGTGATATCTGTCGGTGTCAAAACCGGCGGATCTCGGGTAGGGGGTCCCGATCTGTGCATCTAAGGCTGATGGTAACAGGAGACAAGGGACACAATGTTTACCCAGGTTCGGGCCCTCTCGATGGAGGTAAAACCCTACTTCCTGCTTGATTGATATTGATGATATGAGTAGTACAAGAGTTGATCTACCACGAGATCATAGAGGCTAAACCCTAGAAGCTAGCCTATGATGATTATGATTGTGATCGTCCCTCTAAGGACTAAACCCTCAGACACCGGAGGGGGCTAGGGTTTACACGGAGTCGGTTACAAAGAAGGAAATATAATATCCGGATTGCCAAGCTTGTCTTCCACGCAAAGGAGAGTCCCATCCGGACACGGGACGAAGTCTTGAGTCTTGTATCTTCACGGTCCAACAGTCCGGCCAAAGCATATAGTCCGGCTGTCCGGATACCCCCTAATCCAGGACTCCCTCAGTAGCCCCTGAAGCAGGCTTTAATGACAATGAGTCCGGCGCGCAGTCTTGTCTTTGGAATTGCAAGGCGGGTTCCATCTCCGAATACTCCGTAGTAACTATCGAACACTTGAATCGTGTCCGGATTTGCAACATGATCTTCACATACCGTTGTAGAGAGCACAACCCTTCATAAATCTGATCTGCTGGCAGCTTTTGTGTGTTGTGCTCCTGCATCGTGGCCTGGTGCCACACGAACCGGTTTTACTTGGCCTACCTCGATACGCGTTGCGAGGTGGTTTTATTGGCACATCTTGCCAAAGCAGAGATCGTGTTCCCCTTATCGCGCAATCTTCCATCAATACGGGCGTGCGCAACCCCAAGACGACTGTTGGTATGCCTCCGTGTTTTTAGATAAGTCCCAAGCAGTCACGCCAAGGACGCTTGATATTCACTCCCTTTATAAAGGGGCCGAGGCCTATCCCTCTTTTCCATCACCCTTGCGCCTTTTCGCATCTCGAGTTCTAACACCCGAAACCCAAGCTCAGGCACCCCGGATCCTCCACTATGTCCGGATCCAACTTTCAAGGCCGGTGGGTGGCCTCCTCGGTCACACAGGAGGACATCGCGAAGGTTAGGGGGGTCGGATATCTGACTGCCGACATCCGGCACAGGCTTCCTGCTCCAGGGCAGGTCATCCCTACTCCCGAGCCCGATGAGAGCGTTGTATTTGTCTCTCACTTACTCCACGGCTTGGGCCTCACCCTTGATCCCTTCGTAAGAGGGCTCATGTTCTATTACGGGTTAGATTTTCACGATCTAGCCCCGGACGCTATCCTCCATATTTCCTCGTTCATCATTGTGTGCGAAGCTTTTCTCCACGTCACTCCACACTTCGGCCTATGGCTCAAGACCTTCAATGTGAAGCCGAAGATGATTGAGGGGCGACATGCGGAGTGCGGAGGTGTTGTAATAAGCAGGAATGCTGACGCCCCATGGATAGAGGGCTCCTTCTCGGAGGTGTTCGATCTATGGCAACAGAGGTGGTTTTATGTCACGACTCCCAGGGGCACAAAGTGGGTGGCTGCCCCCGACTTCCGTCCAGGCCCTCCTTCTCAACTGGCGTCATGGACCAGAGCCGTATTCGGGAGCTTCTTGAGAGGGACATTAGCCTTGTCAGCATAATTCAGGTAATGCTATTCCGACGGATGTTGCCATGCAAGCGCCGGCCTCTCCGGATGTGGGAGTTCAATCCGGAAGGTCCACGGACTATTCTGCACTTCTTCGGCCTGACGCTCGAAGGGATGTGTAAATTATTGTTCGGACCACATGTAAAGTGTCCGGATACCATCGAGGATGCGGGCCTGAGCTGCAATCGCCCAGATACCCAAGTAAGTAACCCTGAAGCCGAACACTTCGTTTATATTTATCATAATCCTTATTCTGAAAAATCCTCCATGGCCAGGAATGGCTCATCAAGGCAGAGAGAATCAGGTGTTCGACGCCACTTCCCAAAGGCTCGCCTAGTCCCACCATAGCCAAGATGCTTGGCCGGGTGCTAAGCAAAATTCCCTCGGGGAAAGACGAAGGGGAGAACAGGGAAGCAGAACTTCACACGTTGCGCATCCAAACCGGGGAATTGCTACCTCCCCAAAGAAGGATAGACGGGAAGGGGAATCTAAAGCCTCCTCCCCTCGCGGGAAGAAGGGGGCCGCCTCCGAAGACTTGGAGGCGGAGGTGCCCAAACATGGGAAGAAAGCTTCACCAGGGGGCCTGCCCCGAAGGGCGTCCTCACCGCGTCATGCCCGCCAGCGGGCCAGCCCTCAGCCGAGCTGTAAGTTAATCGTAAACACGAAGGTACTGTTTTTCTCCGAGGACAATAACCAGGATCCATTTTTTGCAGTCCGGCTAGCAGCTCTTCTCGACAGAGTTCGTCTTTGGGGGATCTCCCTCCGGAGATGATGGAGAGTGAGACCCCACCAATCTCTCCGCCTCATTAGGCGGGCGACCCCGAGGTGTCGTCATGGAGGAGTCCGGATGTGCCGAAGCCAGAAGCTAATCCTTCAGCCGCCCTGAGCCTGGAGCGTTCGGCTCCCACGGGGGGCGATGAGAAGGGTCCAGCACAGTTCGGTGTCCGACCGGACATACTGACGGGCCTTCTGGAGCGAGCTGCTCTCTTGGAGGAGCACCATTCATTAATGAGCACGATGCTCGAGAAGATTTCATCCGCTACAAGCAGTTTGAATGAAGCTTTTACGAGCCTGCTCAGAGGCTAGGTGTGCTCCATATGGATAGTAGCCCCTGAGCCAGCCCTAGGCGGCAAACGGAGGATCATATTTTGAAGTAATGATCGTGCTTGTGCTTATGCGCAGGTGTCTAAGGATCCGGCAGCTGACCAGTCCGTTGAGGTTTCCGAACTGAGGAGGCAAATTGGAGTTATTGATGCCGACATCACGCTTGTGAATGAGCGGCTTAACAAGTCACAAGGTATGTGATCTGCTTTCCTTATTATTTAAAGGAAAAATTGAAAGGAGTATAATATTAATGCGATATGTTTGGACTACAGACGGTGCTGCTGCCGTGGAAGCCCTGAGGGCGGAACTTGCCCTAGCCAAGGAACAGGCCCGGGCTAACAATGCGGTTGCCCTAAAGGTGGCCGGTGAATTGAGAGCCGAACAGGCTGCTCATCGCCGAAGCAAAGAGAGAATAGCCGAAATGGCTGTGGAGCTAAAAGACGCCGCAAACCGTTATGAGCTTCTTGAAAAAGAAAGTCATGCGAATAAGGCTGACCTAAAGAAGGCTCTTGATGCAGCCATGGAGACGCATTCTGACCTTAGGGATGCGTGGGAGGAGCTTCGACAGGCCGGAGAAATCGCGGCTGGAAACCCCTATTTGTTGCAGATGAAGTTTTTGGATCCGAAGTACGCTCCTCTGGATCGACGTTGGAGTCCTGCAGACGCCTATGCGGATTTGTCGAAGAGTACGGCTGATGCAGCCAAGTTTTTTTGAGGATCAGAAAGATGATGAAGTGGAAAAGCTGTTCTGGTCGCAGTTCGACGCTCCAGCGCGCAAATTGCCTTTGAGTGAGAAGATGGTTGCTATGGCCGAGCTCCACAGGTTGTCCGGTCTTGCAATGCGGTCTGTACTAGACCATCTATGGCCGAAGGGGCCGAAGCCGGACAGTTATTTTGGTTTAGTGCAACAATTCTTTGGTGCCGTATCACGGATCGATGCCATGAAGAGGTCCGCGTGCATAGAGGGTGCCTGGATGGCTCTTGCCCGTGTTAAGGCATACTGGACAGATATGGAGGCCACTGTCGTTGCGACCCAGAATCCGGCAGGGGGCCAGGGTCCGGCCGAGCACATCTTGGAGCAGGTAGCGGCAGGTGCTCGCTTAATAGAGGCGCAGTGCTCGAAGAATGTCATGTTCGAGTGACAAATTGTGTCATTGTAAAAACAATGTTATTTTGATTATGAGGCTATATTTATACTTTTTGCCGAAAGTATTATTGTGCCTCATGTGCGG
Source organism: Triticum aestivum (assembly GCF_018294505.1). NCBI lineage: Eukaryota > Viridiplantae > Streptophyta > Magnoliopsida > Poales > Poaceae > Triticum > Triticum aestivum. Next base: position 145,799,831 of record NC_057795.1, on the reverse strand, counting down.
CCGTTTTTATATATATATATGTAATCTGAAAGTTAGCAGTCGTTGGCTTCAGCCCCCACGCATACAATGCGGGGGTGTTCGCGAAAGATATGCGTAATCACACTTGATCCAATGTCTTGGTCCATTAAGGAGGTGATCGCATGTCGTACTAGGCAACCAGACTATATAGTTGTAACACTTTCACTTAGCCATAGGAGTTTGACGGTGGGGCTACTATGTAGCCCCTGGTACCTTCATGTGCATCCGAATATGGGCACGTTTGTACATTACTGGGAAACGGTCCTTCGTTAATGCGGAGGAATCCTAAAGATTTCGATAAGTCTTTGAGTGGTTGAACAGTCTCTCGCCGTATCATGACAGTCAGTTTTCGGCTTTCTCTACTGAGGTGCTCATCCGAAATAACCAGGGCACAATCGCAGTAGTTCTCCTTTAGCCGCCTTAGCCAATAAGAATGGAACGTAAGGTGGCAAACCCAGGAGCCGGGCAAACCCAACATTTGACCAAAGACATGATTCGGAGCTGATGCATATAAGGCCAAACTCGTGACGTCGAACACTCCCGAAGGTATTCAAACTTTGCAACATAAAATGGGCTGAAGAATGCCCTTTCATTATGAACCCTGTATTTCCAGGTACGTGCATTAGTCTGTCATGGTGAAATGCCAATAACGGCAGTATCCTCTATGGGTATAGTACCCATGGGATGTGTAAACAACAAGAGACAATAAAAAAGGTTTACACAGGGGCTTAATCTAAAGAGAAATCTTTGAGCGGGGCCCTGCTCCACGTCTGCGCCTTTGTCTCCGTTGTACCGTGTCCTAGAAGGGTATCGCACGAATTGTGTCTGTAAAAAAGAAAAACTCATGTAGAAGAGTATAACGTAAGCGTGCGACAAATAGTAAAAGTGTAAGACATTGGCCTGTTAATAAGGTCAAGCCATCAGTGGGGCTTTATTAAATATCTATAGCCCCTGGTGTCCTCTATGGGATTACATGGTGCCCTAGCTCAGGTTTATCCGGGCTGCCGGACTCGTCTAACCGTGTCCGTGGTCTTAACGACTAGTCATGCTTTCTGGTATTAGAGGCCGCTTAGAGTCCAGCCGCCGGGGCCGTCGCATATTCCTCCGTGTGTGAGGAGCGCTTTGTGTTTTGTTAACGGTGATGACGCCACGTGGACCGGGCATCTTGAGTGTGAGGTAGGCATAATGCGGTACTGCATTGAAGCGGGTGAATGCCGTTCTGCCAAGCAATGCGTGATAGCCGCTTTGGAGGTGGGCGATGGTGAAGAGTAGTTCTTCGCTTTTGGAGTTGCTGGGGGAACCGAATGTTACCTCCAGTATGATGGAGCCCCTGCCGTAGGCTTCCACGCCTGGTATCACCCCTTCAAAGGTGGTGTTGCTTGGGCTGATTCTGGATGGGTCTATCCCCATCCTGCGGACTGTGTCTTGGTATATTAGATTAAGACTACTGCCGCCGTCCATGAGGACGTGAGTAAGATGGTATCCGTCGATTATTGGGTCGAGCACCAAGGCATCTGATCCTCTGCGCCGAATACTAGTCGGGCAGTCCGTGTGATCGAAAGTGATCGGACAAGCCGACCAGTGGTTAAGTTTGGGTGCGACGGGGTCTACAGCGTATGCGTGTCTGAGCGCGCATTCGTGCCCTCTCATGGATGTGTGAGTCGCGTGGATCATGTTTACTGTTTTTACCTTTGGTGATAATTTTTTCTGTCCCCCAGTGTTCGGCTGGCGAGGCTCATCCTTGTCTTCACTTGGTGTTTCCCTTCCCTTGTGTTCGGCATTTAATTTGCTGGCCTGCTTGAAGACCCAGCATTCTCTGTGAGTGTGGTTCGCAGGTTTATCGGGGGTGCCATGAATTTTGCACAGGCTGTCCAGGACTTTGTTCAGGCCGGACAGTCCCTCTTTGCTGCCTTTAAATGGCTTCTTTTGTTGACTGGGTCGAGAGCCCCTGAATCCGGCGTTGACCGTTGTGTTGTCCGGACTCTCTTCCTTGCTTTGACGTTTGTTTTTGTTGCGCCATGGCTTCCCGTTGCCATCCCTGATTTCAGATGTACTTGGGTCGCTGGTGCCTTTACGGGCCAACCAGCTATCTTCACCTGCGCAAAAGCGGGTCATAAGGCTTGTTAAGGCTGCCATTGTCCTCGACTTTTCTTGGCCGAGGTGTCTGGCGAGCCACTCGTCCCGGATGCTGTGTTTGAAGGCTGCTAAGGCTTCAGCATCCGGACAATCAACAATTTGATTCTTCTTAGTGAGGAATCTGTTCGAAAGCTTGCGGGCAGACTCTCCGGGCTGTTGAATTATGTGACTTAAATCATCCGCATCTGGAGGCCGGACATAGGTCCCTTGAAAATTGGCCCTGAAAGCATCCTTGAGTTCCTCCCAACTTCCAATTGAATTTTCGGGGAGGCTTTTCAACCAGTGTCATGCTGGTCCCTTCAACTTGAGGGGAAGGTATTTGATGGCGTGGAGGTCGTCCCCACGAGCCATGTGTATATGCAGGATAAAATCCTCGATCCAGACCCCTGGGTCTGTCGTTCCGTCATATGCCTCTATGTTCACAGGTTAAAAACCCTGTGGAAATTCATGGTCCAGTACCTCTTTGGTGAAGCACAGGGGGCGAGCAGCCCCTTTGTATCTGGACATGTTGTGGCATGTCGTCGGCTGTTGTTGTGTCCGGTGCTAATTCCGAACTGGTATCCGGTCGATATGATCGTTTTGGTGACCATAGTCCTGCGCCGGGGTGTGTCCTTTAGATCCATAGATGGACCTAGCTTTGTCGGCTTTTTTATCCAGGAGCTCGCGTAGATCGTGTGCGGCGTCGGTAGCTGCTTTATTACGGTTGCGAAGTGGTTTGTCTGGCCTCCTGGCCGTATTGTTTTTTGGTGGAACCGCCTCATCGTCGAATTCTGGCAGCAGCTTGCGTTTTGGGTAGCTCTTTGTGTGGCGATCGTCGCCATACTTTTCTTCAGTGTCTAGCACTTTATTCCATCTGCGATTGAGCGTTTCCTGTGCGGCCTTTAGCCGTTGCTTCTGCTTCTTTAGACTTCTCGCAGTGGCCATGAGCCTTATGTGGAGGTTATCTCGTTCCAAGCGTGTTTCCAGGATGATGAATGCATCGTCATCCGGACTGTGCTCTTGTCCCGGGGCGGTTTGATGAGTTCGTTCCTCGGGATCATTGTGATCGGGCGTCTGCTCTGAACTGTGATCGGCGTGACCTGGCTCATCCTGCTCCATGGCTGGGTCCATGTGGTCATTGTTGCCTTCGGAGTTGACTGGGGTGTCGATCTTTCTAGCGCTTTTATTGCTATTTTTACTGCTGCTGGACTTGGAGCGGCGTCTTCGCCTACGTTTTGGCTTTTGCCCGGGGGTTTTGTCCTCCGGTTTGTCGCCGTCGTCTTCTTTAGGCGTATCCACCTTGTATATATCATATGACGAGGTGGCAGTCCAACGCCCCGTTAGTTCTGAGTCGTCTCGTGCGCCGACGTCCATACCGTCGGTATCATCAGAGCCGAAGTTAAGCATGTCTGATACATCGTCGACAGTGGCTATGAAGTGGGTGGTGGGTGGGCAACGAATTCCTTCGTTGCCTGCTTTCCACTCGAGCCAGACATAGTTCGGCCAAGAGACTTTAATGAGTTTAGCACGTCGCCAAAGGGCGAGTGCTGGAAGATATCCGCAGCGGTGAACTCCATTACCGGAGCCCAACCAGGTTCGACGGGCTCGCGAGCGTGCGGACTGGAACCTACAGCCATATACGAGTCCGGGGTCCGGTGTCACATGCTTCTTTGGGGGTGAGGCCTGTGTTCGGCTCTACCACCGATTAGTGTGCGGCCTGCGGGGCGGGGTCCATCCACCTGTCCTTGGGCAACGCAATCTGCTCCGGATTTAGGTCCGGGGCTCCTACAGGGGCGATATCCCGAGCATTGTCCGATAGCAGGTCTAAGCCATGCTCATCGTGATTGTCCGACGCTCCTGGCGCAGGCCCGAACCCGTTGAAGATCAAGTCTCCACGGATATCAGCCGTGTAGTTCAGGTTTCCTAATCTGACCTGGTGGCCAAGGCGTAGCTGTCGATCTGCTCCAGTTGGCCAAGCGAATTGGCCCGCAGTGCGAAGCCGCCGAACATGAAGATCTGTCCCTGGAGAAAAGTCTCACCCTGGACCATGTTGTTGACGATTGAAGGAGCCATCAAGCCTTGCAGCGAGGACACAGAGGAACTCTCAAAGAAAGCACCAATGTCGGTGTCAAAACCGGCGGATCTCGGGTAGGGGATCCCGATCTGTGCGTCTAAGGCTGATGGTAACAGGAGACAAGGGACACAATGTTTACCCAGGTTTGGGCCCTCTCGATGGAGGTAAAACCCTACTTCCTACTTGATTGATATTGATGATATGAGTAGTACAAGAGTTGATCTACCACGAGATCATAGAGGCTAAACCCTAGAAGCTAGCCTATGATGATTATGATTGTGATCGTCCCTCTAAGGACTAAACCCTCTGGTTTATATAGACAACAGAGGGGGCTAGGGTTTACACGAAGTCGGTTACAAAGAAGGAAATAAAATATTTGGATCGCCAAGCTTGTCTTCCACGCAAAGGAGAGTCCCATCCGGACACGTGATGAAGTCTTGAGTCTTGTATCTTCACGGTCCAACAGTCCGGCCAAAGCATACAGTCCAGCTGTCCGGATACCCCCTAATCTAGGACTCAATCAATATCCTCCCGTGAGTCCCTGATCTTGATCGTACACATTTGTGTGTATGATTAGTGTACGATTGAGTCGGGGGCGTCACATCGCCATCGTCATCATCAACCATCCTCCATCACCAATTTCATGATGCTCACCGCCATGCGTGAGTAATTCCATCGTAGGCTTGCTGGACGGTGATGGGTTGGATGAGATTTACCATGTAATCAAGTTAGTTTTGTTAGGGTTTGATCCCTAGTATCCACTATGTTCTGAGATTGATGTTGCTATGACTTTGCTATGCTTAATGCTTGTCACTAGGGCCTGGGTGCCATGATTTCAGGTCTGAACCTATTATGTTTTCATGAATATATGTGAGTTCTTGATCCTATCTTGCAAGTCTATATTCACCTATTATGTGTTATGATCCAACAACCCTGAAGTGACAATAATCGGGATACTTCTCGGTGATGACCGTAGTTTGAGGAGTTATGTATTCACTATGTGTTTATGCTTTGGTCCGGTACTCTATTAAAAGGAGGCCTTAATATCCCTTAGTTTCCATTAGGACCCCGCTGCCACGGGAGGGTAGGACAAAAGATGTCTTGCAAGTTCTTTTCACATATTGCTCTTTGCTTAGTTCCTTTACCGTTGCTGCTGTTACAATTACTATAAAACTGCTACTGTTACTTTTGCCACTGTTACCGTTACTTCCATACTACTTTGCTACTAAATACTTTGCTGCAGATACTAATTTATCCAGTTGTGGTTGAATTGAAAACTCAACTGCTAATACTTGAGAATATTCTTTGGCTCCCCTTGTGTCAAATCAATAAATTTGGGTTGAATACTCTACCCTCGAAAACTGTTGCGATCCCCTATACTTGTGGGTTATCAAGACTATTTTTGGCACCGTTGCCGGGGAGCATAGCTCTATTCTTTGAGTCACTTGGGATTTATATTGTTGGAAATATGCCCTAGAGGCAATAATAAATTAGTTATTATTACTATATTTCCGTGTTCATGATAATCGTTTATTATCCATGCTATAATTGTATTGATAGGAAAATCAGATACATGTGTGGATACATAGACAACACTATGTCCCTAGTAAGCCTCTAGTTGACTAGCTCGTTGATCAATAGATGGTTACGGTTTCCTGACCATGGACATTGGATGTCGTCGATAACGGGATCACGTCATTAGGAGAATGATGTGATGGACAAGACCCAATCCTAAGCCTAGCACAAAGATCGTGTAGTTCGTATGCTAAAGCTTTTCTAATGTCAAGTATCATTTCCTTAGACCATGAGATTGTGCAACTCCCGGATACCGTAGGAATGCTTTGGGTGTAGCAAACATCACAACGTTACTGGGTGGCTATAAAGGTGCACTACAGGTATCTCCAAAAGTGTCTGTTGGGTTGGCACGAATCGAGACTGGAATTTGTCACTCCGTGTGACGGAGAGGTATCTCTGGGCCCACTCAGTAGGACATCATCATAATGTGCACAATGTGACCAAGGGGTTGATCACGGGATGATGTGTTACGGAACGAGTAAAGAGACTTGCCGGTAACGAGATTGAACAAGGTATAGGGATACCGACGATCGAATCTCGGGCAAGTACTATACCGGTAGACAAAGGGAATTGAATACGGGATTGATTGAATCCTCGACATCGTGGTTCATCCGATGGGATCATCGTGGGACATGTGGGAGCCAACATGGGTATCCAGATCCCGCTGTTGGTTATTGGCCGGAGAGTAGTCTCGGTCATGTCTACGTGTCTCCCAAACCCGTAGGGTCTACACACTTAAGGTTCGATGACGCTAGGGTTATAAAGGAAGTTTATATGTGGTTACTGAATGTTGTTCGGAGTCCCGAATGAGATCCCGGACGTCACGAGGAGTGCTGGAATGGTCCGGAGGTAAAGATTTATATATGGAAAGTTGTTGTTCAGGTTCCGGGAAAAGTTCGGGTTTTTTTCGGTATTGTACTAGGAAGCTTCCAGAAGGTTCCGGCGAATTCCGGAGGGGTCCGGAGGTCCAGAAAATGTTCCACCACGTCCAATACAGCAGCATGGTCTGTAAGGGGGCGCCCTAGCCTTAATGGGCCAGGGGCACCAGCCCCCCCAAGGCACATGCGCATGGGAGATGGGAAACCCTAAGGGGGAGGGCCTCCACTTGACTTGGGAGGCACTCCTCCCCCCTTTGGCCGCCGCCCCCAACCCTAGATGAGATCTAGGGGGGCTGGCCCCCTTCTCTCCCCACCTATAAATAGTGAAGGGGTGGGAGGGCAGCCGCACCCCAAGTTCTGGTGCAGCCCTCCCCCTCTCCCAGGTCCTCCTCCTCTCTCGCGGTGCTTGGCGAAGCCCTGCAGGATTGCCCCGCTCCTCCACCACCACCACGCTGTCGTGCTGCTGCTGGACGGAGTCTTCCCCAACCTCTCCCTCTCTCATTGCTGGATCAAGGCATGGGAGACGTCACCGGGCTGCATGTGTGTTGAACGCGGAGGTGCTGTCCGTTCGGCACTAGGATCATCGGTGATTTGAATCATGACGAGTACGACTCCATCAACCCTGTTCACTTGAATGCTTCCGCTTAGCAATCTACAAGGGTATGTAGATGCACTCTCCTTCCCTCGTTGCTAGATGACTCCATAGATTGATCTTGGTGTTGCGTAGAAAATTTTGAATTTCTGCTACGTTCCCCAACAGTGGCATCATGAGCTAGGTCTATGCATAGTTTCTATGCACGAGTAGAACACAAGTTGTTGTGGGCGTTGATTTTGTTCAATATGCTTACTGTTACTAGTCCAATCTTGTTTCGACGGTATTGTGGGATGAAGCGGCCCGGACCGACCTTACACGTATACTTACGTGAGACAGGTTCCACCGACTGACATGCACTTGTTGCATAAGGTGGCTAGCGGGTGCTAGTCTCTCCCACTTTAGTCGGATCGGATTCGATGAAAAGGGTCCTTATGAAGGGTAAATAGCAATTGACATATCACGTTGTGGTTTTTGCATAGGTAAGAAACGTTCTTGCTAGAAACCCATAGCAGCCACGTAAAACATGCAAACAACAATTAGAGGATGTCTAACTTGTTTTTGCAGGGTATGCTATGTGATGTGATATGGCCAAAAGTATGTGATAAATGATATATGTGATGTATGAGATTGATCATGTTCTTGTAATAGGAATCACGACTTGCAAGTCGATGAGTATGACAACCGGCAGGAGCCATAGGAGTTGTCTTAATTTATTGTATGACCTGCGTGTCAATGAACAACGCCATGTAATTGCTTCACTTTATTGCTAAACTGTTAGCAATAGTAGTAGAAGTAATAGTTGGCGAGACAACTTCATGGAGACACGATGATGGAGATCATGATGATGGAGATCATGGTGTCATGCCGGTGACGATGATGATCATGGAGCCCCAAAGATGGAGATCAAAAGGAGCAAAATGATATTGGCCATATCATGTCACTTTTTGATTGCATGTGATGTTTATCATGTTTATGCATCTTATTTGCTCAGAACGACGGTAGCTTAAATAAGATGATCCCTCGCAATAATTTCAAGAAAAGTGTTCCCCCTAACTATGCACCATTGCGAAGGTTCATTGTTTCGAAGCACCACGTGATGATCGGGTGTGATTCTAACGTTCAAATACAACGGGTGTAAGCCAGATTTACACACGCAATACACTTAGGTTGACTTGACGAGCCTAGCATGTACAGACATGGCCTCGGAACACAAGAGACCGAAAGGTCGAGCATGAGTCGTATGGTAGATACGATCAACATGAAGATGTTCACCGATGATGACTAGTCCGTCTCACGTGATGATCGGACACGGCCTAGTTGACTCGGATCATGTAATCACTTAGATGACTAGAGGGATGTCTATCTGAGTGGGAGTTCATAAGATGAACTTAATTATCCTGAACATAGTCAAAAGATCTTTGCAAATTATGTCGTAAGCTCGCGCTTTAGTTCTACTGTTTAGATATGTTCCTAGAGAAAATTCAGTTGAAAGTTGATAGTAGCGATTATGCGGACTAGGTCCGTAAACTGAGGATTGTCCTCATTGCTTCGTAGAAGGCTTATGTCCTTAATGCACCGCTCGGTGTGCTGAACCTCGAATGTCATCTGTGGATGTTTCGAACATCTGACATACATGTTTTGATAACTACGTGATAGTTCAGTAATGTTAAACGGTTTAGAGTTGAGGCACCGAAGACGATTTCGAAACGTCGCGGAACATATGAGATGTTTTGAGGGCTGAAATTGGGATTTCAGGCTCGTGCCGACGTCAAGAGGTATAAGACCTCCGACGAGTTTCTTAGCCTGCAAACTAATGGAGAAAAGCTCAATCATTGAGCTTGGGCTCAGATTGTCTGAGTACCACAATCACTTGAATCAAGTGGGAGTTGATCTTCCAGATGAGATAGTGATGTTTCTCCAAAGTCATTGCCACCAAGCTGCTAGAGCTTCGTGATGAACTATAACATACCAGGGATAGATATGATGATCCTTGGATATTCGCGATGTATGACACCGCGAAAGTAGAAATCAAGAAGGAGCATCAATTGTTGATGGTTGGTGAAGCCACTGGTTTCAAGAAGGGCAAGGGCAAGAAGGGATACTTCATGAAACGGCAAATCAGCTGCTGCTCTAGTGAAGAAACCCAAGGTTGAACCCAAACCCGAGACTAAGTGCTTCTGTAATAAGGGGAACAACCACTGGAGTAGAATTGCCCTAGATACTTGGTAGATGAGAAGGCTGGCAAGGTCGATAGAAGTATATTAGATATACATTATGTTAGTGTGTACTTTATTAGTACTCCTAGTAGCACCAGGGTAGTAGATACCGGTTCGGTTGCTAAGTGTTAGTAACTCGGAATAAAAGGCTACAGAGTAAACGGAGACTAGCTAAAGGTGAGCTGGCGATATGTGTTGGAAGTTTTTCCAAGCTTGATGTGATCAAGCATCGCACGCTCCCTCTACCATCGAGATTGGTGTTAAACCTAAATAATTGTTATTTGGTGTTTGCATTGAGCATAGACATGATTGGATTATGTCTATCGCAATACAGTTATTAATTTAAGGAGAATAATGGTTACTCTGTTTACTTGAATAATACCTTCAATGGTCTTACACCTAAAATGAATGGTTTATTGAATATCGATCATAGTGATACACATGTTCATGCCAAAAGATATAAGATAGTAATGATAGTACCACCTACTTGTGGCACTTCCATGTAAGTCATATTGGTATAAAACGCATGAAGAAGCTCCATGTTGATGGATCTTTGGACTCACGCGTTTTTGGAAAAGTTTGAGACATGCGAACCATGTCTATTTGTGTATATGCATGCAAATGGACCGTTTGGACTCACTTGATTTTAAATCACTTGAGACATGCAAATCATACCACATGGGCAAGATGACTGAAAGCCTCTTTTTTAGTAAAATGGAACAAGAAAGCAACTTGTTGGAAGTAATACATTTTGATGTGTGCAGTCCAATGAGTGCCGAGGCACGCTGTGGATATCATTATGTTCTTATTTTACGGATGATTTGAGTAGATACTGAGTATATTTACTTGATGAAACACAAGTCTGAATTATTGAATGGTTCAAGTAATTTCAGAGTGAAGTTGAAGATCATCGTGATAAGAGGATAAAATGTCTATGATATGATCATAGAGATGAGTATCTGAGTTACAAGCTTTGGCACGCAATTAAGACATTGTGGAAATTGTTTCACAATTAATACCGCCTGGAACACCATAGTGTGATGGTGTGTCCGAACATCATAGTTGCACCCTATTGGATATGGTGCATACCATGATGTCTCTTATCGAATTACCACTATCGTTCATGGTTAGGCATTAGAGACAACCGCACTCACTTTAATAGGGCACCACGTAATTCCATTGAGACGACACCGTTTGAACTATGGTTTGGAGAAACCTAAGTTGTCGTTCCTTAAAAGTTTGGGGCTGCGACGCTTATGTGAAAAAGTTTCAGGTTGATAAGCTCGAACCCAAAGCGGATAAAATGCATCTTCATAAGACACCCAAAACAGTTGGGTATACCTCCTAATTCAGATCCGAAAGCAATAGGGATTGTTTCTTGAATCGGGTCCTTTCTCGAGGAAAAGTTTGTCTCAGAAAGTTGAGTGGGAGCATGGTGGAGACTTGATGAGGTTATTGAACCGTCACTTCAACTAGTGTGTAGCAGGGCACAGGAAGTTGTTCCTGTGGCGCCCACACCAATTGAAGTAGAAGCTTATGAGAATGATCATGAAGTTTCGGATCAAGTCACTACCGTACCTCGTAGGGTGACAAGGATGCATACTACTTCAGAGTGGTAGAGTAATCCTGTCTTGAAGGTCATGTTGCTAGACAACAATGAACCTGCGAGCTATGGAGAAGCGATGGTGGGCCCATATTCCGACAAATGGTTAGAAGCCATGAAATCCGAGATAGGATCCATGTATCAGAACAAAGCATAGACTTTGGTGGACTTGCCCGATGATCGGCAAGCCATTGAGATAAATGGATCTTTAAGAAGAAAATGGACGTGGACGGTAATGTCACCGTCTATGAAGCTCGACCTGTGGCAAAGAGTTTTTCACAAGTTCAAGGAGTTGACTATGATGAGATTTTCTCATCCGTAGCGATGCTTAAGTCCGTCGGAATCATGTTAGCATTAGCTGCATTTATGAAATCTGGCAGATGGATGTCAAAACGAGTTTCCTTACCAGTTTTCGTAAGGAAAGGTTGTATGTGATACAATCAGAAAGGTTTTGTCGATCCTAAGGATGCTAAAAGGTATGCTAGCTCCAGCGATCCTTCCATGGACTAGAGCAAGCATCTCAGAGTCAGAATATGTGCTTTGATGGAATGATCAAAGATTTTGGGTTTTTACAAAGTTTATGAGAAACTTGTATTTCCAAATAAGTGAGTGGGAGCACTATATAATTTCTGATGAGTATATGTTGCTAACATATTGTTGATCAGAAATGTTGTAAAGTTTCTGTAAAGCATATAGGGTTGTTTGAAAAGTGTTTTTCAATAAAAAACCTGGATTAAGCTGCTTGAACATTGAGCATCAAGATCTATGAGGATAGATTAAAACCGCTTAATGATACTTTCAAATGAGCACGTACTTGAAGGTGTTCAAGATGGATCAGTCAAAGAAGGAGTTCTTGCCTGAGTTGTAAGGTATGAAGTTAAGACTTAAAGATCGACCACGGCAGAAGAAAGAGGAAGGACGAAGGTCGTCCCCTATGCTTTTGTCATAGGCTCTATACGGTATGCCATGCTGAGTACCGCACCTGATGTGTGCCTTGCCACATGTCTGGCAAGAGGGTACAAAGGTGATCAAGGAGTGGATCACCAGACAGCGGTCAAAATTGTCCTTGGAGTAATAAGGACATGTTTCTCGATTATGGAGGTGATAAAGAGTTCGGCGTAAAGGGTTACGTCGATGCAAGCTTTAACACCTATCCGAATGACTCTGAGTAGCAAGCCGGATACGTATAGTGGAGCAACCATTTGGAATAGCTTCAAGTGGAGCGTGGAAGCAGCATTTACAATATGACCTAGAGATTTGCGAAGTACATACGGATCTGAATGTTGCATACCCGTTGACTAAAACCTCTCTCACAAGCAAAACATGATTAAACCCCAGAACTCATTGAGTCTTAATCACATGATGATGTGAACTAGTTTATTGATTCTAGTAAACTCTTTGGATGTTGGTCACATGGCGATGTGACTTGTGAGTGTTAATCACATGGTGATGTGAACTAGATTATTGACTCTAGTGCAAGTGGGAGACTGTTGGAAATATGCCCTAGAGGCAATAATAAATTAGTTATTATTACTATATTTCCTTGTTCATGATAATCATTTATTATCCATGCTATAATTGTATTGATAGGAAACTCAGATACATGTGCAGATACATAGACAACACTATGTCCCTAGTAAGCCTCTAGTTTACTAGCTCGTTGATCAATAATAGATGGTTACGGTTTCCTGACCATGGACATTGGATGTCATTGATAACGGGATCACATCATTAGGAGAATGATGTGATGGACAAGACCCAATCCTAAGCCTAGCAGAAAGATCGTGTAGTTCGTATGCTAAAGCTTTTCTAATGTCAAGTATCATTTCCTTAGACCATGAGATTGTGCAACTCCCGGATACCGTAGGAATGCTTTGGGTGTACCAAACATCACAATGTAACTGGGTGGCTATAAAGGTGCACTACGGGTATCTCCAAAAGTGTCTGTTTGGTTGGCACGAATCGAGACTGGGATTTGTCACTCCGTGTGACGGAGAGGTATCTCTGGGCCCACTTTGTAGGACATCATCATAATGTGCACAATGTGACCAAGGGGTTGATCACGGGATGATGTGTTATGGAATGAGTAAAGAGACTTGCCGGTAACGAGATTGAACAAGGTATAGGGATACCGACGATCGAATCTTGGGCAAGTACTATACCGGTAGACAAAGGGAATTGAATACGGGATTGATTCAATCCTCGACATCGTGGTTCATCCGATGAGATCATCGTGGGACATGTGGGAGCCAACATGGGTATCCAGATCCCGCTGTTGGTTATTGGCCGGAGAGTAGTCTCGGTCATGTCTACGTGTCTCCCGAACCCGTAGGGTCTACACACTTAAGGTTCGATGACGCTAGGGTTATAAAGGAAGTTTGTATGTGGTTTCCGAATGTTGTTCGGAGTCCCGGATGAGATCCCGGACATCACGAGGAGTTCCGGAATGGTCCGGAGGTAAAGATTTATATATGGAAAGTTGTTGTTCGGGTTCCGGGAAAAGTTCAGTTTTCTTTCGGTGTTGTATCGGGAAGCTTCTAGAAGGTTCCGGAGGGGTCCGGAGGTCCGGAAAATGTTCCACCACGTCCAATACAGCAGCGTGGGCTGTAAGGGGGCGCCCTAGCCTTAATGGGCCAGGGGCACCAGCCCCCCATGGCCCATGCGCATGGGAGAGGGGAAACCCTAAGGGGGAGGGCCTCCACTTGACTTGGGAGGCACTCCTCCCCCCTTTGGCCGCCGCCCCCAACCCTAGATGAGATCTAGGGGGGCCGGCCCCTTCTCTCCCCACCTATAAATAGTGGAGGGGTGGGAGGGCAGCCCCACCCCAAGTTCTGGCACAACCCTCCCCCTCTCCCAAGTCCTCCTCCTCTCCCGCGGTGCTTGGCGAAGCCCTGCAGGATTGCCACGCTCCTCCACCACCACCACGCCGTCGTGCTGCTGCTGGACAGAGTCTTCCCCAACCTCTCCCTCTCTCCTTGCTGGATCAAGGCATGTGAGACGTCACCGGGTTGCATGTGTGTTGAACGCGGAGGTGCCGTCCGTTCGGCACTAGGATCATCGGTGATTTGGATCATGACGAGTATGACTCCATCAACCCCGTTCACTTGAACGCTTCCGCTTAGCGATCTACAAGGGTATGTAGATGCACTCTCCTTCCCTCGTTGCTAGATGACTCCATAGATTGATCTTGGTGTTGCGTAGAAAATTTTGAATTTTTGCTACGTTCCCCAACATATATCTGCTGGTCACTATGAGGAACTTGAAATATGAAAGAACTAAGATTTATCCCTCAACTACGAGGGGAGGTAAGGAACTGCTATCTAGCTTTGCACTAGATTCTCCTTCTATTATGAGTAAGCTTGCGACACCTAAACCTGCTTCTGCTATGAATTCTGATATGTCGCATGTTTGATGATGCCACTTCTACTATGCATGATACTTATGATGAAACTACTTCTATGCTTGATACTACTATGCCATTAGGTGAATATCTTGATGAACAACTTGCTAGGGTTAGAGAGAATGAAATTATTGAAGATAGTGATGATGAAGGTTGTCCCCCTAAGTATGAATTGCCTATTGTTCCTGAGGGTTATGTTATGGATGAAGAAACTGCTAGAGATTTTCTTGCTTGCAATGATAGATCTAATCTTAAGAAGTTATTAGCTAAACTGAAACAGAAAACTCTGAATGCTAGAATGAAATATGACCCTGCTTTTGCTACTTCACCTATCTTTGTTACTGATAAGGATTATGATTTCTCTATCTAACCTGAGATAATTACTTTGGTTGAATCTCACTACAAAAAAAAGACACATCTGTGACATTTTGGGCCGAACGAATTTTTTTCTTCTGTCATACATATGACACTTCTATGATGATAATTGTGACAAAACCCGGTATCATCATAGATGTGGTGGGATCGTACTTCTATGACAAAAAATCATGACAAAAAATGGGATTTTCGTCCTGGGCGGGCCGGAGACGCAGCTGCATGACATTCTTTGGGCCATCCATGACGGAAAAAACCGTGGTAGAAGCAAGGGCGAGGAAAATTTCGGAGAGTTCCCGGTTACGATGGGAGGTCGGGGGCCGAGCGATGCGCGTTTCTATCGTACACATACGCGCGTGTGTGCGAGGCGTTGGGCTCTAACTGAACCCGAGTAATTGCACTGCAGGCTACGCGTTACTGAACCCGAGCGATCGATCGATGGCTATTAACTGAACCCGATAGAGCAATTCCTTCGCTACTGCTGCTAACTGAAGCCGATCCATTGTATGAACAATGAGCGTTGCGGGGGGAGGGGGGTTTGGATGAACAGTGAGCGGTGACGTTGCCTCTGGATGAACAGGACCCTGTGGTGTGGAGGGCTGGATGAACAGTAGACGATGGAGGGGTGCCCGTGGAGGGGTGGTTGAACAGGACCCCGTGGTGTGGAGGGCTGGATGAACAGTAGACGGTGGAGGGGTGGTTGAACAGTAGCCGGTGGAGTAGCGCGCAGTGGAGGCCGGATGAACAGGAGCCCGTGGAGGCTGGAGGAGGTCGACGGTGGAGATGAACAGTATCCTGTGGAGTCCCGTTTTGCGGTACACCACACCCCTCCCAATGAACAGGACCCCCGTTTCGACCGTAGGAGGTCCGTTTCGTTCGTTTTGCGGTATGCCACACCCCTCCCGATGAACATGACCCCCATTTCGACCGTAGGAGGTCCGTTTCATCCGTTTTGCGGTACGCCACACCCCTCCCGATCAACAGGACCCCCGTTTCGACCATACGAGGTCCGTTTCCTCCGTTTTGCGGTACGCCACACCCCACCCGATCAACAGGACCCCGTTCCGAACATAGGAGGTCCGTTTCCTCCATTGTGAAGTACGCCAAGCCTCGTTTCCATCGCCTGTTCCGTCCAAGCCCTCCCGATGAACACGACTACGCATTCCGTTCCGACCCAGCCGGTTGGCTCCCCATGAACACGACGACGATGCTGTTTCTCCGTTCTGACCCAGCCATGTACACGAGCCCTGGCCGTACGTATGCGCGAGTAGGCGTTCGACACCCCGCCTGTATGTACACATACGTGGCCGTATTTTCTTTCTTGCAATCTCCCGCTGTACGTACATGTACATGCTACGTGCACATCTCTACTATGACACGTGCGCGCCTCTACATCCACCAGTATATATGTACGTACATGTTCGCGACCAGAACGAAAACGCTACGTACGCTTCGACCAGGTGGGTCTCGACTGTCAGGCACCTCCTTGCCTGCGAAGATGTAGCTGGTGGGTCCCAGCAGTCAGGGGGGCGAATCACTTTTTTGCCCGGACGCACTTCCTTGCATGCGAAGATGTAGCTGGTGGGTCCCAGCAGTCAGGGGGGAAACGTTTTTTCACGAAATACGGTGGCCCGTCCGGTGGGTCCCTGCTATCAGGTGGAGGAATAATTATTTTGCGCGTAATAAGGAGGCACTTCCTTGCGGCCTCCATGGACCCAGCTGTCAGCCTCTCCACGCACAGTACTCTTCCGATGGAAGTCAGTCGTTGACCACATTGACCACACCGTGCCGATAGCACCACAATGGTGGACGACAGTGAGGCCTAGGAAGGGGACGACGTGGAGCCGGGGAAGACGCAGCAGTGGATGCCCAGCAAAGAGGAGTACGAGGGTTCACCGGTTCGGCTGCGGTGTGAGGCTGCCATCGTCGCAAAATAACAGGGGATGTGGTTGAGTAGAGGGATGGCTTTGCCAATGGTGGGAGTAGTAGGGGGCGGTGAGGCCTCCGCGGCATCACAGCCGCCCATGGGAGGCAGGAGCATGCGGCACGACCGGTGCTGCTTTGGGCGGCTGGAGCACGAAGACCAGAGGTTGAAGAAGCACTACGACTGTTGGATGGACATCGTACGGTCACTGGAGCTAGAATCGTTCATATTGACTAAGTTGACAAAGCCCCCCGTCCCCGTAAACTTAGTAGGCCCACAAGTCAGCCTCCCATCAAGGTGAGTCCCAGCTAGCAGGGGGAGTATTCATTTTTTTGTGCGTAATAAGGAGGCATTTCCGGTGGGTCCGAGCTGACAGCGGGGGGAACGTTTTTTTCGCGAAATACAGAGACCCTTCCGGTGGGTCCCAGCTATCAGGTGGAGGAATCATTATTTTGCACGTAATAAGGAGGCATTTTCCTGTGTGGGCCCCTACTGTCAGCCTCTTCTGATGGCTGTTGTTTGTTGACCATGTTGACCTCGCCGCGCCGAGAACACAAACATGGTGGACGAGGGCGACATCCAGGAAGAGAACCACCCGGAGCCGGTGAAGCCACCGCAGCAGATACCCACGCTGAGGGGAGAATGAGCGCTGACTGGTCGGCTGCGGGGTGAGGCTGACGTCGCCGGAAAATAACAGGATGTGTGGGTGGTTAGAGGGATGGCATGGGGGCAGCACAGCCAGCCACGGGAGGAGGGAGCAGGCAGTCCCGCCGGCCCTGGTTTGGGCGGCTAGAGCAGGAAGATTAGAGATTGAAGAAGCACGGCGGCCGTTGGATGGACATCCAATAGTCGCTGCTGTGTGTTGACTAAGTTGACAAAGCCTTGCGTACGCGTCAAAAAAAATTTAGGACAGCGTCATCATCAACCTAGTAGGCCCAGAAGTCAGCCTCTAAATCTGTGGAAAACAGCATACAACCCGTTAGCCATTATTTTCAATAATTTACAGCCCATTTGCTAATCCTTCAGGATATTTGAAGCCCATATTCTTTTTATTAGCATTACAGACCATATATTCTGGGCACTGCTAAAAAATTCAACAAAATTTTGCATATTTTGGTGGGGTCCGAACTCTTTTAATCACGAAATTTCGAGTCATGTTAAAAATAATTTTCAAAAAATTATATCAAAATAAAATTCAAAAAACAATTCTCCGCAAAAAAATGAATGAAATTTAGAATCTTAACTAGCAAGATGCCCGTTCGTTGCACGGAACATGAAGATGCATTTGTATGAGTAGTTTATCTTGTGGGAGAAAAGATGATATTTTAATGTAATTGCCAATTGGCTTTGGTTTTTATAAGAGTAGAGAGTAGAGAAATCCTGAAAAAAAATGATATTTTAATGCAATTGCCGGTTGGCTTTGGTTTAAAAATTTACAACCCATTTCTTACAACTTATAGCCCGTTTTTTGGGGAAGCGCATTTCTTACTACTTACATCCCTCCTCGTCTTGGAAGATTTGCAGCCCAATAGGGCTGAGAAAAGCAAGTAGGCCTCGGTTTTGGTATTCTCCAAAAAAAAGAACTGGGCTAGCCAATTTCAGAAAGAAAAAATATATCAACTGGGCTCGTCATGTGCTTAATAAAAGCGTAAGCGTGGGCTAGACGGGCCACAGCCCCCGCACAGTGCGCAGTTGAGCTCCGTCTCTGAAACTGAAAAACAACTGGGCGAGCTGCTGGGTCCCTGGTGTTATCCGCTCGTTGTGTAATTTTCTCGTTTATTGACTACATTGACAATGGAGTGGAACCTAGTTGTCAAACAATTAGGAGGAAGTATTTTTTTGGCTTGTAATAACGAGGCACCTGCTTGCGAAATGCAATGACCTTGGTGGGTCCCTACTGTCAGCCTCCTCCACGTACAGTCATCTCCTGATTCCTCTTGGTTGTTGACCATGTTGACAACGCCAGACGGCAGCGGGCACAGCGAGCTAACCAAGGCAGAGAACGACGGCAAGGCCTCGGACGGGAACGAACAGTAGCCATGGAAGATGCAGCAGTGTAGTGGCAGGTGGAGGGGAGTACGAGGGCAACAACATGCAAGTCAAGCATACAAATGGTACAAAAAGCCCAAGGATTAATTGTTCATAAAATTTTTAGACAAAACCCAGATTGAACTTGACAGTAACATCTAACCCAACCACTCTTTTTTTGCAGTCACAAACAAATGGATCGGTCTGATCCATAAAATCAACATCCTGTGCAAAAAAAAATTATTTCAGGATGTCTACAACTTATTGTAAATAGAAGCCGATCACGTTTAGAAGCCCATTTGTCCACCTGAAACTTCTTTTTTTGTTGTTCAACATGTTCGTCTGTGAGAAATCTCTTGGTGTAAAAATTAAGCCTCATGGACAATAGTAACCTCACATTCAATAGGAAGAATGTGACAAAGCTTCTGTTTTCCTGGTTGGATGCATATCGTCCCATCGTTATTGTCCTCAAACGAATGTCATGAGAACTGAGAAAATCCTTGTGCTTGTTACGCCAATGATTGGTTATATGTTTTTCTCCATGTGGTTCTGCCTAAGTAGACATGAAGATTGAAAACAGTTAAGGTCTGAAAAAAGAGTATGTCGAAAGAACGACAAGTGAACAGTTAATTCTAGTACAATATATACGGGCTTTCAATGTGCATGAAATCATCACCTCTATGTATAAATTCTCAGAGATCGAAAGCATCGCAGCAAGCCAATAATTATGTCCAGATCAAAACTATACATTCTGATATATATGATCTTGACAGAATCCAGCAGCATTGATAGGCTATCAATGGAAGAACTCTTCACTGAGCATATAACATAATATTAGTACCCAAAGTGTACTCCAAGATGATATAAAACTTATGCGCACAAATGAAAAATGCAGCGTATGATTACAAATGTGTAGATGATAATATACGGTACCTGAAAAAGTGAGGAGCCAAACACCAACTCCTTGTGATTATTAAACGGGTCACGAATTACACCCAAGGTCTCCAGTTTGGGCGCAGAGACGACAGTTATTTCTGAAGGTGTATAAAAATTATGAAGGAGCAATCTTTCAAGTGAAGGGGCATCTTCGATGATGAGCTGCTATCCTTTAAAACAAATTCCAATGCTTTTAAGTTGAGGCGACTTTATTTGGAGACAACTGATACCGATTTCTATTCCCAAAACAATCAGCAAGCGCTCTAGGGCAGGGCAACTGGAGTGGATGATGCTGTGCAATGAGGCCTTCGACAGATAAACCACCACAAGCGAAAGTTTTTTTAGCAGTGGGAGTTGAAGCATTTGTACCAGATCGTCTGGCAGATGGCACCGGGCGAAGGTGGCAGTGTGGAGAGAGGAGGAAAACCGCGAGATGGACAATGGTGGTGTGGGCACGAATTCTTGGTATGTTCGTGGTATGAAACTTTCGTGGTAATGGTAGAACTCAAACTGCTGGAGTTTTCCGAATTCAAGGGATGTCAGCGAAGCGTCCACCTTGCCGGGTATGGACAGCAGGTAGCTTGTCGGGATGCAGAGGCATTGAACAGGGTCCTGCTGGTGAGAAGAGACGATGGCTCTGATGAGATCAAATTCAGGAAGGATAGATATCTGACGACAGTCGAGATTGAGGGGCACGATGCGCCATAGAGGGCGCCACCGAGCTGAGAGGACTTGTGTGCGGCAACAATCCTTGGTGGGGAGAAGCGAGATGATCTCCTCAAGGATGACGCCCGGGAGATCGCTGATGCGGTCCACCGGTGATTCTACCGGTTCCTCAGATCCGGGTGGGGGGGGGGCTCGCCGCTTCTCCCCACCAACATCCTTGAGTCGGGTTTTTTCCTAGTTATCTCTATTTCGATTGCATTCAATGTCAATAGGTTCATTTTTGCTTTATCGATAACTATCTCCTCTTGATGGAAGAACAGAAATCTCATTTGATTCGCTAGGAATAGGAAAAATTGGAATAAGCAGAAGGGAGATTGGATTGGGACGACCAGTCGGTATTCGAAGATCCTTTGGGCTTAAATGAAATAGACTAATAAAGACATTCGCACAGAGCACACGATTCGCTAACTAGTCAGGATTCAGATTTGGTGTAGCATAGTTTGGATCAGTGATATCATGACCTGAGCAGGCATCCTTCACCTCGGAATTTCCCATATTATGAATAGTCAAAGTTCACGTGGATGCTGCTTTCTGTCTCGGATACTGGAATTGGCGCAACTGGAGCAATTATCCAAGATGCGGCGGGCATGTTCATTGCGGCCTGCAGTGTTATGCTCCCTCGGGCAATTGACGCGACATCAGCGGAAGAGAAACCAGTATCTATTGATGGTACTTTTGTCTCAATCCGATCAAAAACAAACATATCCATCATAAGCTTCTCCCCACAAACATGGTGTGGGATCTACAACCAGCGTCGCCGCTGGCGGGAGCCTCATCTTCTTGGCGCTGGGGCTAGCCGACTCCTTTTTCCTTGTGGGCGTCGCGCCAAGCTCACGGGTTTGAGCAGAGTAGTCAGAGACGAGCCTAGTGGCAGTGCGAGTGGGGAAGAAGGAGGGCTGGGGATTTCTGTAGGAGTGGAAGAACAGGAGCAGGCATTTTTTGTATGAGTGAGGAAGAAGGTGAGCGGGGTTTTCTGGACGAGTGAGGAAGATTGGGGAGCGGGGGGAATTGGGTGGGGAGACAGAAGCGTGAGAGCGAGCTATTCATGTTTATAAGGCCCGCTGCACTAACTACTTGCTTTTTCCCAAGAACCACTCTCTTCTTTTGTGTTGCTGCATTGGAGCTGGCGCATGGGCTTGGCTAACTGGCCATGCATGCAGGATGCAAGTGCCCGCCGGCCACTGCATGCGCCTGGTTTGTTACTAGGCCTATTTAATAGGGTGGTTATGGAGTAAATTAAGGAGATTTATTTTCTCTGTGTGCATCCACCAAATTAGAGGATGCAGTACTGGATGCAGACACTCACATTAAGAAGAACAAAATTTCAGCATGTCTATGCATCTCAATGATTCACCATACTATAACCAATATACAAAGTTGTGAGAAGGTGTGGAAATAAAGAAAATCGGTTGATGCTTCTCTGAGCAAAGGGCCTCCCTGTGCACACATTAATTTCCTAGGCATGCTTGTTTCCTCTCAATGTTGTGAGCACTTTGAGCATGTTGGCAACTCTAGAGCTAGCTACCTGCCTCATCTTGCAATTGATGCTGACTCATTTGCAGCAAACACATGAGGCAATAGAGATGACTCAACATGGGTCCATATTGTGCAGTTCCCCTGATACATATTCATTGTCCTGAATCTGAAAAGATAGGAAAATAGTAGCTATACTTAAACGCTGTTGCAAAATAGTAGCACATATCAATAGCTCGGCATGACAAAACACGATCATCTGGACGAAGGGGATACGGACCTGCCTGAGGAAGATTACATGTAATTTCATAAGTCCTTGGTTGATTTCCACCTTCGGCTGCACCGCTTGTTTGCTCCTCCACACATGACATGATCGTTCCACACTGCATTCAGCAAGTCAACGTACGAATAAGCTAATTTCATCTTGCGGTGGTCATTGTACCTAGTTACGAATGTAGGAATACCTGGAGCACCATGAGGTTAGCTGACAGCAGGTAGATGCAGCCATATAAATTTTGTGCGGTGCTACCAAAATTGAGGTTTGTATCCCTTCCCGTTATGAGAATTCTTCTTGAAGTTGGTAGAATGTGACGGCTTGTTCTTTGCATCAAACTTGCCTTTCCCCTGAGATTTGTTCTTGTTGTTTTGGGGCTGGTTGGGCTGGAAGTTCTTCTCGTCTACCATGTGGGCACTAGAAGCTCCCTCAGCGACCCGAGCACGTGTGTCTATTGCTCTCGCCTTCTCCTCAAAATCAAGAGTGCTAATGAGATCCAAAACAGAAAACTCATGTCTCTTGTTTTTCAGAGAAGTAGCAAAATCATTCCACGAAGGTGGAAGCTTGGCAATGATGGTCCCAGCAACAAATTTGTCTGGCAACACACACTTAAAGTACTCAAGTTCCTTAGAGAGTGACTGTATCTCATGAGTCTGCTGAACAATAGAGCGCTCATCAGTCTTCTTGTAGTCACAGAATTGCTCCATGAAGTACAACTCGTTGCCAGCGCCCGAGGGCCCAAACGTGGCCTCGAGCGCAACCCACATGTCTTTGCCGCTGTCAAACGACATATATGAATCCACAATGGAATCGTCAAGAACACTCAGCAAGGCGGCTTTGAAGAGGGTATCCATGTTCTGAAAAGCTTCCTGCTGTATAGGATTAAGATCGCCCTCAGGCTTACCCTTAGTGGCGTCATAGCAATACATGATCTGAAACCAATATACTGCTCTTGTGCGCCACCTTTTATATTGCACCCCCTTAAAAGTAGGCGGCTTCAAAAGCGCAGCAAAACCACTCGGAGTAAATTGCCTGTAATCAGGTTTCTGGATTGGATTGTTGAATATATGAGAAATTTAGTATGATATTTAATCTGAATCAGCAGGAAATAGATCATGACGACAATTGCAAACATCAAAGTAATGATGCGGACTAAACCAAGAGGACAGAATCACATACTGTACAGCAGGAGTAGAACTAATGTGGTTGATGTTATCACCCATGTCGTTGATGAAGAGGTTACCGAGATCGGGGAAGAAGGCTGTCGTTGAGGAAGTCGTCACTGGCAGCAGTCACAGGAGTGTGCTCCCCAAAAACCTGATCGCCCCTCTCCCGTACAGGATCACGAAAGGCGGGGTTCGGAGGACTGTTGTCCCTTCTCACGGTGCACGCCGGAAGGAGGGCTGGAGAAGAATTGCGTGGCAGCGCTAAGATCTGGAACAGTGCGAAACCATATGATACAGCGGCGGCTAGGGTAGAGCATGTCAGGTCGGTCGTGCGAGTATAATAGTAGGCCTTTGGCCCCCAAATCCCATGTCCAAGTCAATAATAGCTCAAAAAAAGTCAATAATAGCCCCACCAAGGTTTGTCTAAAAAAAGGAGTAATTAAGGTGTCTGTTAGTCCCTTTAGTATAAATACAATATCATTAATAATGGCCCCACCTTTTGTCTCACAAAGTATGTTGGAGTGCAACCGGCTACACGTTTACAATCCGCTTCTCTTCTCTCTCCTCTTCTCTCTCCTTCAACTAAGCACAAATACTATATTTAAATCCTTATAGCCTGCTTATGTCATCTAATTGTAGTACTTGATCTAAAGTTACTATCCACTGAGTAGTCCGAAATGCTGGGCGTGCAGCGGGCGGTGACCTCGGCGGTGTGCCGTTTCAACGACGGAAGCAGTGAGAGGTCGCGTCGCCCTGACTTGCCATCAATGTGGAGCGGCGGGCTCAGCTGGCGCCGGACGGGAAGCGCGCGCGGGAGGGTGGAGGGGTTTTGGTTGGGCCAAGAAGGTGAGAAGCCAACTTGGGATCGGTTCGGACGGGGAAATATCATGGAGAGAATTCCTTATTTGGCCCTTTCTTAAATTTTGCTTCCTTTTTTGGCCCTAAAAAATATCATTTCCCCTTTTTGACACACAATTTTTATTTTGTTCCCTTCATGACACTTCCGTCAATTTTGGCACATAACAGTGTTAAGTCTAACATGAAAAGACCATTCTACCCCTGATATATTATGTGACTAAAATATGTTTTGTCTTTTGACTACATGACTAGTGAAACCAAATCTACTATTTCAGTATCATGTAACAGATTTGAGCTCACCAGATTCCCGCAAAAAAAGATTTGAGCTCATCGAACATCTCATGCGCACTCGTTTTACCAGTTGATGTATAGTAATTCCGTTGCATTCGGTTTACCACTTGCGAAGCCAGCCGAAATGAGACAGGTTAAGAGTGACCCTGTAGTTTAAATAAAAAAGGGAGTTGTAACAAGCACTGATCAGTGTACGTATGACCATGCAGTTGGTGTGTTGGTGCGTATCTGTCCGGCACCAATGAACAAGTAGATATTGTTGGCGTTCTGCACAACAAGCGCGGGCGTGGTGTTGCCGGAGCCCGGAGGTGAATGCCTGGTTGGCGACGACGCCCTTGGTCAGGAGGGCCCAGAAGTAGCCAGCTGCTAAGCCTGCCACGTAGGCATAAAATATGATGTGGCACCAATAGACTAAGCACCAATGCATTGAAGACTTGAGTTACTAAGCCATTTAATGCACTTAGCACCTCATCTAAAGAGCATTAGTAGTATAAGCCAGTGCCATGTCATCTACAGCCCATCTTATAGTCAACATGTACAATAGTGTAGATCAAAAGAGTGTAACAACAACAACAACAAAGCCTTTAGTCCCAAACAAGTTGGGGTAGGATAGAGGTGAAACCCATATGATCTCGCAACCAACTCATGGCTCTGGCACATGGATAGCAAGCTTCCACGCACCCCTATCCATAGCTAGCTCTTTGTCGATACTCCAATCCTTCAGGTCTCTCTCAACGGACTCCTCCATTGTCAAATTCGGTCGACCCCGCCCTCTCTTGACATTCTCTGCATGCTTTAGCCGTACGCTATGCACTGGAGCTTCTGGAGGCCTGTGCTGAATATGCCCAAACCATCTCAGACGATGTTGGACAAGCTTCTCCTCAATTGGTGCTACCCCAACTCTATCTCATATATCATCATTCCGGACTCGATCCTTCCTCGTGTGGCCACACATCCATCTCAACATACGCATCTCCACCACACCTAACTGTTGAACATGTTGCCTTTTAGTTTGCCAACACTTCGCGCCATACAACATTGCGGGTCGAACTGCCGTCCTCTAGAACTTGCCTTTTAGCTTTTGTGGCACTCTCTTGTCATAGAGAATGCCAGAAGCTTGGCGCCACTTCATCCATCCGGCTTTGATTCGATGGTACACATCTTCATCAATACCCCCCATCATCCTGCAACATTGACCCCAAATACCGAAAGGTGTCCTTCCGAGATTCCACCTGGCCATCAAGGCTAGCCTCCTCCTCCTCACACCTAGTAGTACTGAAACTGCACATCATGTACTCGGTTTTAGTTCTACTAAGCCTAAACCCTTTCGATTCCAAGGTTTGTCTCCATAACTCTAACTTCCCATTTACCCTCGTCCGACTATCGTCAACTAGCACCACATCATCCGCAAAGAGCATACACCATGGGATATCTCCTTGTATATCCCTTGTGACCTCATCCATCACCAATGCAAAAAAGATAAGGGCTCAAAGTTGACCCCTGATGCAGTCCTATCTTAATCGGGAAGTCATCGGTGTCGACATAACTTGTTCGAACACTTGTTACAACATTATCGTACATGTCCTTGATGAGGGTAATGTACTTTGCTGGAACTTTGTGTTTCTCCAAGGCCCACCACATGACGTTCCGCGGTATCTTATCATAGGCCTTCTCCAAGTCAATGAATACCATATGCAAGTCCTTCTTTTGCTCCCTATATCTCTCCATAAGTTGTCGTACCAAGAAAATGGCTTCCATGGTCGACCTCCCAGGCATGAAACCAAACTGATTTTTGGTCACGCTTGTCATTCTTCTTAAGAGGTGCTCAATGACTCTCTCCCATAGCTTCATTGTATGCCTCATCAGCTTAATTCCATGGTAATTAGTACAACTCTGAACATCCCCCTTGTTCTTGAAGATTGGTACTAATATACTCCGTCTCCATTCTTCTGGCATCTTGTTTGCCCGAAAAATGAGGTTGAAAAGCTTGCTTAGCCATACTATCGCTTTGTCCCCGAGACCTTTCCACACCTCAATGGGGATACAATCAGGGCCCATCGCCTTGCCTCCTTTCATCCTTTTTAAAGCCTCCTTCACCTCAGACTCCTAGATGTGCCACACAAAACGCATGCTGGTCTCATCAAAGGAGTCGTCTAGTTCAATGGTAGAACTCTCATTCTCCCCATTGAACAGCTTGTCGAAGTACTCCCGCCATCTATGCTTAATCTCCTCGTCCTTCACCAAGAGTTGGCCAGCTCCGTCCTTGATGCACTTGACTTGGCCAATATCCCTCGTCTTCCTCTCCCGGATCTTAGCCATCTTATAGATGTCCCTTTCACCTTCCTTCGTGCCTAACCGTTGGCAGAGGTCCTCATATGCCCGACCCCTTGCTTCCCCAACAGCTCGCTTTGCGGCCTTCTTCGCCATCTTGTACTTCTCTATGTTGTCTGCACTCCTATCCAGGTATAGGCGTCTGAAGCAATCTTTCTTCTCTTTCATCGCCTTCTGGACATCATCATTCAACACCAGGTATCCTTATCTTCGCTTCTCCTTCCCGTGGACACTCCAAAATCCTCCGAGGCCACCTTACGAATGCAAGTCGCCATCTTCATCCACACATTGTTCGCATCCCCTCCTTCCTCCCAAGAGCCCTCCTTAATTACCCTCTCCTTGAACACCTGAGCTACCTCCCCCTTGAGCTTCCACCACTTCGTTCTAGCGACTTTGGCACGCTTATCCCGCTGGACACGAATGCGAAAGCGGAAGTCAGCAACCACCAGCTTATGTTGGGGTACAACACTCTCTCCAGGTATCACCTTACAGTCTAGGCACGCACGCCTATCTTCTCTTCTCGAGAGGATGAAATCAATATGGCTAGAGTGTTGGCCACTACTAAAAGTCACCAGATGTGATTCTCTCTTTCTAAAGAGGGTGTTAGCTACAATCATGTTGTAGGCTAGAGCAAAGCTTAAGACATCTTCTCCTTCTTGATTCATGATGCCATAGCCAAAGCCCCCATGCGCCCCTTCAAAACCTGTGTTAGATGCACCCATGTGGTCATTGAGGTCTCCTCCTATGAAGAGCTTCTCACCAATCGGTACACTCCTAACCATGTCTTCCAAGCCTTCCAGAACTCCCTCTTGGTGTTCTCATTGTGGCCTACTTGCGGGGCATACGCGCTGATAACATTGAAAACCAAGTCCTCAACTACCAGCTTGACCAGGATAATCCGGTCCCCACGTCTCTTGACGTCTACCACTCCATAATTGAGGCTCTTGTTGATCAAGATGCCTATGCCATTTCTGTTTGCAGCTGTCCCCATGTACCACAGCTTGACGCCGGTATCCTCCACCTCCTTCGCCTTCTGTCCTCTCCATTTGGTTTCTTGGACGCAAAGGATATCAACACCTCTCCTCACCGCTGCATCAACTAGCTCCCGAAGCTTCCCTGTCAGAGACCCTACGTTCCAGCTACCTAAGCAAATCCTCCTAGGCTCGGCTAGCTTCCTTACCCTTCGCACTTGTTGAGTCAAATGCGAAGACCCTTGCTCATTTTCCACTACATCCGGGCGCCGATGTAGCGTGCCACTAAGGATGCGACAACCTGATCCTCGCTCACTTGCCACCATATCTGGATCAAGATACGGCGCGCCACTTGAGGGGTGACGGCCCCGCCCTTGCCCATTTTCCACCACAACCGGGTTCCGATGTGGCACGTCGCTGAGAGGGTTACGCCCCAACGAAAATCTTTTGGGTTTCATCTCCATAAGAGTGGCTGAGTTTTTATGTTGGCTCGCAAAGCCTATCACAACCCTCCTCCTTTACCCGGGCTTGGGACCGACTATGTTGAGACAACATAGGCGGAGTTAGATCAAAAGAGTGTACTACTACTTTTTTATTCTGTCGCCCACTTTTCATTCTCACAAAGTGCCTAGGAGCACGTGCTAGAGCTGGCTCTTCACGAAGAGCCCGCTTACCTTCTCTCTCCTCTTCTCTTTCCTCCAACTAAGTAGAAATATACTAGTTTATTCCTTATAGCCCGCTGACTCAGCTCTATTTTACTTTCTCTAAGCACATCTAAGCACTTAATATCACCCCCTTGACCGTGGACCTTGACGGTGTATGTCACCTTGTGTCTTATAATTTTCCTCGTCATCATCTGAGTCCGAGAAGATCTCACCCACATCATCATTTGCATGCAGCCACCTTGATAGACAACGTGCGTAGAAGGAGTAGAGGCGACTGGGGATGCACCACCACCACGTCGTGGGCACTCTGTATGTGCTCGTGTGCGTGTTTTTCCATTGGTTCTAGCTCTAAGGCTGAAGCTGCGGTCGTCTTCATCTCTGACTAGTAGTTGAGCAACGACGGCAAAGAGGTGCTGCAAGAGATGCGTATGCGCCATTGGGTGTGAGCTTCGCCGTAGCACGACGAACCGGACATCACCGTGGATGGCGCACGCCTCCATGCAGCCGAGTGTGTGCGCATGCATGTGTTATTCACGTGCATTCTGTGGTCGAGCGTGTGTGCATGCACGTCTTGTGTACGTGCGTTGTGTGCTCCATGCTGTGCGCGTCTGTGCATGACTTGGATCGGATGGAGTTAGTGCGTTGGCTTGTGTACATGCGTGGCTGCATGCGTGCTGTATATGCGTGGCTTGTTGCGTGGTTATCAATAATTCAATATAAACTACTGCCTCCGTTCCTAAATATAAGTCTTTCTAGCCATTTCAAATAGACTACAACATACGGATGTATGTAGACATATTTTAGAGTGTAGATTCACTCATTTTGTTTCGTATGTAGTCCCTTATTGAAATATCTAAAAATACTTATATTTGGGAACGGAGGGAGTATAAAACATCTTCAACTTAGCATCCTGATGTACCGTTTTACTGGTTAGCAAAAGTTCATGTTCTTTTATTTGTTTATAGGTGGGCAGGCGGCAAAAAAACAGGGGAAAACGCGCAAGGTTCCTTGCAGACGCTCCACCGCGAGGTTCCTTGCTCCTCCTCGGTCGTCAGGAATCTATGCTCTTCAACTATTTTCTTTTATGTGAGCTTTGTTCATCCTTTTCCCAACACGCGAGACATCTAGCATCAAGGTGCACGTGTCATGCAAGAAAATGGAGATAATCAGATAAGCAATGCGTAAGTGAGTCGTGAGAGCGCAGGGAAACCCTTTTTCATAAGTGAATCATGCACTTCGATGGCACCTACGCAATATTTTTTCTCCTCGATGGCACGTGAATAGTGCATGTACTCAACGACGGAGCACGGGATGGTAGCAATGACATAGTCAGCCCTTTTTTGGAGAGAGTATGTACTACTAGTAAACAACTTTGATGTGTCCCGTCAACTTGCAGAACGGCGAGAAGCTTGATTACGCCTTCTCCCTCGCCAACGCGTGAGCGGTGGCTCGCAGCACGAGGAGAAACTTTTTCTTACAAGCGGTGGACGTGCAGCAGTTCATTTGGTGTCAGATTGCCAGAAGCACTACTATAGAACCATCGACTTCCGGAAGAGGCGAAGAGCCAAGCGCAAGGTCACCTACTAACCTTAGGCTAGGCGTAGTGGGAGTAACATAAGTAGGGGTACCTCCTTTTTTTATTCTAGAAACAACCACACGCGAATATCAAGGTGCTGGTTACGTAGAACAAATTTCCTGCAGTCCATGCTCAGCCCTCCTCTATCTCTCTTCTCAGCCAGCCAGCGGACGCACGGAGCCCATCGTCTGTTTGCTCACATGCGGCCCCACATGTCAGTGAAAACGCAAGAGGACCCACTGAACCTGCACATCTTTCACCTCGACGTGCTGGTGATGAAAAACAAATCCAATAAAGATCTTCGGTGGCCGCTTTTGGAGTTACTCAAGAGTAGTAAGATTCTATTTACAGTTTAACCCAAGATGCACATCTCGTGGCTTCAACTACC
This sequence comes from Triticum aestivum, assembly GCF_018294505.1. Lineage (NCBI taxonomy): Eukaryota > Viridiplantae > Streptophyta > Magnoliopsida > Poales > Poaceae > Triticum > Triticum aestivum. The sequence continues at coordinate 145,769,378 of NC_057795.1, read as the reverse complement.
ACCCTATTTTCTTTCATGACACGACCTGGATGCTGGATGTCCCACGTGTCGGCAAAAGGAGGAAGAACCCGACCAAATCTTTGGTTGTGCTCTCGGATTAGACTAGTTGTGCTAACTTAAAAATTTTATTGTGTACTCCCTCCATTCCAAAATACTTGACTTCCATTTGTCAAAAAATGGATGTACCTATATACTAAAACATGTCTAGATACATATATATTTTGAAAAATAGAAGTCATGTATTGTGCAATGGAGGGAGTAGAATGGATGCAAGTTTTTGTATTGGGAAGAAGAGTACATCCATATATTGATAGAGCGCAATTTAATAGATGTTCTATCACTTTTAGCTAGCACAGAGGCTAGATATGAGAGTAGTGCACTTGTTGATACTCCTACTAGAATAGAGGCTAGACATGAGACTAGATGCGAGGAAGCAATGTCTACTTCTTTACACTCGAAGAAGAAAGAAGCACGCAAGATCGAGCCTCCGCAGATCAACATTGAATGCATCGAGAAGGCACTAATCCAACTTACAGGAGTAGTAAAATGTATTCTTGTGGTTCTTGTTTTCTTTGGTCTTGCTTTTCTAGTCAAAATTATCGTTGGAGTTCGTGCAAAACGGAGATCCATTTGGGGTCGTGCATTGGAGTTGGCCTTACAAGTGGGACCGCAGTTGAGGAAACCAACTATCGGCAAACCCCCACCTCGCCCGCCGCGCGATGGCTGAGTTAGAGAAACGATGAGGTTGAAGAGATTGCTCTAGCACGGACTCCAAGAAATATGGTGTCAGATGGAAGTCGTGCTGGTGGCGTGTGCCGTACTCCTGGACGTGAATGCTTGTTTTGGCCCATGCCACCATACTACTCCTACTACTTACTATATAGTACTAGTATCGAGGATTCGAGGTGCTGGTTACGTAGTACAATATGGCTACAGTAAAAATACCCGCACGACGCGCGAAGCATGTGAAGCTAGTACAAATAGTGTACTACTATTGTTGATTGGCCTCATCCGATAACCTATTGCAATGCATGTACAATTATGTATTCGGAAAATATTTTTTTGCCTCGTCGCACCACTCACTCACAGAAGCGACTCAAAAGCCATTCATAAATTTAGTAAGTTTATCACAGGCATATCATTTTATTACATACAACAGGTCATCAACCCACGTCGACAACGAGGATACATTATAAATACTAAAGTTTTCACCACACAACAAATAACAAGCAATGAAATGAACTTCAACTCAACCATTCCTCGGCTTTGGAAACACTTGCTTTGAACCACAAGTGATTCTCTGGGACGGGCCATCTATTATTGATCTCGAGACCGACACAGGACTGATCATCCATGCTGAAGCGGCCTACTATATCAGTACCAGGGTAGGGAACCACCCTAATGTCCGAGGTATAGACACAGTTGCTTCTCATAAATGGTACTAGTAACGTTGTGTCAACAGCAGTTGGATCGCCTTTCACCTTCATCGGACAGTTTTGTCCAAGGAAGAGCGAGTTTTCTCCAAGACTATCAATTCTATACCAAGGAGAAGGTGTTGGCGCTAGCACACTAGTATCCACTCGAATACCATGCAACGGGTGTTGGAATAGGTCCGGAGAGTGCGACCATGGGAGACAACACGTGCTCCCTCAGTAGTAACATCATCAGTGGGCTGTATACACACAAGAAGAGGTGATCCATCGGAATTAGTTGCCAAGCGCCACTAAGTATATGCGTTCTGCTCGTCCTCATGCTCGTGATCATCACCATCGTCATCTCCCCCTTGGTTATAAAAATTTTCAAGTATAGGTGGTGGAATGTTCACAGGACCTTGGAAACACAAGAAGAAGGTTAATTAGTAAAGGGAAGCTTGCTAACCCGCATACATGTGGATGAAACAATTATAATTATGGTGGAAGACAAACGTACCGAAACTACGAGGATCCCATGCAAAAACAGTGCCATGAGCGGTGGAAGCAAACACAAGAACCTTGTATTGAATTGCATCACAGTAATCATCCGTGTACAGAAACTGATTTTTGAGCAAAATCCATCGAGTCAAACCACCAAGGACGGCAACAAGCTTGTCGAAGATAGCAACCACTTCATAGTTGTTGTAATTCCAAGAGCGGTTGGGAACTCGACAAATTGCTATCTTCCGTAGAAGACAGTCACCATGATTGTATTTGAACGTGCGTACAATACCGGTGTGCTCAACCTCTGGGCAGTCTGCTGAGATTTTTGGAAGTAGAACCCGGTCACGAGTGTACACATTCACAAGTTCCCACTCGCAGTTGGACCCAATGTAAACAACCCAATCTCCATTTGCGCCTGCCCAAGCCTTGCCCTCAAGCGATGGCATCTTAACATCGTACGTATCATTATCAAGCGGCATCAACTTGCACAAGGCGAGGCCTCCGTCGTCCCTGCGCTAGTAGTCGTCAGGGTCACGGCAAAGAAGATAGGGGAGATCAAACCGCTCCTTGACTCTTGGGTTCCTTGTAATGATGTTATTAGTTGAGTCGAGAATGGGCTTGAACGAACCTGCCATGCTAGCTGAGGTGATGACGTCGCACCGATCAATGAGTTCCTCCACCACGTCATCTTTCAGATCAGGGCAAGAATAACGGGGTTGTTTCCATCCTGTTCCCTCCATGGAGAAGATGATCGAACAATGGCAGAAGAAAGGGTGAAGGGCTAAAGGAAAATGGAGGAGGGAGAGGAAGAGCGTGCGATAGCAGTTCCAAATCGAGAGGGAAAGGTGAAGAGTCAGTGGACGGTTGCCAGTTTGCCACTGTTCATGAAGAGGCGCCCCGGCCTACACGTCTGTTCAGAAATACTCCTACTACTCGCTGTCGTCTCACTGATATGTTGGAACGGGACCAGATGTCAACGAAACATGGTGTGTAATTTCTCATGCAAAATGCAATCTGGCCGCGTTGGCCCGAGGTGCCGCATTAGTTTTTTTTGAAAGTTTGCCGCATTAGTTATCGACCTTTATTTTTTTTTAACATGCAATCTGAATGGATAGCTCATGTGGTCATCACACATGAGCGGATATAGTGATGGTTGATTCGCCCGAGCAACTTATTACTGTCGGAATATGGGAGTACCAGCAGATTCAAGGAACACAGAAATGATGTTTGCTTCGTCCGAGCAACTTACTGTGGCGAAGGTGGGGCTCTGTGATTTGACTGCTCACTAGTCATTACTACTACGGTGCAACGACCGGGGTGAATCTTTCCCTGAAGTTGTGTTGTGCACTCAATATTGCTGCATGGCAGGTGGAGCCGGATGAAGGATGTCCAACATGTCGGTGAAACAAAGTTGAATTGTTTCTGGCATTGCTATCAGTCCTTCAGGATTTGTTTATATGTACGCATAGTTTTGATGAAATTGTACTGTGATGCTATGAAGGTTTCAACTTTGGTTCCTGCAGGAAAAAAAAGGTTTCAACTTAGGATTCATGTATCTTGCCCCGAGATTATCTCGTTACAACATTCCATCAAATACAAATGAAAGTACCATGGCTAATGCATCTCAATGGTTCGCAGATCAGCGCCAATATTCACATCACAACTGAAGACAAAGTTGTGAGAAGGTGTACAAATAAAGAAAAAATATATAATTGATCGATGCTGTTCGTAGGCATGGCTCCATTTCCTTGGCACAATGTTCATTGCTTGGCAGCTAGTTTCACCCAGCTCTGTAGCCAAAAAAGAGGTGTATGAAGGACACCACAATCCGATCATTTTATGCAGCTCCACTAAAATCGACCGGACCATCCCTGTTTGCAAAGATATCTAGTCAGTGTGATTACAATAATAGTGGAACAAGATGATGAAACATAACACACATAAATAGATGCCGATCACCTCTACGATCTCTCTTTAGGACTAACTTCTTGTTGGAGAAGATTAGGCACGGAGTTGGATGAGGAGGATAGCAAAACCAATCTCCCTTTCCGCAGTCCCACAGAAATGTAAAAACGTTGCCCGTGTGACATTTTGGCGTAACTGCACAAAACGCTCTTCAGAAAAGTGATTTGTGCAGTTCACCAAAAGGTCACAATAGCAACGAGGTGAAAATGGATAGCCCTGTTTGCAAAAGGAGGTCGAAAGGAAACGATTACTGCCCAATAACACGAGTTGAAGACACATACGCCGACAAAAAAGAAGCATGTTCCATGTAAAAAGGGAAAGATAGCACATGGTGGTTTATCAAAAATGGTTTGAGGACGAGATTGCAAGATGGAAAGTACGCCGGCCAAGATACGATTTAAGCAAACAACTAAAGAAGATCCACATGCAGCAACATGGGAAGATGGGCAGTGGAGCAAGGTCGGAGGAAGCTGTACCTGAGGGTCATCGGGATGTTACTAGGAGGGCGCCGGCGGCCGGGATCTGCCCATACTGCGGCAGCGAGCTACTGGTGAATGCCCTACGAGCTACCTCAACGCCGTTGAACAGAGAGACGATGAACATCCTCCCTTTCGGCCGGCGGACGGGATGCGGCCGGATCACTGACCAACGCTAAGAGAGAGAGGCCATGGCGGCCTTGTGTGAGATGGTGTGACGAGAGACAAACCCATTTTTCCATTTTCCCCACGGCAATCATTTTATATTCTAGGCGTGGTACCCGACCCTCCTTCGAGTAGACAACCGCTACACGCGTCAAATTATCACGTGGGCTGCCTTTTCGTACAGAAACGAACTCCACCGTGTACCCGCGCGGGTGTGGCCGGGAACGAGACGTGAGTACGTGCGTCCTGCATGCACTTCTTCTTTAGGTGCAGGTACGTACGTGGGTGGGTGTGAGAGAGTTGGTTTGTGCGAAACAGACGCAATGTGTTGATGATATCTCAATCAAAAAAACGTAACATATGCAATGTGTGTGAAACAGAGTCATGGGCGTGAGATATCGATAGAATTGAAAACAGGGATGAAGTGTGTGGCTGCGCGATCGATAAAGAGTGCCATCGAATTTGTGTTTGCCGACGTCAAAGATACAGGGCAGTTGGCCTACTAGAATTTGAGAGGGCAGAGGTGCAGTTCTTCTCCGTGGCATGGATACCTACCTACAACGTTTGACTATCAGTGTGTGTGTGTGTGTGTGGGTGGGTGGGGGGGGGGTAGAGACCGATCGACTAGTATATGTGTGGGGAAGGAGAGAGACCTAGCTATGTATTGAGGGAGATCGATCGACATCCATGGATATGTGTAGCAGAGGAATAAGGTTGTTAAAAAGACAAAGGTAGAGCGTCGGAGGGTTGGTGGTGGAGTGGCGTCTCACAAATGGTGGGAGAGGCCTACTAGACAAACGGAGGGTATGAGTGCAATATCAATAAGAGAGGGCGGGGGATGTCTGTCTGTCTATGCACGTGCGTGTGAGAGACGGGTCGGGAGGTATTCAAGGATGATGAGGGGAGAAGATATGGTTGTGGTAAGCATGCGTAACTACATAGGAAGATCAACCGTCGTGTGTCCGAGAAAAGGAGAGACATAACTAGCGAGGTAAGTGTATCAGTACTTGGTGAAAACGAATTATAGTCAACCTGGCTATATGTTGGGAGATCAGTTCATATACACGCCTGCATGTGTTAGAAGCAAATAAGGTCCGGAGAGGCAGACATGGGGAGAGGGTGTGGCTAGGAGGTGGTGCGAGAGGCCTACCATGTCAAGGGGGAGGAGTGTGCGAGAATGTGATAAATGAAAAGAGGGGCGGGAGTGTGCACCTGCGTGGAATCGTATTGGACATATGGGGACATGGACGGTGAGAAGAGAAGAGGGGAAGTATATATGTGTTTGTTGTAGGCACACTTGGCTCGAGAGGTATATCGACCGGTGTGTGCTAGAAAGAAGGAGCCGGGGGCCTACACACACCGCTGGTGGACGACCTAAAGAGAAATAATGAACGTGCGCGATGGAGGGGACGCTAAGGGTGTGTGAGGGGGACGGGCGTGTGCATGCACGATAGAAAGTTAGCGCTAGCTAGCTACAAATAGAAGAGGATCATGAAGGTGTAAAAGGCGAACAAATATCATAATTCATTATAAAAAAAGTCGATACGGATACTTGAAGAAGATATCATAATGTAGAACATTGATTATAATTTGGGCTAATGTGTCGCTTTTGCAACTCAGGTCTAAATACTTGTCATAATGTAGGGGGCGGGGCACTATACTTTGTGTGATAAACACGGTGTACATATGGAACATGGTTTAGATTATGAATATATAGTTAGTACATCAAATGTACTATTATTTGGAATCAACATCAAGTCTATTCAAAAAATAGAATTCGAGTTCATGTAGTACACATAGTTCATATCTATCTCTATAGTAATCATGTGGTGTGTTATTAAGGTAATACACGAATGATGGTTGAAGTTGGCAACAATCATGATTGTAGATTCTTATTGAAATAGAGAAATGAATTCAAATTTAGTTCGAATTGCAGCGGTAGTATAGACATTTGGAATGCACTAAAATGTTGGTATGAGTAGGTTACATGCATTATACAGCAAGCAAAAAAATTTAATCGGACATAACATGGATTCATACTCCCTCCTTCCATCTATATAGTAACATACACTAGTAACATACATATATCCCTAGACTATGTTACTACCTCAATAGTGGTTAGTAACACAAGTGTGGTAACATGCAAAGCTTCATTTATTAGGTTATAGACTCATATTGCATTGGGACATGTGATGTTACAGTAACTAGCTAAGTTACTAATACTACATCTCTCCTCATTAACTCATTGCCACATAAGCAAATTTGCTGAGTTGGACTCGATGTTATTACCAAATTTACTCCCATTGTGGCTAGTCTTATAGTCAACATGTACAAAGTGCCTAGGAGCATGTGCTAGAGCTGGCTCTTCACGAAGAGCCCGCTTACCTTTTCTCTCCTCTTCTCTTTCCTCCAACTAAGCAGAAATATACTAGTTTATTCCTTATAGCCCGCTGACTCAGCTCTATTATACTTGATCTAAGCACATCTAAGCACTTACTAGCACCCCCTTGACCGTGGACCTTGATGGTGTACGTCACCTTGTGTCTCATAATTTTCCTCGTCATCATCTGAGTCCTAGAAGATCTCACCCACATCATCATTAGCATGCAGCCGCCTTGATAGACAACATGCGCAGAAGGAGTGGAGGAGACTGCGGACGCACCACCACCACGTCGTGGGCACTCCGTATGTGCTCGTGTGCGTGCAGCGTGCGTGTTTTTTCATCGATGCTAGCTCTAAGGCCGAGGCTGCGGTCATCTTCGTCTCCGACTAGTACTTGAGCAATGACGGCAAAGAGGTGTTGCAAGAGATGCGTATGCATCGTTGCGTGCGAGCTTTGCCGTAGCACGACGAACCGGATATCGCCGTGGATGGCGCATGCCTCCATGCAGCCGAGTGTGTGCGCATGCATGTGTTATTCACGTGCATTCTGCGGCCGAGCATGTGTGCATGAACGTCTTATGTACGTGCGTTGTGTGCTCCATGTTGTGCGCGTATGTGCATGAGTTGGATCGGATGGAGTTAGTGCATTGGCTTGTGTACATATTTTAGAGTGTAGATTCACTCATTTTGTTTCGTATGTAGTCCCTTATTGAAATATCTAAAAAGACTTATATTTGGGAATGGAGGGAGTATAAAACATCTTCAACTTAGTATTGTGATGTACCATTTCTAGTGGTTAGTGAAAAGTTCATGTTCTTTTAGTTGTTTATAGGTGGGCAGGCGGCAAAAAACAGGGGGAAACATGCAAGGTTCCTTGCTCCTCCTCGGTCGTCGGGAATCTATGCTCTTCAACTCTTTTCTTTTACGTGAGCTTTGTTCATCCTTTTCCCAACACGCGAGACATCTAGCATCAAGGTGCACGTGTCATGCAAGAAAATTGAGATAATCAGATAAGCAGTGTGTAAGTGAGTCGTGCGGGGTGGGGGGGGGGGAAGCGGTGGGAAACCCTCACTTCGATGGCACCTACGCAATATTTTTTCTCCTCGATGGCACGTGAATGGCACGTGAATAGTGCACGTACTCAACGACAAAGCACGCGATGGTAGCAATGACATGGTCAGCCCTTTTTTGGAGAGAGTACGTACTACTAGTTAATAAGTTTGATGTGTCCCGTCAACTCGCAGAACGACGAGAAGCTTGATTATGCCTTCTCCCTCGCTAATGCGTGCGCGGTGGCTCGCAGCACGAGGAGAAACTTTTGCTTACAAGCGGTGGACGTGCAGCAGTTCATTTGGTGTCAGATTGCCAGAAGCACTACTGTAGAACCATCGACTTCCGGAAGAGGCGAAGAGCCAAGCGCAAGGTCACCTACTAACCTTAGGCTAGGTGTAGTGGGAGTAACATAAGTAGAGGTACCTCCTTTTTTTATTCTAGAAACAACCACACGCGAATATCAAGGTGCTGGTTACGTAGAACAAATTTCCTGCAGTCCGTGCTCAACCCTCTTCTATCTCTCTTCTCGGCCAGCCAGTGGACGCACGGAGCCCATCGTCTGTTTGCTCACATGCGGCCCCACATGTTAGTGAAAACGCAAGAGGACCCACTGAACCTGCACATCTTTCACCTCGACGTGCTGGTGATGAAAAACAAATCCAAGAAAGATCTTCGGTGGCCGCTTTTGGAGTTACTCAAGAGTAGTAAGATTCTATTTACAGTTTAACCCAAGATGCACATCTCGTGGCTTCAACTACCACTCTATTTTCTTTCATGGCACGACCTGGATGCTGGATGTCCCACGTGTCGGCAAAAGGAGGAAGAACCCGACCAAATCTTCGGTTGTGCTCTCGGATTAGACTAGTTGTGCTAACTTAAAAATTTTATTGTGTACTCCTTCCATTCCAAAATACTTGACTTACATTTGTCCAAAAATGGATGTGCCTATATACTAAAACATGTCTAGATACATATATATTTTGACAAATAGAAGGCATGTATTGTGCAATGGAGGGAGTAGAATGGATGCAAGTTTCTGTATTGGGAAGAAGAGTACATCCATATATTGATAGAGCGCAATTTAATAGATGTTCTATCACTTTTAGCTAGCACAGAGGCTATAGATGAGATTAGTGCACTTGTTGACACTCCTACTTGGTATGCATGTTGCTGCTTAGACGCAGAGAAAAATGGACCGGAGGGAGTACTAGAATAGAGGCTAGACATGAGACTAGATGCGAGGAAGCAACGTCTACTTCTTTACACTCAAAGAAGAAAGAAGCACGCAAGATCGAGCCTCTGCAGATCAACAATGAATGCATCGAGAAGGCACTAATCCAACTTACAGGAGTAGTAAAATGTATTCTTGTGGTTCTTGTTTTCTTTGGTCTTGCTTTTCTAGTCAAAATTATCGTTGGAGTTCGTGCAAAACGGAGGTCCATTTGGTGTCGTGCGTTGCAGTTGGCCTTACAAGTAGGACCGCAGTTAAGGAAACTGACTATCGGCAAACCCCCACCTCGCCCGCCGCGCGATGGCTGAGTTAGAGAAACGATGAGGTTGAAGAGATTGCTCTAGCACGGACTCCAAGAAATATGGTGTCAGATGGAAGTCGTGCTGGTGGCGTGTGCCGTACTCTTGACGTGAATGCTTGTTCTGGCCCATGCCACCCTACTACTCCTACTACTTACTCTATAGTAGTAGTAGTACTAGTATCGAGGATTCGAGGTGCTGGTTACGTAGTAGAGTACAATATGGCTACAGTAAAAACACCCGCACAACGCGCGAAGCATGTGAAGCTAGTACAAATAGTGTACTACTATTGTTGATTGGCCTCATCCGATAACCAGTTGCAATGCACGTACAATTATGTATTTGGAAAATATTTTTGCCTCGTCGCACCACTCACTCACAGAAGCGACTCGAAAGCCATTCATAAATTTAGTAAGTTTATCACAGGCATATCATTTTATTACATACAACAGGTCATCAACCCACATCGACAAAGAGGATACATTATAAATACTAAAGTTTTCACCACACAACAAATAACAAGCAATGAAATAAACTTCAACTCAACCATTCCTCGGCGTTGGAAACGCTTGCTTTGAACCACAAGTGATTCTCTGGGACGGGCCATCCATTGTTGATCTGGAGACCAACGCAGGACTGATCATCCAGGCTGAAGCGGCCTACTATATCAGTACCAGGGTAGGGAACCACCCAAATGTCCGAGGTATAGACACAGTTGCTTCTCATAAATGGTAGTAACATTGTGTTAACAACAGCTGGATCGCCTTTCACCATCATTGGATAGTTTTGTCCAAGGAAGAGCGAGTTTTCTCCAAGACTATCAATTCTGTACCAGGGAGAAGGTGTTGGCGCTAGCACACTAGTATCCATCCCAAATACCATGCAACGGGTGTTGGAATAGGTCCAGAGAGTGCGACCATGGGAGACTACACCTGCTTCCTTAGCAGTAACATCATCAGTGGGCTGTATACACACGAGAAGAGGTGATCCATCGGAATTAGTTGCCAGGCGCCAAATAGTATATGGGCGCTGCTCGTCCTCATGCTCGTGATCATCACCATCGTCATCTCCCCCTTGGTTATAAAAATCTTCAAGTATAGGTGGTGGAATGTTCGCAGGACCTTGGAAACACAAGAAGAAGGTTAATTAGTAAAGGGAAACTTGCTAACCCACATGCATGTGGATGAAACAATTATAATTACGGTGGAAGATAAACGTACCGAAACAACAACTCCATGCAAAAATAGTGCCACGAGTGGTGGCAGCAAACACAAGGCCCTCGTATTCGATTGCATCACAGTACTCATCTGTGTACAGAAACTGATTTTTGAGCAATATCCATCGAGTCAAACCAGCAAGGACGGCAACACGCTTGTCGAAGATAGCAACAACTTCATAGTTGTTGTAATTCCAAGAGCGGTTGGGAACTCGAGAAATTGCTATCTTCCGTAGAAGACAATCACCATGATTGTATTTGAACGTGCATACAATACCGGTGTGCTCAACCTTTGGGCAGTCTGCTGAGATTTTTGGAAGTGGAACCCGGTCACGAGTGTACACATTCACAAGTTCCCACTCGCAGTTGGACCCAACGTAAACAACCCAATCTCCATTTGCGCCTGCCCAAGCCTTGCCCTCAAGCGATGGCATCTTAACATCATACGTATCATTATCAAGCGGCATCAACTGGCACATGGCGAGGCTTCCGTCGTGACGGCGCCAGTCATCAGGGTCACGGCGAAGAAGATATGGGAGATCAAACCGCTCCTTGACTCTTGGGTTCCTTGTAATGATGTTATTAGTTGAGTCAAGAATGGGCTTGAACGAACCTGCCATGCTAGCCGAGGTGATGACATGGCACCAATCAATGAGTTCCTCCACCACGTCATCTTTCAGATCGGGGCAAGAATAACGGGGTCGTTTCCATCCTGTTTCCTCCATGGAGAAGACGGTCGAACAATGGAAGAAGAAAGGGTGAAGGGCTGAAGGTAAATGGAGGAGGGAGAGGAAGAGCGTGCGACAGCAGTTCCAAATCGAGAGGGAAAGGCGAAGAGTCGATGCACAGTTGCCAGTTTGCCACGGTTTACGAAGGGGCGCCCCGGCCTACACGTCGGTTCGGAAATACTCCTACTACTCGCCATCGTCTAATTGATATGTTGGAACGGGACCACATGTCAACGAAACATGGTGTGTAATTTCTCGTGCAAAATGCGATCTGGCCGCGTTGGCCCGAGGTGCCGCATTAGTTTTTTTTTGAAAGTTTGCCGCATTAGTTATCGACCTTTATTTTTTTTTAACATGCAATCTGAATGAATAGCTCCTGTGGTCATCACACGTGAGCGGATATAGTGATGGTTGATTCGCCCGAGCAACTTATTACTGTGGGAATATGGGAGTACCAGCGGATTCAAGGAACAGAGAAATGATGGTTGCTTCTTCCGAGCAACTTACTGTGGCGAAGGTGGGGTTTTGTGATTTGACTGCTCACTAGTCATTACTACTGCGGCGCAACGACCGGGGTGAATCTTTCCCTGAAGTTGTGTTGTGCACTCAATATTGCTGCATGGTAGGTGGAGCCGGATGAAGGATGTCCAACATGTCGGTGAAACGAAGTTGAATTGTTTCTGGCATTGCTATCAATCCTTCAGGATTTGTTTGTATGTACTCATAATTTTGATGAAATTGTACTGTGATGCTATGAAGGTTTCAACTCTGGTTCCCGCATGAAAAAAAAGGTTTCAGCTTAGGATTCATGTGTCTTGCCTCGAGATTATCTCGTTACAACATTCCATCAAATACAAATGAAACTTCCATGGCTAATGCATCTCAATGGTTCGCAGATCAGCGCCAATATTCACATCACAACTGAAGACAAAGTTATGAGAAGGTGTACAAATAAAGAAAAATATATAATTGATTGATGCTGTTCGTAGGCATGGCTCCATTTCCTTGGCACGGTGCTCATTGCTTGGCAGCTAGTTTCACCTAGCTCTGTAGCCAAAAAAGAGGTGTATGAAGGACACCACAATCCGATCATTTTGTGCAGCTCCACTAAAATCGGGCGGACCATCCCTGTTTGCAAAGATATCCAGTCAGTGTGATTACAATAATAGTGGAACTAGATGATGAAACATAACACACATAAATAGAAGCCGATCACCTCTACGATCTCTCTTTAGGACTAACTTCTTGTTGGAGAAGATTAGGCACGGAGTTGGATGAGGAGGATAGCAAAACCAATCTCCCTTTCCGCAGTCCCACGGAAATGTAAAAACGTTGCCCATGTGACATTTTGGCGGAACTGCACAAAACACTCTTCAGAAAAGTGATTTGTGCAGTTCACCAAAAGGTCGCAATAGCAACGAGGTGAAAATGGATAGCCCTGTTTGCAAAAGGAGGTCGAAAGGAAACAATTACTGCCCAATAACACGAGTTGAAGACACATACACCGACAAAAAATAAGCACGTTCCATGTAAAAAGGGAAAGATAGCACATGGTGGTTTATCAAAAATGGTTTGAGGACGAGATTGCAAGATGGAAAGTACGCCGGCCAAGATACGATTTAAGCAAAAACTAAAGAAGATCCACATGCAGCAACGTGGGAAGATGGGCAGTGGAGCAAGGCCGGAGGAAGCTGTACCTGAGGGTCGTCGGGATGTTACTAGGAGGGCGCCGGCGGCCGGGATCTGCCCATACTGCAGCAGCGAGCAAGTGGCGAAGGCCCTACCGTGCCGGAGCTTGGTCAGAGAGAACGGCGGGTACCGCAGATCAGGATGAGCTGCCTCAACACCGTCGAACAAAGAGACGATGCACATCCTCCCCTTCCGCCGGCGGATGGGATGCGTCCGGATCACTGACCAACGCTGAGAGAGAGTGGCCACGGCGGCCTTGTGTGAGATTGTGTGATGAGACTCATGAGAGACAAACCCATTTTTCCATTTTCCCCCACGGCAATCGTTTTATATTCTAGGCGTGGTACCCAACCCTCCTTCGAGTAAACAACCGCTACACGCGTCAAATTATCACGTGGACTGCCTTTTCGTACAGAAACAAACTCCACAGTGTACCCGCGCGGGTGTGGCCGGGAACGAGACGTGAGTACGTGCGTCCTGCGTGCACTTCTTCTTTAGGTGTAGGTACGTACGTGGGTGGGTGTGAGAGATATGGTTTGTGCGAAACAGAGGCAATGTGTTGATGGTATCTCAATCAGAAAAATGTAACATATGCAATGTGTGTGAAACGGAGTCATGGACGTGAGATATCGATAGAATTGAAAACAGGGATGAAGTGTGTGGCTGCGCGATCGATAAAGAGTGCCATCGAATTTGTGTTTTCCCACGTCAAAGATACAGGGCGGCTGGCCTACTGGAATTTGAGAGGGCAGAGGTGCAGTTCTTCTCTGTGGCATGGATACCTACCAACAACGTTCGACTATCGGTGTGTGTGGGGGGGGGGGGGTAGAG